>NC_041385.1:106835168-106893046 GCF_002162155.2 Triticum dicoccoides
ATATATGAGAGCAGAGTATGTAACAGGATAAGCATGCAACTCATAAGATACCGAAGGACTAGATAGACATATATAATGATAATATAAGGTAGCATAAGGTAGCATATGTCTCACACCATATGTCTGGAACTTAGGTCTCACTGGCACAAAACCAAACAAAGTAAATGACGAGAAAACACAACGACACCACAAAGACACACTCGCAAACCAAACAACGACACAAATCCCTAGACTCTCTCCCCCTTTGGCATCGAGACACCAAAAAGGGAAAGAGTGTTGCTACGGCACCAGGTGAGAGCAAGCGAGTATCTCAAGCATCATATCCCAGCGGGATCGTCTGCACTGCCATCATCGGTTGGAAACTGCTCGGCGTCTGAATCTGACCACGGGCAGTGCTGCTGAATCCACTCCTCCTCCTTAGTAATCTGACCCTCAGATCCACTGTTAACCGTTGCACCCAACTGACGCATGAGATCCTTGTGACGTCCCCTGGCCTTCTTCTCAGCCACATGAGTCATGTACTGACCATGAGACTCAATGCAGAAAAGCTTTTTCATCTTGAGCTTGAGCTTCTTTGCCCTAGAAGGCTCTGCTCCAGAAGGCTCATAGTCAGCGTCATCATCAGCATCAGCTTCGTCCTCGATCTCCATGGAAGCAGCAGAAGAGGAACCCCAGCTTTAGGGGCCGGGGTGCCCCAATTGTCCTTCTTCCTCAGACGCTTGATCTCATGAGAGACCAACTCTCCAGTTTCTAGTACGGCCTTGGGATAGACATGCGCCCAGGCCTTCTCAATGAGTAACATGATGAATGGTCCATAGATCGGGCACTTGCGCTCAGAGACAGCAGATAGAAGTTCAGACCACATAACATGAGAGATGTCCAGGGACTCGTCAGTGTTCTCTCCCTTCTCGTGCTGACAGAAGAGAAGCATATCCACAAGATAGGAGTGGACCATATCCAGATTCCCGATGCGAGGGAAGAGAGTCTCTCGGAAGACACGGTGAAGAATGTCCAGAAAGGCAGGCAGCTCATAGGTTCGCTTCAGAGTCTCGGGGTGAATCTTCACAAAACAATAGGGCCAGAGCGCTTGCTTGTGAGTGGAGGTTGCATTGCGGTGAGGGCGGAAACCGACTGGAGTCTCAAGCCCGTGATCTTCCACTCCAAGTAACTCCATGAAGGCCTTCCACTTGACAGAAAGCAACATGCCATTTGTCATCCACGTCAGAGTCCTATCCTCATCCGTCCCAAGATGGACAGTGGCATAGAATTGAGCCACAATATCAGCATTGAAGTCCTTGTTGAACTGCATGATCCTGAGAATGTTCAGCTGAGAGCACATTTGAAGGGCTTCACCAAAGTACTCAGGGTCCTTCTGCATGAATTCCGTGTCGATGGAGCGCACATCAACATAGAGATTCTTCTTGGCCTTGATCACATCAAAGAAGATGGCAAACTAAAACCGGTTCCAGAACGGACGGTTGACCAAAGACGGTTCTTGGTCTACCACATAGGGGTTGCGGCGACGCCTTTCCCAGAACTCCTTGGCATTCATTTCAGTCACAGTTTTGCCCTTCGGCTTCAGCTTGACGACAGACTTCTTCTTGAGCTGAGGCGGAGGTGGAGCACTTGAGGAAGCACCCGCTGGCAGCGGTGGAGCACTAGATGAACCCCCTGCTGACTCAGAAGTGCAGTAGCGCTTTGACGTTGCGCCACCGGGGTTGACACGGCGGCCTTGCTGCTCAGGATGCTCATCACCTGGAACCAAACACACGAACACACAAAACAACCAGAAAGAAAGAGCATAAGCCAACAAACACAACGAAAGAGATCAAGGAATGGTAGGAATATGAAGGAACTTGGCAGGCAGCGGTAGTACCGCGGCTGGTAGCGGCAGTACCGCCCAAGCGGAAGTATCGCTCCAAGGAGAGCGGTAGTACCGCTCGAAATGGGGAAACAGCGGCTTCCTACTGTCGTGGTCAGATTCGGCACTACTAGCATGCCAAATTCAAAAATACTTCTACCAAACACTAATACAAATAGTCTAGTTGCCTTCTCCAACCTACTCAAGCCTAGATTTTAGCCAAAAATCTAGAGATGCAACCACTATTACCCCTAAGACGCTAGATCTGAACTCTAGACAAAAAGAGAGGAGGAACGGGGGCAATACCGGCATCCATGGCAAGAGGACGAGGTGGGGATTGATTCCACTGAAGGAAATGGAGAGGGACGCCCCGGAGAATAAGATCCGCCGGAGCCCTCACACAGCATGGCATTGCTGGAGAGACGAAGAGGAACGAGGGGGGCTAAGCGAATGGGTATGGGGGAGAAGAAACCTCCCCTGTCCCGAAATAACCCCCTAGTCCCGCCCCGTAGCGGTAGTACCGCTCTGGTGGGCGGTAGTACCGCTCTGGTGGGCGGTAGTACCGCTTAAAGCGGTAGTACCGCGCACCACCAGCGGTAGTACCACCCAGCAAGCCACGGCAACTAGAAAACACGACTTAGCTCAAAAAAAGAAAACCAACTGCAACAAAAAGGAGGGAAAAACGAACTCGGCAGCAAACTGATACGTCTCCGTCGTATCTATAAGTTTTGATTTTTCCATGCCAATATTCTTCAACTTTCATATACTTTTGGCAACTTTCTATATTATTTTTGGGACTAACATATTGATCCAGTGCCCAGTGCCAGTTCCTATCTGTTGCATGTTTTGTGTTTCACAGAAAACCAATATCAAACGAAATCCAAACGGGATAAAAACGGACGGAGAATTATTTTGGAATATTTGGGATTTTCTGGAGGAAGAATCAACGGGAAACGGTGTCCGGGGTGGCGACGAGATAGGGGGGCGCGCCCCCTACCCCTGGGCGCGCCCTGGGCTCTCCTGGGCCACCCGTAAGGCGGTTGAGTCTCTACTTTTTCCGCAAGAAAGCTAATTTTATGAGAAAAATCTAGGCGAAAGATTCACCCCAATCGGAGTTACGGATCTCCGGATATTTAAGAAACGGTGAAGGGGTAGAATCAGAGAACGCAGAAACAGAGAGATAGATCCAATCTCGGAGGGGCTCTCGCCCCTCCCAAGCCATGGGAGCCAAGGACCAGAGGGGAAATCCTTCTCCCATCTAGGGAGGAGGTCAAGGAAGAAGAATAAGAAGGGGGGCCCTCTCCCTCTTGCTTCCGGTGGCGCCGGAGCGCTGCCGGGGGCCATCATCATCACCGCGATCTTCACCAACACCGCCGTCATCTTCACCAACATCTCCATCACCTTCCCCCTTCTATATCCAGCGGTCCAATCTCCCGGAACCCGCTATACCCTCTACTTGAACTGGTGCTTTATGCTTCATATTATTATCCAATGATGTGTTGCCATCCTATGATGTCTGAGTAGATTTCCATTGTCCTATCAGTGATTGATGAATTGCTATGATTGGTTTGAGTTGCATGATTTATTATTGGTGCTATCCTATGGTGCCCTCCGTGTTGCGCAAGCGTGAGGGATTCCCGCTGTAGGGTGTTGCAATGCGTTCATGATTTGCTTATGGTGGGTGGTGTGAGTGACAGAAGCACAGACCCGAGTAAGTAGGTTGTTTGCGTATGGGATAAAGGGGACTTGATACTTTAATGCTATGGTTGGGTTTTACCTTAATGAATCTTTAGTAGTTGCGGATGCTTGCTAGAGTTCCAATCATAAGTGCATATGATCCAAGTAGAGAAAGTATGTTAGCTTATGCCTCTCCCTCAAATAGAATTGCAATAGTGATTACCGGTCTAGTAACATAGTCAGTTGCCTAGGGACAATTCCACAACCCCTACCACCACTTTTCCACACTCGCTATATTTACCTTTTTTCCTCTTTATCTAAACAGCACCTAGTTTATATTTACGTGCTCTTTATTGTCTTGCAAACCTGGCCTTTCACACCTACAAAGTATTTCTAGTTTCATACTTGTTCTAGGTAAAGCGAACGTCAAGCGTGCGTAGAGTTGTATCGGTGGTCGATAGAACTTGAGGGAATATTTATTCTACCTTTAGCTCCTCGTTGGGTTCGACACTCTTACTTATCGAAAACTGTTGCGATCCCCTACACTTGTGGGTTATCAAGACCTTTTTCTGGCGCCGTTGCCGGGGAGTCATAGCGTGGGGTGAATATTCTCGTGTGTGCTTGTTTGCTTTATCACTAAGTAATTTTTATTTGCTGTTCTTAGTTGTTTTCTATCTCTAGTTATGGGTAGGAAACGCAAAATACCAAAAAATTTAGTTGTATCTACTGCTCCAATGGTTGAAGAACCACTCAAAATCTATCACACTACTGAAGCTTTTTACTTGGATTCATCTTTGATCCCTATGTGCTCGTGCTGAAACCCGAACTAGCTTAGTTGAGGGCAAATCTTTAGATGAGCATGCTTGTTATGTGCGACACCGTATATCTGAAAAAGGGAAACTATTATGGGATCAAATTCAACGTTTGCAATGCTATGCTTGGAATTTATGTGAAATATATGATGTTACTTGTTGTTCTGAAAACCCTAAGAAACACCTTCCCTACCAATGCTTGTTTAGCGATAATGGAATCGTATCTTCATATGCTAAGGGTGTTTATAATTACTATGATGTTCAACAAATTGAAGAATTTGTTGCTTTTAAGGGTGCTTTTGAAATTGCTTCTTTGATTGAAAAGTATGATGCTACTCTCTACAAATCTGAAAATTTTGCCATACTTGAATATTGCTATGATAATTATGCTTCTAATGCCCATGTTAAACTATATATTGAGGCCTACCCCGCTGTCCAAGAAGAGACTAATATTTTGCAGGAAGCTATGGAAGAAGAAATTGATGAAACTGTGAGCTCATTGGATGAAAAAGATGATGAGGAGAGCGAAGAACAAAAGGAGGAAGAGCGGATTAGCTACCCATGCCCACCTTCTAATGAGAGTAACTCTTCAACTCATACATTGTTTAATTCCCCTTTGTGCTTACCGAAGGATGATTGCTATGATGATTACTATGATCCCTTGAATTTGCTTGAAATATTCCTTTTTGATGATGCTTGCTATGCTCGTGGCCAAGATGCCAACATGAATTATGCTTATGGAGATGAACTTGCTATATTTCCTTATGTTAAACATGAAATTGTTGCTATTTCACCCACGCATGAAAGTCCTATTATCTTTTTGAATTCTCCCTACTACACTATATCGGAGAAGTTTGTGCTTATTAAGGATTATATTGATGGGTTGCCTTTTTCCGTTGCACATGATGATTTTGATGAATGTAATATGCATGTGCTTGCTGCTCCTACTTGCAATTATTATGAGAGAGGAACTACATCTCCACCTCTCTATGTTTCCAACACGATAGAATTGCAAGAAACTATTTATACTATGCATTGGCCTTTACTTGGTGTGCATGAATTGTTCTTTTATGACATGCCAATGCATAGGAAGAGAGTTAGATTTCGTTGTTGCATGATATATGTTACTTTGTTCTCACTACTAAATTACTAATCATTGTTAATTAAAATTGGCTTTGATATACCTTGGGATCCGGGTGGATTCATTACTTGAGCACTAAATGCCTAGCTTAATGGCTTTAAAGAAAGTGCTGCACGGGAGGCAACCCGGAAGTTTTAGAGAGTCCTTTATTTCTGTTGAGTGCTTTCATATAGTTTAAAAACAAAAAAAATAAAGAGGGGAACCTAAAACTTTTCAAAAAGGAAAGTGAAATTGAGAGAGACAAGCATTGTTGAAGTGGGAGAGCTCCTTGAACTTTGTTCATGCTCACGGAAACTTTGTGAATCTTGATTACAGAAACTTTTCAACAAAAATAATTATCCCCTTGTACAATTCCATTGTATTATAAAAATAATGTGCCAAGGTTTGCCTTTAGGATGTTTACAATGCTTGTTGGTTTGTACGGTGTAGGACAGAAACTTTGGCTGTAGTGCGCGATTTTACATTTTTTTAACTGGAAAGTCAAACGGTTCTGATTCCTTTTGCACTGTCTTGCTGTACAACTTGTTTATTTTTCCTAATTGTGGTAGAAGTTTTGGGGTACCAGAAGTATGGTGGATGTTCAGATTTCTACAGACTGTTCTGTTTTTGACAGATTCTGTTTTTGATGCATAGTTTGCTTGTTTTGATGAATCTATCAATTTATACTAGTGGATTGAGCCATGAAAAAGTTATATTACAGTAGACACAATGAAAAAACAAAATATGAATTGGTTTGCAATAGTACTTAGAGTGGTGATTTGCTTTATTATACTAACGGATCTTACCGAGTTTTCGGTTGAAGTTTTGTGTGGATGTAGTGTCTAATCGAGGATGTTTCGATGTGAGAAGAAGGAAGAGAGGCAAGAGCTCAAGCTTGGGGATTCCCAAGGCACCCCAAGTAAATATTCAAGGAGACTCAAGCGTCTAAGCTTGGGGATGCTGGGGAGGCATCCCCTCTTTCTTCAACAAGTATCGGTATGTTTTCGGATTCGTTTCGTTCATGCATTTTGTGCAAGTCTTGGAGCGTCTTTTGCAATTAAGTTTTTATTTTTCTTTTATGCACCATGCTGGTATGAGATGGTCCTTGGTCTATTTGTAGAATGCTCTATACACTTCACTTATATCTTTTGAGTATGGCTTTATAGAATGCTTCATGTGCTTCACTTATATCATTTGAAGTTTGGATTGCCTGTTTCTCTTTACATAGACAACCGCCATTTGTAGAATGCTCTTTTGCTTCACTTATATTTGTTAGAGCATGGGCATATCTTTTGTAGAAAGAATTTAAACTCTCTTGCTTCACTTATATCTATTTAGAGAGATGACATGAATTGGTCATTCACATGGTTAGTCATAAAATCCTACATAAACTTGTAGATCGCTGAATATGATATGTTTGATTCCTTGCAATAGTTTTGCGATATAAAGATGGTGATATTAGAGTCATGCTAGTGGGTGGTTGTGGATTGTAGAGACACTTGTGTTGAGGTTTGTGATTCCCGTAGCATGCACGTATGGTGAACCGCTTTGTGATGAAGTTGGAGCACAATTTTATTTATTGATTGTCTTCCTTATGAGTGGCGGTCGGGGACGAGCGATGTTCTTTTCCTACCAATCTATCCCCCTAGGAGCATGCGCGTAGTACTTTGTTTTCAATGGCTTGTAGATTTTTGCAATAAGTATATGAGTTCTTTATGACTAATGTTGAGTCCATGGATTATACGCACTCTCACCCTTCCATCATTGCTAGCCTCTTCGGTACCGTGCATTGCCCTTTCTCACCTTGAGAGTTGGTGCAAACTTCGCCGGTGCATCCAAACCCCATGATACGATACGCTCTATCACACATAAGCCTCATTATATATTCCTCAAAATAGCCACCATACCTACCTATCATGGCATTTCCATAGTCATTTCGAGATATATTGCCATGCAACTTCCATCATCATCATATACATGACTTGAGCATTCATTGTCATATTGCTTTGGATGATCGTAAGATAGCTAGCATGATGTTTTCATGGCTTGTCCGTTTTTTGATGTCATTGCTATGCTAGATCATTGCACATCCCGGTACACCACCGGAAGCATTCATATAGAGTCATATCTTTGTTCTAGATATTGAGTGGTAAGTAAATAAAAGTGTGATGATCATCATTATTAGAGCATCGCCCCAGTGAGGAAAGGATGATGGAGACTATGATTCCCCCACAAGTCGGGATGAGACTCCAGACTTTATGAAAAATAAAAGAGGCCAAAGAAGCCCAAATAAAAAAAAGAGGCCAAAGAAGCCCACCAAAAAAATGAGAGAAAAAGAGAGAAGGGGAAATGTTACTATCCTTTTACCACACTTGTGCTTCAGAGTAGCACCATGTTCTTCATAGAGAGAGCCTCCTATGCTTTCACTTTCATATACTAGTGGGAATTGTCATTATAGAACTTGGCTTGTATATTCTGATGATGGGCTTCCTCAAATGCCCGATGTCTTCATGAGAAGGCAAGTTGGATGCACACCCACTTAGTTTCAGTTTGAGCTTTCATACACTTATAGCTCTAGTGCATCTATTGCATGGCAATCCCTACTCACTCACATTGATATCTATTGATGGGCATCTCCATAGCCAGTTGATATGCCTAGTTGATGTGAGACTTTCTCCCTTTTTGTCTTCTCCACATAACCCCCACCATCATATTCTATTCCACCTATAGTCCTATGTCCATGGCTCACGCTCATGTATTGCATGAAAGTTGAAGAAGTTTGAGATTATTAAAGTATGAAACAATTGCTTGGCTTGTCATCGGGGTTGTGCATGATTAAATACTTTGTGTGATGAAGATAGAGCAATAGCCAGACTATATGATTTTGTAGGGATAACTTTCTTTGGACATGTTGTTTTGAAAAGACATGATTGCTTTATTTGTATGCTCGAAGTATTATTGTTTTTATGTCAAATGATAGACTATTGCTTTGAATCACTCATGTCTTAATATTCATGCCATGATTAGACATATGATCAAGATTATGCTAGGTAGCATTCCACATCAAAAATTATCCTTTTTATCATTTACCTACTCGAGGACGAGCAGGAATTAAGCTTGGGGATGCTGATACGTCTCCGTCGTATCTATAATTTTTGATTGTTCCATGCCAATATTCTTCAACTTTCATATACTTTTGGCAACTTCTTATATTATTTTTGGGACTAACATATTGATCCAGTGCCCAGTGCAAGTTCCTGTCTGTTGCATGTTTTATGTTTCGCAGCAAACCAATATCAAACGGAATCCAAACGGGATAAAGATGGACGGAGAATTATTTTGGAATATTTGGGATTTTCCGGAGGAAGAATCAACGCGAAACGGTGTCCGGGGTGGCCAAGAGATAGGGGGCGCGCCCCCTACCCCTGGGCGCGCCCTGGGCTCTAGTGGGACACCCATAAAGCGGTTGAGGCTCTACTTTTGCCGCAAGAAAGCTAATTTTATGAGAAAAATCTGGGCGAAAGATTCGCCCCAATTGGAGTTATGGATCTCCGGATATTTAAGAAACGGTGAAGGGGTAGAATCAGAGAACGCAGAAACAGAGAGATAGATCCAATCTCGGAGGGGCTCTTGCCCCTCCCAAGCCATGGGAGCCAAGGACCAGAGGCGAAACCCTTCTCCCATCTAGGGAAGAGGTCAAGGAAGAAGAAGAAGGGGGCCCCTCTCCCTCTTGCTTCCGGTGGCGCCGGAGCGCTGCCGGGGGCCATCATCATCACCGCGATCTTCACCAACACTGCCGTCATCTTCACCAACATCTCCATCACCTTCCCCCTTCTATATCCACCGGTCCACTCTCCCGCAACCCGCTGTACCCTATACTTGAACATGGTGCTTTATGCTTCATATTATTATCCAATGATGTGTTGCCATCCTATGATGTCTGAGTAGATTTCCATTGTCCTATCGGTGATTGATGAATTGCTATGATTGTTTAGAGTTGCATGTTTTATTATTGGTGCTGTCCTATGGTGCCCTCCGTGTCGCGCAAGCGTGAGGGATTCCCGCTGTAGGGTGTTACAATGCGTTCATGATTTGCTTATGGTGGGTGGCGTGAGTGGTAGAAGCACAAAACTGAGTAAGTAGGTTGTTTGCGTATGGGATAAAGGGGACTTGATACTTTAATGCAATGGTTGGGTTTTACCTTAATGAATCTTTAGTAGTTGCGGATGCTTGCTAGAGTTCCAATCATAAGTGCATATGATCCAAGTAGAGAAAGTATGTTAGCTTATGCCTCTCCCTCAAATAGAATTGCAATAGTGATTACCGGTCTAGTAACATAGTCAGTTGCCTAGGGACAATTCCACAACCCCTACCACCAGTTTTCCAGACTCGCTATATTTACCTTTTTTGCCTCTTTATCTAAACAGCCCCTAGTTTATATTTACGTGCTCTTTATTGTCTTGCAAACCTAGCCTTTCACACCTACAAAGTATTTCTAGTTTCATACTTGTTCTAGGTAAAGCGAACGTCAAGCATGCGTAGAGTTGTATCGGTGGTCGATAGAACTTGAGGGAATATTTATTCTACCTTTAGCTCCTCGTTGGGTTCGACACTCTTACTTATCGAAAACTGTTGCGATCCCCTACACTTGTGGGTTATCACAAACACACTAGCAAGGGGCCAAGACCCACCTCTTCAAGAGTGGGCGGTGGCCGAGGCCACCTATGTTTGAGTCAAGAGGTATGGCGCCGCGAAGATTTTAACCTTGGGCCCATGACCAAAACTCGTCCTTGAAGCACAAGTACCATAAAAATGGTTAATGTGAAAGACTTGATCAATTTATGCATAATGGTGGGAGTGGGTGTTCATTGAGAGAACAACACTTCCCCTATGTCCATGCCTACACCTAAACTAGACAACATGTTGAATGTGGTGGGGTGTGCATGGGTTCAAGTCACATTGCTCGAATCAATGATATTTAGCTCATTCCTTAACTCGCGAAATCTTGCTTCATCCAAGGGATTCGTGAAAATATCTGCAAGGTTATCATGAGTGTTGACATAGTTGAGCTCGATATCCCCTCGCCTAATATGATCCCGGATGAAGTGATACTGAATCTCAATGTGCTTCGTCTTGAAGTGTTGCACCGGGTTGAGAGAAATCTTGATGGCACTTTCATTGTCACACCACAGAGGCACTTTGTCATAAATGACACCGTAATCCTTTAAAGTTTGCCTCATCCATAAGAGTTGTGCACAACAACTACCGGCCGCCACATACTCCGCTTCGGTGGATGAGAGAGACACACAACTTTGCTTCTTGGAAGACCAACTAACCAAAGAGCAACCAAGGAATTGGCACCCTTCGGAAGTGGACTTCCTATCCACTTTATCTCCCGCCCAATCAGAATCCGAATATCCCTCAAGTTTGAAGTTTGCTCCTCTTGGGTACCATAAGCCAAAGTTTGGGGTATGAGCCAAATATTGAAAGATTCGCTTGACCACCACCAAGTGACTTTCCTTTGGTGCGGCTTGAAACCGTGCACAAATTCCCACACTCAACATGATATCCAGTCTAGATGCACAAAGGTAAAGCAAGGAGCCAATCATGGAGCGAAATACCTTTTGATCCATCGCTTTACCATTGGGATCAATGTCAAGTTGGCACTTGGTGGGCATAGGCGTGGAAGCCGGCTTGACATCACTTAGCTTGAATCTCTTTAGCATGTCTTGAGTGTATTTGGCTTGGTTGATGAAGGTTCCTTCTCTTCTTTGCTTGATTTCGAACCCGAGGAAGAACTTCAACTCTCCCATCATGGACATCTTGAACTTTAAGGTCATAAGTGCAGCAAAATCTTCATTGAAAGCTTTGTTAGGGGAACCAAAAATAATGTCATCAACATATAGTTGGCACACAAACAACTCCCCTTTGACCTTCTTAGTAAAAAGAGTGGGGTCGATTTTCCCGATTTCGAACCCACGATCTTGTAACAACTCCATAAGATGCTCATACCACGCATGCGGGGCTTGTTTAAGGCCGTAGAGCGCCTTATGGAGTTGGTACACGTGATCGGGGAAATAGGGATCTTCGAACCCGGGGGGTTGTTTGACATATACCAACTCATTAATGGGACCATTAAAAAAAGCACTCTTCACATCCATTTGTTGCAATGTGAAATTATGATGAGAAGCATAAGCAATCAACAAACGAATAGATTAAAGGCGAGCAACGGGAGCAAAGGTTTCACCGTAGTCGATACCCTCGACTTGGGAGTAGCCTTGTGCCACCAAGCGAGCCTTGTTGCGAACAATAATCCCATGAGAATCTTGCTTGTTCTTGAATATCCACTTGGTGCCTATGACATTATGATTCCCGGTTGGCCTTGGCACTAATTTCCACACTTGGTTATGCTCGAAGTTGTTGAGTTCTTCATGCATGGCATTGAGCCAATCCGGGTCCTCGAGCGCCTCATACACCTTTTGGGGTTCGACACAAGAAACAAACGCATGATGTTCACAATAGTTTGCTAACTGTCTACGAGTGCTTACCCCCTTTCTTAGGCTTCCCACAACATTCTCCATAAGATGACCTTTGGTGGTGAGTTTGGAAGCAATCTTTGCGGCATGATGCTCTAATTCCTCCTCGGATGTGAAATGAGGAGGGTTAACTTGATTATCTTGAGCGCCATCTTGAGCTTGTTCTAGATCTTGAGGTTGCTCTTGATCTTGAACTTGCTCGAGGGGAAGAACTTGACCTTGGGCATCATTTGGTGGTTCACTACCATCTTGAGGTTGATCTTGCCCTTGGTCTTGTTCATGAGGTTGAGGGCCTTCACTTTGTTCTTAGGAAGCGTGTGGGTCTTGGGTTGGTGATGGCTCCACTTGAGTGGAGCATTGTCCTTCTCCTTCAGGCACAATAGGTTCCTCAATGGGTAGGATATGACCCACACCCCTTATGGCTTGGGAAGGAATTTCATCAGCTACATCACAAGTACCACTTTGCTCCACTTGGGAGCCATTATTTTCGTCAAACTCCATGTTACACGTCTCCTCAATGAGTCCGGTGGACTTGTTGAGGACACGGTAAGCATGACAGTTTGTAGCATATACCCTCATAAGCTCTAGCCTCAAATTTAGACAAACGAACACCTTTCTTGAGAATGAAACACTTACACCCGAACACTCGAAAGTACTTGAGGTTGGGCTTGTTACCGGTAAGTATTTCATAAGGAGTCTTGTTCAAGCCTTTGCGGAGGTATAGCCGATTGGATGCATGGCATGCTGTGTTGATGGCTTCAGCCCGAAAGTTGTATGGGGACTTGAACTCTGCCATCATGGTCCTTGCAGCATCCATCAACGTCCGGTTCTTCCTCTCCGCGACACCATTTTGTTGAGGAGTATACGGAGCAACATATTGATGCTTGATCCCCTCGTCACTAAGAAACTCATCCAAGGTGTAGTTCTTGAACTCGGTGCCGTTGTCACTTCTTATTGTCAAGATCTTTGCATCATGTTGACGTTGAGCTTCATTTGCAAAGTCGATGACGGTTTGTTGAGTCTCACTCTTCCTCTTGAAGAAAAATACCCAAGTGTATCTTGAATAATCATCCACAATCACCAAGCAATACTTTCTACCTCCAAGACTATCAAAGGATGGAGGCCCAAAGAGATCCATGTGAAGGAGCTCCAAGGGTCTCTTCGAATATATGATAGTCGTGGGAGGGGGAGCCTTTTCATGAAGCTTTCCTTCGATACAAGCACTGCAAGCACGATCTTTGGCAAAACTAACATTTGTTAGTCCACGAACATGGTCCCCCTTGAGAAGACTTTGCAAAGATCTCATATTGACGTGGGCTAGACGGCAATGCCAAAGCCATCCCACATCAACTTTATCCATTAGGCATGTCGCGGTCTTAGTGGGTCGCTCCGAAAAGTTAATAACATAGAGACCGTTCTCGACATGCCCAACAAAGGCTACTTTAAGAGTCTTTCTCCACAAGAGGGCCATGGTATCAATATCAAAGAAAGTGGCAAAACCCATGAGTGCAAGTTGACGAACGGAAAGTAGATTGTATGCAAGGGACTCGACAAGCATGACTTTCTCGATCGTTAGATCATGAGAAATTACAACCTTGCCAAGACCCAATACCTTAGAAGACGAGGCATCACCCCACTCGATGTTGGTGGGCATAGATGGGATCTTGTGCACATCCACCACCAACTCCTTGCTTCCGGTCATATGATTTGTTGCTTCACTATCGAGCAACCATGATCCTCCACCGGAAGCAAACACCTACACGAAATCAGTGCTTGGTTTTAGGTACCCATTGAGTAATGGTCCTTTTATGTTAGCAACAAGGATCTTGGGAACCCAAATAGACCATTCAATGTACTCATAAGGAGAACCAACAAATTTAGCATAAACATGTCCATCACTAGCACAGCATAACACATAAGAGGGGTTAAAGTCGCCGGCTTTGTTGGAAGGGGTGGCATTTCCCTTCTTGACATCACCACCCTTCACATTGTTCTTCTTCTCCTTATGAGCACCCTCTCCCTCATTCACAAATGTTTGTTTGATCGGAGGAGGTCGTTTGGTCTTGTCATTCTTCTTCTTGTTCTTGGACTTAGGGGCAAACCCAACTCCCTCCTTGGCCACAACTTCCTTTTGATTGCTCAAAAGGTCATTGAGGTTTTTCTCACCTTGAATGCATGTCACAAGACCTTTCTTCAATTGTTCTTTCAACTGGGCATTCTCCTCCACAAGATGCACATGCTCACAACACGGGTTAGTAGCATTTGCATTATCAATTAAGACCATATGAGGAAAAGTGGCTTTCTCCTTGGTTAACTTCACTTGGAGTTGAACATGAGACTCCTTGATGCTAGCATGAGCACCCTTCAAGGCCTTGTGAGCCTTGTCAAGTAAATCAAACTCCTCTTTGAGTCTAGCAAGATCAACCCCAAGTTTAGCCTTCTCGGAGTTTACCACACGAGAGACAACAAGAGCATGATCAAGATCTTTCTTTAATTTAGCATGGTCATCGTTGTGTGACTCCTCAAGAGTCAAACGATGCCCACGATCTTCCTCAAGAGCATTAGAAAGATCTGATATCTCATCGGCATAGTCACGACTATGGCCTTCCATCTTAGAGATGGTTTCTTCATGAGCCTCGATCATGTCATTGGCTTCAGCAAGTTGTTCCAAGAGAGCAACAAAGTGCTTCTTGGATGTTCCCTTGAGTTTACTCATAAAAGACTCAAATTCATTCATCTCTTCATTAGACCCCTCATTTTCATCAATGCAATCCGTCAAGGAAGGATTAGTAATGATGGTGGTTTTGATGTTGGGGGTTACCTTGTTAGTGGCTTTAGCCATGAGGCACTTGGCGGTGATGTTCTCCTTGGGTGAATCAAAGAGAGACACCCGGGGAGTTGTGGAAATGGCAACGGAGGACATGGCTATTACTTCTCCATCTTCTTCATCATCGTCATCCTCATGGTATTCTTCTTGAACCACTAACCCTCGAGTAGGAGTCTTTTTGGTGAAGTTGTTCTTGTTGGGGAAGGACTTGGCTTTGTATTTTCGAATGAGCTTGCCACCATTGTCTTCCCGCTTCTCGTAAGGACAATCCACAACAAAGTGACTCACATTGCCACAATTGTAACAAGTTCTTACTCGTTGCTTGCCCTTGAACCCACTTGAATTGTTCTTGTTGAAATTGGCCCTTGTGTTCTTCTTGCTCCAAAATTGCCTTGAAGCAAGAGCCGTGTGCTCATGATAATCATATTTTGTATCCTCGGGATTGCCCTCCTCATCTTCCTCTTCTTCCTCTTCTTCCACAACAACCCTGGCCTTCAAGGCAAGATTGGACTTCTTTGTTCTTTGAGAACGGAGCACCACGTTGTCGGCGGTCTTGTCCAAAATGCTCATAGCAACGAACTCATCCAACACTTCACTCGAGGTCATGGAGTGGAAGTCCAGTCTTTGACGGATGACGGAGGACATGGCCTTGTTGTAGGGCATCATGGCCTTGATGTAAGGGCATATTTATCCCCAAGATGTTTTGGTGATTGATGACAATGCTTGTGCGGACTAATCGTGTGCGTTGAGTTCTTTCAGAGATTCATCCTTTGGCACGAGACGATTATCTCCCCTCGGTGTTTTATTCAAGACGGTGTAGCTCCTTCGTTTCGTTGTTGGTGGACTAGTTTCGTAGGAGTCACCGTACTATCAAGAGGGGATCCGCTTTGGTAAGGCTAGGGTGGAATCAACACGTACACATCCATATCACACCCGTCGTTTTCCTTCCGCTTCATTGGAGCTGCCTTTTTCCCCTGAGTATGCTTTGTTCTACCCCAGCGGTAGTACCGCGGTCCACAGCGGTAGTACCACCAAAGAACCCAAGCGGAAGTACCGCTCCCAGAGCGGTAGTACCGCTTGTGGTCTTCGGCCGTAGTACCGCAGTGGTTCCAGGCTACTGCCGCCTTGATTCGAAAACGATGTTTTTCGTGTCGGGTTTTGCGGTACTAAGTGCGGTAGTAGTGGCGGTAGTACCGCTCCAAGCGGTAGTACCGCGCCTACCCCCACGGTAGTACTGCCCTGGGGTCAGGACCCTGTCAGCGCGGCAGTACCACTGGGTAAGAGCGGTAGTACCGCCCTAAGCGGTAGTACCGCCCTGCCCAAGCGGTACTACCGCTCTGTGCGGGGCTGCTCAGTGGGATAACGGTTGGATTGGTTCCCCCACTATATAAAGGTGTCTTCTTCCCCAAAGTTGACCCACCTCTTTCCCCCGAAGCTCCATTGTTGCTCCAAGCTCCATTTTCGCCCGATCTCTCTCTCTAGCCAATCAAACTTGTTGATTTGCTCGGGATTGGTTGAGAAGGCCCAGATCTACACTTCCACCAAGAGAAATTTGATTCCCCCCACTTATCCCTAGCGGATCTTGTTACTCTTGGGTGTTGAGCACCCTAGATGGATGAGGTCACCTCGAAGTCATACTCCATTGTGGTGAAGCTTCGTGGTGTTGTTGGGAGCCTCCAAGTGTTGTGGAGATAGCCCCAATCTTGTTTGTAAAGGTTCGATCGCCGCCTTCAAGGGCACCAATAGTGGAATCACGGCATCTCACACTGTGTGAGGGCGTGAGGAGATTACGGTGGCCCTAGTGGCTTCTTGGGGAGCATTGTGCCTCCACACTGCTCTAATGAAGACGTACTTCCCTTTAAAAGGAAGGAACTTCGGTAACACATCCTCGTCTCTACCGGCTCCACTCTTGGTTATCTTGTGCCTTTACTTTTGCAAGCTTACTTGTGTTGTATCTATTGCTTGCTTGTGTGCTAGTTGTCTTTGCATCATATAGGTTGTCCACGTAGTTGCACATCTAGACAACCTATTTCGTTGCAAGGTTTAAATTGTTAAAGAAAAGTCTAAAAACTGTTAGTTGCCTATTCACCCCCCTCTAGCCAATAATATCGATCCTTTCAAGTGGTATCAGAGCCTCGTCTCTTTATTAAGAACTTTGCCGTCCGAAGAGTATGGTTGACACCCACGACGGTGCGGAGGAGCACTCCGGTGTGAATCCCATCTCGTCTTTGGCCGAAGGGGGAACCTCGGTCTCACATGAGGAATTCAATGTGGCTTTAGACACATTGAAAACCTCCATGACGGCTGAGGTTAAAAGCATGTTTTCTGAATTCCTAGATGGACTTAAACTATCTACCTCGCCGATGAAAGTGGGTGATCCCACTAACAAGGTGACGGATGCTACCTCTGACAAGGGGGAAGCTAACAGTGAAAAGAGTCCTTCTACTAGTGGTAGAAATGGCACCGGCATCTTTGCCCAGGTGGAACCCCCAGTGTATAGAGGACCGATCCCCTCTACTCATTTGAATCATGCCGGTCCTCCTCCTAAATATGTGAAAAATGAAGATTTTGATTCTTGGGTTTATCGCTTCAAGCGTCATTTAAAACATGTGAATACTAACCTTTGGAGAATCACTGAAGAAGGTTTCTATCCTCATGACCCAAGCAACTTCACCCCTCGAGAAGAAGTGGACAATCAATTCAATGAGAGTGCTCTCTTCATCATCCAAGATGCAATCCTCCCCGAAGATCTCCCTCATCTTCGACCTCATGTCATGGCTAAAGAAGCATGGAAATGTGTTGAGTCTCTCTATCGAGGAAGTGCTAGCATTCAACGCTCCAACTATGAAGTGGTGCAAGATGAAGCCGATGAGTTTGCAATGAAAGAGGATGAAGAATCTTGTGAGCTCTTTTGAAGAGTGACCAAACTCGCGGTCGCACTCCGAGATCATGGGAGCAAGGACACGGATGACAATTGGATCAAGCACAAGTTCCTCAAGGCCATGATTCCCTACAAAAAGGCCATGTCCTCCGTTATTCGTCAAAGACCGGACTTCCACTCCATGACCTCAGGTGAAGTGTTGGATGAGTTTGTTGCAATGAGCATCTTGGACAAGACCGCCGACAATGCGGTGCTCCGTTCTCAAAGGGCAAAGAAGCCCAATCTTGCCTTGAAGGCCAAGGTTAGTGTGGAAGAAGAAGAAGAAGAGGAAGATGAGGAGAGCAACCCCGAAGACACGAAGTATGATTATCATGAGCACATGGCTCTTGCCTTAAGACAATTTTGGTGTAAGAAGAATACACGACCCAACTTCAACAAGAACAACTCAAGTGGCCTCAAGGGCAAGCAACGAGTTAGAACTTGTTTCAACTGTGGCAATGTGAGCCATTTCGTTGCGGATTGTCCTTACGAGAAGCGGGAAGACAATGGTGGCAAGTTCATCCGAAAAGACAAAGCCAAGTCCTTCCCCAACAAGAACAACTTCACCAAGAAGACTCCTACTCGCGGGTTGGTGGTTCAAGAAGAATACCATGAGGATGACGATGATGATGAAGATAGTGAAACAATGGTCATGGCATCCGTTGCCATTGTCACAACTCCCCGGGTGTCTCTCTTCGATTCACCTAACGAGAACATCACTGCCAAGTGCCTCATGGCTAAGGCCACCAACAAGGTAACCCCCAACATCAAAACCACCATTATTCCTAACCCTCCTTCAACGGATGCCTTTGATAATGGTAAGGGGTCTAATGAGGAGGTAAATGAATTTGAGTCCTTCATGAGTAAGCTCAAGGGCAAATCCAAGAAGCACCTCGTTGATCTCTTGGAACAACTTGGTAAAGCGAATGACATGATTGAGGCTCACGAAGAAACCATCTCTAAGATGGAAGGTCATAGTCGTGATTATGCCGATGAGATATTGGGTCTATCTAATGCTCTTGAGGAAGAGCGTGGGCATCATTTGGCTCTTGAGGAGTCACACAACGATGACCATGCCAAATTAAAGAAAGATCTTGATCATGATCTTGTTGTGTCTCGTGTTCTAACTTCCGAGAAGGCTAAACTTGGGGTTGATCATGCTAGACTCAAGGAGGAGTTTGATGTACTTGACAAGGCCCATAAGGTCTTGAAAGGTGCTCATGCAAACCTCAAGGAGTCTCATGCTCAACTCCAAGTTAAGCTAACCAAGGAAAAGGCCACATTTCCTCACATGGTCTTAATTGATAATGCAAATGCTACTAACCCATGTTGTGAGCATGTGCACCTTGTGGAGGAGAATGCCAAGTTCAAGGAACAACTCGAGAAAGGTCTTGTGTCATGCATACAAGGCGAGAAGAACCTAAATTACCTTTTGAGCAATCAAAAGGAAGTTGTGGGCAAGGAGGGAGTTGGGTTCTCGCTCAAGTCCAAGAACAAGAAGAAGAACAAGGAGAAGAATAACAAGACCAATCGACCTCCCCCGCTCAAGCATACCTTTGTGAAGGAGGGAGAGGGTGCTCCTAAGGAGAAGAATAACAATGCGAAGAGTGGTGATGCCAAAGAGTGCAAAGCCATCTCTCCCAACAAAGCCGGCGACTTTAACCCCTCTTATGTGTTGTGCCGTGCTAGTGATGGGCATGTTTATGCTAAATTTGTTGGTTCTTCCTATGAGTACATTGAATGGTCTATTTGGGTTCCTAAGACCCTTGTTACTAACATCAAAGGACCCATTACTCAATGGGTACCTAAAACCAAGCATTGATCTCTTGTAGGTGTTTGCTTCTGGTGGGGGATCATGGTTGCTCGATAGTGGAGCAACAAATCATATGACCGGGAGCAAGGACTTGGTGGTGGACGTGCACAAGATCTCATCTATGCCCACCAATGTCGAATGGGGTGATGCCTCACATTCTAAGGTATTGGGTCTTGGCAAGGTTGTCATTTCTCATGATCTAACGATCGAGAAAGTCATGCTTGTTGAGTCCCTTGCGTTTAATTTACTTTCTGTTCGTCAACTCGCACTCATGGGCTTTGCCACCTTCTTTGATATTGATACCGTGGCCCTCTTGTGGAGCAAGACTCTTAAAGTAGCCTTTGTTGGGCATGTAGAGAATGGTCTCTATGTGACTAACTTTTCGGAGCAACCCACTAAGACCGCGACATGCCTAATGGCTAAAGTTGATGTGGGATGGCTTTGGCATCGCCGTTTAGCCCACGTCAATATGAGATCTTTGCAAAGTCTTCTCAAGGGAGACCATGTTCATGGACTAACGAATGTTAGTTTTGCCAAAGATCGTGTTTGCAGTGCTTGTATCGAAGGAAAGCTTCATGAGACAACTCACCCTCCCACGACTATCATCTACTCGAAGAGACCCTTGGAGCTCCTGCACATGGACCTCTTTGGGCCTCCATCCTTTGATAGTCTTGGGGGTAGAAAGTATTGCTTGGTGATTGTGGATGATTATTCAAGATACACTTGGGTATACTTCTCCAAGAGGAAGAGTGAGACTCAACAAACCGTCATCGACTTTGCAAATGAAGCTCAACGTCAACATAATGCAAAGATCTTGACAATAAGAAGTGACAACGGCACCGAATTCAAGAACTACACCTTGGATGAGTTTCTTAGTGATGAGGGGATCAAGCACCAATATTCTGCACCATACACCCCTCAACAAAATGGTGTTGCGGAGAGGAAGTACTGGACGTTGATGGATGCGGCAAGGACCATGATGGCGGAGTTCAAGTCTCCATACAACTTTTGGGCCGAAGCCATCAACACTGCATGTCATGCATCCAATCGGCTCTATCTCCGCAAAGGCTTGAACAAGACTCCATATGAGATACTCACCGGGAACAAGCCCAATCTCAAGTACTTCCGGGTGTTTGGGTGTAAGTGTTTCATTCTCAAGAAAGGTGTTCGTTTGTCTAAATTTGAGGCTAGAGCTCATGAGGGCATATTTGTTGGCTATGCTACAAACTCTCATGCTTATCGTGCTCTCAACAAGTCCAATGGACTCATTGAGGAGACGTGTAACGTGGAGTTTGACGAAAATAACGGCTCCCAAGTGGAGCAAAGTGGTACGTGTGATGTAGGTGATGAAATTCCTCCCCAAGCCATAAGAAGAATGGGTATTGGTCATATTCTACCCATTGAGGAACCCCTTGTGGCCGAATGAGAAGGACAATGCTCCAGTCCAGTGGAGCCTTCACCTACGCAAGACCCACACGCTTCCAAAGAACAAAGTGTAGGCCCTCAACCTCAGGAACAAGACCAAGGGCAAGATCAATCTCAAGATGGTGGTGAACCTCCACATGATGCCCAAGGTCAAGTTCTCCCCTTCGATCAAGTTCAAGATCATGAGCAAGCTCAAGATCAAGAACAAGCTCTTGACGACGCTCAAGATGATCAAATGAACCCTCCTCCTTCCACACCCGAGGAGGAATTAGAGCGTCATGCCGTGAAGATTGCTTCCAAACTCACCACCAAAGGTCATCTCATGGAGAATGTGGTTGGAAGCCTAAGAAAGGGGGTAAGCACTCATAGACAATTAGCAAACTATTGTGAACATCACGCGTTTGTCTCTTGTGTTGAACCCCATAAGGTCTATGAGGCGCTCGAAGACTCGGATTGGCTCAATGCCATGCATGAAGAACTCAACAACTTCGAGTACAACAAGGTGTGGAGACTGGTGCCAAGGCCTTCGGGGAACCATAACATCATTGGAACCAAGTGGATCTTCAAGAACAAGCAAGATGCTCATGGGAACATCATTCGCAACAAGGCAAGATTGGTAGCACAAGGCTACTCCCAAGTCGAGGGTATCGACTACGGTGAAACCTTTGCTCCCGTTGCTCGCCTTGAATCCATTCGTTTATTGATTGCTTATGCTTCCCATCACAACTTTAAGTTGCAACAAATGGATGTGAAAAGTGCTTTTCTTAATGTTCCCATTAATGAGTTGGTTTATGTCAAGCAACCCCCCGGGTTCGAGGATCCTTACTTCCCGGATCATGTGTATCAACTCGATACGGCACTCTATGGCCTTAAACAAGCCCCACGTGCGTGGTATGACCACCTTACCGAGTTGTTACAAGATCGTGGATTTGAAGTTGGGCTAATTGATCCCACTCTTTTTACTAAGAAGGTCAAAGGGGAGTTGTTTGTGTGCCAACTATATGTTGATGACATTATCTTTGGTTCTCCTAACAAAGCTTTCAATGAAGAATTTGCCGCTCTCATGACCTCTAAGTTCAAGATGTCTTCGATGGGAAAGTTGAAGTTCTTCCTTGGTTTTGACATCAAACAAAGAAGAGAAGGAACCTTCATCAACCAAGCCAAATACACTCAAGACATGCTAAAAAGATTCAAGCTAAGTGATGTCAAGCCGGCTTCTACTCCAATGCCCACCAAGTGCCAACTTGACATTGATCCCAATGGTAAAGCGGTGGATCAAAAGGTATATCGCTCCATGATTGGTTACTTGCTTTACCTTTGTGCATCTAGACCGGATATCATGTTGAGTGTGGGGATGTGTGCACGGTTTCAAGCCGCACCGAAGGAAAGTCACTATTTGGCGGTCAAGCGAATCTTTCGATATTTGGCTCATACCCCAAACTTTGGCTTATGGTACCCAAGAGGGGCAAACTTCAAACTTGAAGGATTTACGGATTCCGATTGGGCGGGAGACAAAGTGGATAGGAAGTCCACTTCTGGAGGGTGCCAGTTTCTTGGGTGCTCTTTGGTGAGTTGGTCTTCCAAAAAGCAAAGTTGTGTATCTCTCTCGTCCACCGAAGCGGAATATGTGGCGGCCGATAGTTGTTGTGCACAACTTTTATGGACGAGGCAAACTTTAAAGGAATACGGTGTCATTTGTGACAAAGTGACTCTTTGGTGTGACAATGAAAGTGCCATCAAGATTTCTCTCAACCCGGTGCAACACTTCAAGATGAAGCATATTGAGATTCGGTATCATTTCATCCGGTATCACATTAGGCGAGGGGAGATCGAGCTCAAGTATGTCAACACTCATGATAACCTTGCAGATATTTTCACGAAGCCCCTGGATGAAGCAAGATTTCGCGAGTTAAGGCATGAGCTAAATATCATTGATTCAAGCAATGTGACTTGAACCCTTGCACACACCACCCCACTCAACTTGGTGTCTAGCTTAGATGTAGGCATGGACATAGGGGGAGTGTTGTTCTCTCAATGAACTCTTCCTCTCCCCATTATGCATAAAACGATCAACTCTTTCACACTAGCCATTTTTTATGGTACTTGTGCTTCAAAGACGAGTTTTGGTCATGGGCCCAAGGATAATTCTTCGCGGTGCCATACCAATTGACTCAAACATAGGTGGCTCCGGCCACCGCCCTCTCTTGAGAGAGGCCAGAGCTCGCTCTGTTTCGTGTGGTTGTTTTGTTTGAGTGGTTTCTGGACCGTTGTTAGTGTGTGTGTTGCTTTGTTGGTCTTTTCTTTCCCTTAGCCTTGCTTTCCCGTCTGTTTGGAGCTTTAGCCGTTTGTCTAGAAGCCGTGTGGTTGCTGAGCGGTACTACCGTTGGTGGCGAGCGGTACTACCGCTCCTAGTGTTGGGGAACGTAGTAATTTCAAAAAATTTCCTACGCACATGCAAGATCATGGTGATGACATAGCAACGAGAGGGGAGAGTGTTGTCCATGTACCCTCGTAGACCGTAAGCGGAAGCATTAGCACAACGCGGTTGATGTAGTCGTACGTCTTCACGATCCGACCGATCCAAGCACCGAACGTACGACACCTCTGAGTTCAGCACACGTTCAGCTCGATGACGATCCCCGGGCTCCGATCCAGCAAAGCTTCGGGGATCAGTTCCGTAAGCACAACGGCGTGGTGACGATGATGATGTTCTACCGGCGTAGGGCTTCGCCTAAGCTTCGCGACGATATGACCGAGGTGGAATATGGTGGAGGGGGGCACCGCACATGGCTAAGGAACGATCCGTAGATCAACTTGTGTGTTATGGGGTGCCCCCTTGCCCCCGTATATAAAGGAGGGAGGGGGAGGTGCGGCCGGCCCCTTTGGGGTGCGCCTGGAGGAGTCCTACTCCCACCGGGAGTAGGACTCCCCCCTCTTGCCTTGGTGGAGAAGGAAAGGGGGGAGGGGAAAGAGGAAAGGGGGGCGCCGCCCCCCCCTTCCTTGTCCTATTCGGACTAGGGGGGGGAGGGGGCGCGCGGCCTGCCCTGGCCGGCCCTCCTCTTCTCCCTCATGGCCCACTAAGGCCCATTAACCCCCGGGAGGGTTCCGCTAACCCCCCGGTGTTCCGGTAAAATCCCGATTTCACCCGGAACCTTTCCGATGTCCAAATATAGGCTTCCAATATATCAATCTTTATGTCTCGACCATTTCGAGACTCCTCGTCATGTCCGTGATCACATCAGGAACTCCGAACAAACTTCGGTACATCAAAACTTATAAACTCATAATAAAACTGTCATCGTAACGTTAAGCGTGCGGACCCTACAGGTTCGAGAACTATGTAGACATGACCTAGAACTATTCTCGGTCAATAACCAATAGCAGAACCTGGATGCTCATATTGGTTCCTACATATTCTACGAAGATCTTTATCGGTCAAACCGCATAACAACATACGTTGTTCCCTTTGTCATCGGTATGTTACTTGCCCGAGATTTGATCGTCGGTATCCAATACCTAGTTCAATCTCGTTACTGGCAAGTCTCTTTACTCGTTCTGTAACACATCATCTTATTACTAACTCATTAGTTATAATGCTTGCAAGGCTTAAGTGATGAGTATTACCGAGAGGGCCCAGAGATACCTCTCCGACAATCGGAGTGACAAAACCTAATCTCGAATTATGCCAACTCAACATGTACCTTCGGAAACACCTGTAGAGCACCTTTATAATCACCCAGTTACGTTGTGACGTTTGGTAGCACACAAAGTGTTCTTCCGGTAAATGGGAGTTGCACAATCTCATAGTTGCAGGAACTTTGTATAAGTCATGAAGAAAGCAATAGCAACATACTAAACGATCAAGTGCTAGGCTAACGGAATGGGTCATGTCAATCACATCATTCTTCTAATGATGTGATCCCATTAATCAAATGACAACACATGTCTATGGTTAGGAAACATAACCATCTTTGATTAATGAGCTAGTCAAGTAGAGGCATACTAGTGACTATATGTTTGTCTATGTATTCACACATGTATCATGTTTCCGGTTAATACAATTCTAGCATGAATAATAAACATTTATCATGATATGAGGAAATAAATAATAACTTTATTATTGCCTCTAGGGCATATTTCCTTCAGTCTCGCACTTGCACTAGAGTCAATAATCTAGATTACATAGTAATGATTCTAACACCCATGGAGTCTTGGTGTTGATCATGTTTTGCTCGTGAGAGAGGCTTAGTCAACGGGTCTGCAACATTCAGATCCGTATGTATTTTGCAAATCTCTATGTCTCCCACTTGGACTTGGTCCCGAATGGAATTGAAGCGTCTCTTGATGTGCTTGGTCCTCTTGTGAAATCTGGATTCCTTTGCCAAGGCAATTGCACCAGTATTGTCACAGAAGATCTTCATTGGTCCCGATGCACTAGGTATGACACCTAGATCGGAAATGAACTCCTTCATCCAGACTCCTTCATTTGCTGCTTCCAAAGCAGCTATGTACTCCGCTTCACATGTAGATCCCGCTACGACGCTTTGTTTAGAATCGTCCGGATCAGTGTCAAAGCTTGCATCGACGTAAGCGTTTACGACTAGCTCTTTGTACCTCCATATACGACAAAACATATCCTTAGTCCTTTTCAGGTATTTCAAGATGTTCTTGACCGCTGTCCAGTGATCCACTCCTGGATTACTTTGGTACCTTCCTGCCAAGCTTATTGCTAAGCATACGTCAGGTCTGGTACACAGCATTGCATACATGATAGAGCCTATGGCTGAAGCATAGGGAACATTTTTCATTTTCTCTCTATCTTCTGCTGTGGTCGGGCATTGAGTTTGACTCAACTTCACACCTTGTAGCACAGGCAAGAATCCTTTCTTTACCTGATCCATTTTGAAGGTATGTGCTTTGTGAAAGTCCTATTAAGCGTCTTGATCTATCTCTATAGATCTTGATGCCCAATATGTAAGCAGCTTCACCGAGGTCTTTCATTGAAAAACTTTTATTCAAGTATCCTTTTATGCTATCCAGAAATTCTATATCATTTCCAATTAATAATATGTCATCTACATATAAAATTAGAAATGCTATAGAGCTCCCACTCACTTTCTTGTAAATACAGGCTTCTCCAAAAGTCTGTACAAAACCATATGCTTTGATCACACTATCAAAGCGTTTATTCCAACTCCGAGATGCTTGCACCAGTCCATAAATGGAACGCTGGAGCTTGCACACTTTGTCAGCACCTTTTGGATCAACAAAACCTTCCGGCTGCATCATATACAACTCTTCTTCTAGAAATCCATTCAAGAATGCAGTCTTGACATCCATTTGCCAAATTTCATAATCATGAAATGCAGCAATAGCTAACATGATTCGGACGGACTTAAGCATCGCTACGGGTGAGAAAGTCTCATCGTAGTCAACCCCTTGAACTTGTCGAAAACCTTTTGCAACAAGTCGAGCTTTATAGACAGTTATATTACCATCAGCGTCAGTCTTCTTCTTAAAGATCCATTTATTCTCAATGGCTTGCCGATCATCGGGCAAGTCAACCAAAGTCCATACTTTGTTTTCATACATGGATCCCATCTCAGATTTCATGGCTTCTAGCCATTTT
The DNA here is from genome assembly GCF_002162155.2 of Triticum dicoccoides. NCBI lineage: Eukaryota > Viridiplantae > Streptophyta > Magnoliopsida > Poales > Poaceae > Triticum > Triticum dicoccoides. Next base: position 106,861,789 of record NC_041385.1, read on the forward strand.
GCGGAATCCGGGCTCATCATCGCTTCCTCATAGTTCGTAGGTTCATCATGGTCAAGTAACATGACTTCCAGAATAGGATTACCATACCACTCTGGCGCGGATCTTACTCTGGTAGACCTACGAAGTTCAGTAGAAACTTGATCTGAAGTTTCATGATCATTATCATTAGCTTCCTCACTAATTGGTGTAGTTGTCACAGGAACCGGTTCTCGTGATGAACTACATTCCAATAATGGAGTAGATACAGTTATCTCATCAAGTTCTACTTTCCTCCCACTCACTTCTTTCGAAAGAAACTCCTTCTCTAGAAAGGATCCATTCTTAGCAACGAATGTCTTGCCTTCGGATCTGTGATAGAAGGTGTACCCAATAGTCTCTTTTGGGTATCCTATGAAGACACATTTCTCCGATTTAGGTTCGAGCTTATCTGGTTGAAGTTTCTTCACATAAGCATCACAGCCCCAAACTTTAAGAAACGACAACTTTGGTTTCTTGCCAAACCACAGTTCATAAGGCGTCGTCTCAACGGATTTTGATGGTGCCTATTTAACGTGAATGCGGCCGTCTCTAAAGCATAACCCCAAAACGATAGCGGTAAATCAGTAAGAGACATCATAGATCGCACCATATCAAGTAAAGTACGATTACGACGTTCGGATACACCATTTCGTTGTGGTGTTCCAGGTGGCGTGAGTTGCGAAACTATTCCACATTGTTTCAAGTGTAGGCCAAACTCATAACTCAAATACTCTCCTCCACGATCAGATCGTAGAAACTTTATTTTCTTGTTACGATGATTTTCTACTTCACTCTGAAATTCTTTGAACCTTTCAAATGTTTCAGACTTGTGTTTCATCAAGTAGATATACCCATATCTGCTCAAATCATCTGTAAGGTGAGAAAATAACGATACCCGCCGCGAGCCTCAACATTCATTGGGCCACAAACATCAGTATGTATGATTTCCAACAAATCAGTTGCTCGCTCCATAGTTCCGGAGAACGGTGTTTTAGTCATCTTGCCCATAAGGCACGGTTCGCAAGCACCAAGTGATTCATAATCAAGTGATTCCAAAAGTCCATCAGTATGGAGTTTCTTCATGTGCTTTACACCGATATGACCCAAACGGCAGTGCCACAAATAAGTTGCACTATCATTATTAACTCTGCATCTTTTGGTTTCAACACTATGAATATGTGTATCACTACTATCGAGATTTAATAAAAATAGACCACTCTTCAAGGGTGCATGACCATAAAAGATATTACTCATATAAATAGAACAACCATTATTCTCTGATTTAAATGAATAACCGTCTCGCATCAAACAAGATCCAGATATAATGTTCATGCTCAACACTGGCACCAAATAACAATTATTCAGGTCTAAAACTAATCCCGAAGGTAGATGTAGAGGTAGCGTGCCGACCGCGATCACATCGACTTTGGAACCATTTCCCACGCGCATCATCACCTCGTCCTTGGCCAGTGCTCGCTTATTCCGTAGTCCCTGTTTCGAGTTGCAAATATTAGCAACAGAACCAGTATCAAATACCCAGGTGCTACTACGAGCTCTAGTTAGGTACACATCAATAACATGTATATCACATATACCTTTGTTCACTTTGCCATCCTTCTTATCCGCCAAATACTTGGGGCAGTTCCGCTTCCAGTGACCAGTCTGCTTGCAGTAGAAACACTCAGTTTCAGGCTTAGGTCCAGACTTGGGTTTCTTCTCTTGAGCAGCAACTTGCTTGTTGTTCTTCTTGAAGTTCCCCTTCTTCTTCCCTTTGCCCTTTTTCTTGAAACTAGTGGTCTTGTTGACCATCAACACTTGATGCTCCTTCTTGATTTCTACCTCCGCAGCTTTTAGCATTGCGAAAAGCTCGGGAATAGTCTTGTTCATCCCTTGCATATTATAGTTCATCACAAAGCTCTTGTAGCTTGGTGGCAGTGATTGGAGAATTCTGTCAATGACGCTATCATCCGGAAGATTAACTCCCAGTTGAATCAAGTGATTATTATACCCAGACATTTTGAGTATATGTTCACTGACAGAACTATTCTCCTCCATCTTGCAGCTGTAGAACTTATTGGAGACTTCATATCTCTCAATCCGGGCATTTGCTTGAAATATTAACTTCAACTCCTGGAACATCTCATATGCTCCATGACGTTCAAAACGTCGTTGAAGACCCGGTTCTAAGCCGTAAAACATGGCACACTGAACTATAGAGTAGTCATCAGCTTTGCTCTGCCAGACATTCTTAACGTCGTCAGTTGCATCAGCAGCAGGCCTGGCACCTAGCGGTGCTTCCAGGATGTAACTTTTTTGTGCAGCAATGAGGATAATCGTCAGGTTACGGACCCAGTCCGTGTAATTGCTACCATCATCTTTCAACTTTGCTTTCTCAAGGAACGCATTAAAATTCAACGGAACAACAACACGAGCCATCTATCTACAAACAAACATAGACAAGCAAAATACTATCAGGTACTAAGTTCATGATAAATTTAAGTTCAATTAATCATATTACTTAAGAACTCCCACTTGGACAGACATCTCTCTAGTCATCTAAGTGATCACGTGATCCAAATCAACTAAACCATAACCGATCATCACGTGAGATGGAGTAGTTTTCAATGGTGAACATCTTTATGTTGATCATATCTACTATATGATTCACGCTCGACCTTTCAGTCTCCGTGTTCCGAGGCCATATCTGCATATGCTAGGCCCGTCAAGTTTAACCTGAGTATTCTGCATGTGCAAAACTGGCTTGCACCCGTTGTAGATGGACGTAGAGCTTATCACACCCGATCATCACGTGGTGTCTGGGCACGACGAACTTTGGCAACGGTGCATACTCAGGGAGAACACTTCTTGATAATTTTAGTGAGAGATCATCTTAAAATGCTACCGTCAATCAAAGCAAGATAAGATGCATAAAGGATAAACATCACATGCAATCAATATAAGTGATATGATATGGCCATTATCATCTTGTGCTTGTGATCTCCATCTTCGAAGCACCGTCATGATCACCATCGTCACCGGCGCGACACCTTGATCTCCATCGTAGCATCGTTGTCGTCTCGCCAACTATTGCTTCTATGACTATCGCTACCGCTTAGTGATAAAGTAAAGCAATTACAGGGCGTTTGCATTTCATACAATAAAGCGACAACCATATGGCTCCTGCCAGTTGCCGATAACTTCAGTTACAAAACATGATCATCTCATACAATAAAATATAGCATCACGTCTTGACCATATCACATCACAACATGCCCTGCAAAAACAAGTTAGACGTCCTCTACTTTGTTGCTACAAAATTTTACGTGGCTGCTACGGGCTTATCAAGAACCGTTCTTACCTACGCATCAAAACCACAACGATAGTTTGTCAAGTTGGTGCTGTTTTAACCTTCGGAAGGACCGGGCGTAGCCACACTCGATTCAGCTAAAGTGAGAGAGACAGACACCCGCCAGCCACCTTTAAGCACGAGTGCTCGCAACGGTGAAACCAGTCTCGCGTAAGCGTACGCGTAATGTCGGTCCGGGCCGCTTCATCTCACAATACCGCCGAACCAAAGTATGACATGCTGGTAAGCAGTATGACTTGTATCGCCCACAACTCACTTGTGTTCTACTCGTGCATATAACATCAACGCATAAAACCTAGGCTCGGATGCCACTGTTGGGGAACGTAGTAATTTCAAAAAATTTCCTACGCACACGCAAGATCATGGTGATGACATAGCAACGAGAGGGGAGAGTGTTGTCCACGTGCCCTCGTAGACCGTAAGCGGAAGCGTTAGCACAACGCGGTTGATGTAGTCGTACGTCTTCACGATCCGACCGATCCAAGCACCGAACGTACGGCACCTCCGAGTTCAGCACACGTTCAGCTCGATGACGATCCCTGGGCTCCGATCCAGCAAAGCTTTGGGGATGAGTTCCGTTAGCACAACGGCGTGGTGACGATGATGATGTTCTACCGGCGCAGGGCTTCGCCTAAGCTTCGTGACGATATGACCGAGGTGGAATATGGTGGAGGGGGGCACCGCACACGGCTAAGGAACGATCCGTAGATCAACTTGTGTGTTATGGGGTGCCCCCTTGCCCCCATATATAAAGGAGGGAGGGGGAGGTGCGGCCGGCCCCATTGGGGTGCACCTGGAGGAGTCCTACTCCCACCGGGAGTAGGACTCCCCCCTCTTGCCTTGGCGGAGAAGGAAAGGGGGGAGGGGAAAGAGGAAAGGGGGGCGCCGCCCCCCCTTCCTTGTCCTATTCGGACTAGGGGGGGAGGGGGCGCGCGGCCTGCCCTGGACGGCCCTCCTCTTCTCCCTCATGGCCCACTAAGGCCCATTAACCCCCGGGAGGGTTCCGGTAACCCCCCGGTGTTCCGGTAAAATCCCGATTTCACCCGAAACCTTTCCGATGTCCAAATATAGGCTTCCAATATATCAATCTTTATGTCTCGACCATTTCGAGACTCCTCGTCATGTCCGTGATCACATCCGGAACTCCGAACAAACTTCGGTACATCAAAACTTATAAACTCATAATAAAACTGTCATCGTAATGTTAAGCGTGCGGACCCTACGGGTTCGAGAACTATGTAGACATGACCTAGAACTATTCTCGGTCAATACCCAATAGCGGAACCTGGATGCTCATATTGGTTCCTACATATTCTACGAAGATCTTTATCGGTCAAACCGCATAACAACATACGTTGTTCCCTTTGTCATCGGTATGTTACTTGCCCGAGATTTGATCGTCGGTATCCAATACCTAGTTCAATCTCGTTACTGGCAAGTCTCTTTACTCGTTCTGTAACACATCATCTTATTACTAACTCATTAGTTATAATGCTTGCAAGGCTTAAGTGATGAGTATTACCGAGAGGGCCCAGAGATACCTCTCCGACAATCGGAGTGACAAAACCTAATCTCGAATTATGCCAACTCAACATGTACCTTCGGAAACACCTGTAGAGCACCTTTATAATCACCCAGTTATGTTGTGACGTTTGGTAGCACACAAAGTGTTCTTCCGGTAAACGGGAGTTGCACAATCTCATAGTTGCAGGAACTTTGTATAAGTCATGAAGAAAGCAATAGCAACATACTAAACGATCAAGTGCTAGGCTAACGGAATGGGTCATGTCAATCACATCATTCTTCTAATGATGTGATCCCATTAATCAAATGACAACACATGTCTATGGTTAGGAAACATAACCATCTTTGATTAATGAGCTAGTCAAGTAGAGGCATACTAGTGACTATATGTTTGTCTATGTATTCACACATGTATCATGTTTCCGGTTAATACAATTCTAGCATGAATAATAAACATTTATCATGATATGAGGAAATAAATAATAACTTTATTATTGCCTCTAGGGCATATTTCCTTCACCTAGCGGTACTACCGCCCTCCAGCGCGGTACTACCGCTGTGAGGCACAGGCAGGGGGTTATATCGGGGGCATGGGGAGTTTCTTCTCCCCCATACCCATTCACTCGCCCCCTCGCTCTGTTCCTCTCTCTTCAGCAACCGGCGCCGCGGGAGGGCTCGGGCAGATCTTCCTCTCCGGGGCGCTCCTCTCCATTTCCTTTGGTGGAGTCGATCCCCACCTTGTCCTCTTGCCATGGATGCGTGTATTACCCTGCTCCCTATTTCTTTTTGTCTAGATTTCCAATCTAGCTTCTTAGGGGTAATAGCAGTTGCATCTCTAGATTTTTGGCCAGATCTAGGCTTGAGTAGGATGGAGAATACTTCTAGATAGTTTGGATTAGTGTTTGGTTGGAGTATTTTTTCTATTTGGTAAGACGGAAGTACCGGATCTGACCACAACAGTAGGAAACTGCTATTTCCCCGTCTCGAGCGGTACTACCGCTCTCTCCAGAGCAGTACTACCGCTTGGAGCAGTACTACCGCTCGCGGGTCGCGGTACTACCGCCCTCTACCAGTTTCCACCATACTCCTACCTCTCAGTGATCCTTTTTACTCGTGTTTTGTGGCTTATGCTCGTTCTTTCTGGTTGTTTGCGTGTTCTTGTGTGTGGTTCCAGGTGATGAGGTTCCTGAGCATCAGGCTCGTCGTGTCAACCCCGGCCGTGCCACGTCCAAGCACTACCGCAGCACCGAGCCTGCCGGAGGTTCTTCAAGTGCTCCACCTCCACCTCAACTCCAGAAGAAGCCTAGGGTCAAGCCAAAGCCAGGCAAAACCGTGCCAGAAATGCCGCCCAAGGAGTTCTGGGCAAGGCGCCGCCGCAACCCGTATGAGGAAGACCAAGATCCCACTTTGGTCAACCATCCGTTCTGGAACAGGTTCCAGTTTGCCATCTTCTTTGATGTTCTCAAAGCCAAGAAGAACCTTTTTGTCAACGTGCACTCCATCGACACCGACCATATGGAGAAAGATCCTGAATACTTTGGTGAAGCTCTTCAGATGTGCACTCAACTGAACATTCTTGGGATCATGCAATTCAACAAGGATTATGATGCTGATATTGTGGCCCAATTCTATGCCATGGTTCACCTTGGGACTGATGAGGACAGGACACTGACTTGGATGACCAATAGCAAGTTGCTTTCAGTCAAGTGGAAAGCTTTCATGGAGTTGATTGGGGTGCAAGATCTAGGTCTTGAGTCTTCTGTCGGCTTTCGCCCCCACCGCCGCACCAACGCCACTCACAAGCAAGCTCTATGGCCCTACTGCACTTTGAGGATCAACCCTGAGACGAAGAAGGAAACCTATGAGCTGCCTGCCTATCTGGATATCCTTCACCGTATCTTCAGAGAGACTCTTTTCCCTCGTATCGGGAATCTGGACCAGGTTCACTCCTATCTCGTGGACATGCTTCTCTTCTGCCAGCGTGAGAAGGGACAGAACACCGGAGAGTCCCTGGATATCTCTCATGTTATGTGGTCTGAGCTGTTATCTGCTATCTCCGAGCGCAAGTGCCCGATTTATGGTGCGTTCATCATGCTGCTCATTGAGAAGGCCTGGGATCGTGTCTATCCCCAGGTGTTACTGGAGACTGAAGAGTTGGTCTCTCACGACGTCAAGCGTCTAAGGAAGAAGGATAACTGGGGCACTTAGGCCCCTAAGACTGGAGTTCCTTCGTCTGCTACTGCCATGGAGACCGAGGAGGAGACTGGGGCTGAGGCTGAGGATGATGATGATGACTACGTGCCTTCTGAGGCAGAGCCCTCTTGGGCAAAGAAGCTCAAGCTCAAGATGAAGAAGTTGTTCTGCATGGAGTCTCACGGTCAGTACATGACTCATGTGGCTGAGAAGAAGGCCCGAGGTCACCACAAGGAGCTCATGTGTCAGTTGGGTGCTACAGTTATCAGTGGTTCTGAGGACCAGCTTACCGAGGAGGAGGAGTGGATTCAGCAGCACTGCCCGTGGACCGATTCTGATGCCGAGCATTTCCAGACTAACGACGGTGGCGCATATGATCCCGCTAAGCTCTGATGTGTGTGTCCCTCGTTTGCTCTCACCTGGAGCCGTAGCAACACTCCCTCTCCTTTTTGGTGTCTCGATGCCAAAGGGGGAGAGAGTTTAGGGATTTGTGCTTTGTGTCTTCCGTCTTTTGTGTTTGTGTTTTCCTCGCATTTGCTTCGTTTGGTTTGTGTCAGTGAGACCTAAGTTCGAGTCATATGGTGTGAGACATATGCTACCTTATCTTTCCAGTATCATTATCTATGTCACTATCTAGCTTATGAGTTGCATGCTTATCCTGTTAAGTTATCTTTGCTACTCTCATTTACCCCGCTTAGGTGGTTGGTCTCTAAAATGTAGGGGGAGCGTTGATCCTAGTATGTGTGCCGTGCAGTCCAAAGCACTTATGTAGATAGCACACATCTAGGGGGAGCTCATCTACATTTTAGGACGTTGGGGGTTTTGCGCTTGTTCTATATCTCTCATATTGTGCAAATCCCGTATTGTCATCAATCCACCAAAAAGGGGGAGATTGTAAGGGCATATTTATCCCCAAGATGTTTTGGTGATTGATGACAATGCTTGTGCGGACTAATCATGTGCGTTAAGTTCTTTCAGAGATTCATCCTTTGGCACGAGACGATTATCTCCCCTCGGTGTTTTATTCAAGACGGTGTAGCTCCTCCGTTTCGTTGTTGGTGGACTAGTTCCGTAGGAGTCACCGTACTATCAAGAGGGGATCCGCTTTGGTAAGGCTAGGGTGGAATCAACACGTACACATCCATATCACACCCGTCGTTTTCCTTCCACTTCATTGGAGCTGCCTTTTTCCCCTGAGTATGCTTTGTTCTGCCCCAGCGGTAGTACCGCTCCCAGAGCAGTAGTACCGCTCTCCGAGCGGTAGTACCGCTTGTGGTCTTCGGCCGTAGTACCGCAGTGGTTCCGGGCTACTGCCGCCTCGATTCGAAAACGATGTTTTTCGTGTCGGGTTTTGCGGTACTAAGTGCGGTAGTAGTGGCGGTAGTACCGCTCCAAGTGGTAGTACCGTGCCTACCCCCACGGTAGTACCGCCCTGGGGTCAGGACCCTGTCAGCGCGGCAGTACCGCTGGGTAAGAGCGGTAGTACCACCCTAAGCGGTAGTACCGCCCTGCCCAAGCGGTACTACCGCTCTGTGCGGGGCTGCTCAGTGGGATAACGGTTGGATTGGTTCCCCCACTATATAAAGGTGTCTTCTTCCCCAAAGTTGACCCACCTCTTTCCCCCAAAGCTCCATTGTTGCTCCAAGCTCCATTTTTGCCCGATCTCTCTCTCTAGCCAATCAAACTTGTTGATTTGCTCGGGATTGGTTGAGAAGGCCCAGATCTACACTTCCACCAAGAGAAATTTGATTCCCCCCACTTATCCCTAGCGGATCTTGTTACTCTTGGGTGTTGAGCACCCTAGACGGTTGAGGTCACCTCGAAGCCATACTCCATTGTGGTGAAGCTTCGTGGTGTTGTTGGGAGCCTCCAAGTGTTGTGGAGATAGCCCCAATCTTGTTTGTAAAGGTTCGGTCGCCGCCTTCAAGGGCACCAATAGTGGAATCACGACATCTCGCAATGTGTGAGGGCGTGAGGAGATTACGGTGGCCCTAGTGGCTTCTTGGGGAGCATTGTGCCACCACACCGCTTTAACGAAGACGTACTTGCCTTTAAAAGGAAGGAACTTCGGTAACACATCCTCATCTCCACCGGCTCCACTCTTGGTTATCTTGTGCCTTTACTTTTGCAAGCTAACTTGTGTTGTATCTATTGCTTGCTTGTGTGCTAGTTGTGTTTGCATCATATAGGTTGTCCACGTAGTTGCACATCTAGACAACCTATTTCGTTGCAAGGTTTAAATTGTTAAAGAAAAGTCTAAAAATTTTTAGTTGCCTATTCACCCCCCCTCTAGTGAACCATATCGATCCTTTCACTTGAGGAACTTGTGCTTGATCCAATTGTCATCCGTGTCCTTACTCCCATGATCTCAGAGAGAGACCGCGAGTTTGGTTACTCTCCAAAAGAGCTCACGAGGTTCTTCATCTTCCTTCATTGCAAACTCATCGGCTTCATCTTGCACCACTTCATAATTGGAGCGTTGAATGGTTGCGCTTCCCCTATAGAGAGACACGACACAATGCCACGCGTGTTTGACCATGGCGTAGGGTCGAAGATGAGGGAGATCTTCGGGGAGAATTGCATCTTGGATGATGAAGAGAGCATTCTCATTGAATTGATTATCCACGGCTTCTCTAGGGGTGAAGTTGCTTTGGTCATGTGGATAGAAACCTTCTTCAATGATTCTCCAAAGATTAGTATTCACATGATTTAAATGACGCTTGAAGCGATACACCCAAGAATCAAAATCCTCATTTTTCACAATCTTAGGAGGAGGATCGGCATGATTTAAATGAGTAGAGGGAATTGGTCCTCCGTAGGTTGGAGGTTCCACATGGGCAAAGATGCCGGTGCCATTTCTGATGGACCCTTTTCACTATTAGCTCCCCCCTTGTCGGAGTTAGCATCTGTCACCTTGTTGGTGGGATCAGCCGCTTTCATCGGCAAGGTAGATAGTTTAAGTCCTTCTAAGAATTTAGTAAACATGCTTTCAACCTCGGTCGTCATGGAGGTTTTCAATGTGTCCAAAGCCACATTGAATTCCTCACTAGAGACCGCGGTTCCCCCATCGGCCAAAGACGAGGTAGGATTCACACCGGAGTGCTCCTCGGCACCGTGTGTGGTGTCAACCATATTCTTCGAATGGCAAAGTCCTTAATAAAGAGACGAGGCCCTGATACCGATTGAAAGGATCGATATAGTTGACTAGAGGGGGGGAGGGTGAATAGGTAACTAACACTTTTTAAACTTTTCTTTACCAAATTAAACTTTGCATCAAAGTAGGTTGTCTAGATATGCAACTAGGTGAGCAACCTATATGATGCAACAACAACTATCACACACGCAAGCAAGGGATACAACACAAATAAGCTTGCACAAGTAAAGGCACGAGGTAACCAAGAGTGGAGCCGGTGGAGACGAGGATGTGTTACAGAAGTTCCTTCCTTTTGAGGGGAAGTACGTCTCCATTAGAGCGGTGTGGAGGCACAATGCTCCCCAAGAAGCCACTAGGGCCACCGTAATCTCCTCACGCCCTCACACAATGCGAGATGCCGTGATTCCACTATTGGTTCCCTTGAAGGTGGCGACCGAACCTTTACAAACAAGGTTGGAGAAATCTCCACAACTTAATTGGAGGCTCCCAACGACACCATGAAGCTTCACCACAATGGACTATGGCTCCGCGGTGACCTCGACCGTCTAGGGTGCTCAAACACCCAAGAGTAACAAGATCCGCTAGGGATTAGTGGGGGGAATCAAATTTCTCTTGGTGGAAGTGTAGATCTGGGCCTTCTCAACCACTCCCGAGCAAATCAACAAGTTTGATTGGCTAGGGAGAGAGATCGGGCGAAAATGGAGCTTGGAGCAACAATGGAGCTTTTGGGGGAAGAGATAGGTCAACTTTGGGGAAGAAGACCCCCTTATATAGTGGGCGGAACAATCCAACCGTTACCCCCCTTAGCAGCCTCGCAGAGAGCGGTACTACCGCTGGGGTGGGCGGTACTACCGCTGAGCCAGCGGTACTACCGTCCCACCTACCGCTTGGGGCGGTACTACCGCAGCTAGTGCCGCAAACCCCGACACGAGAAAAAGGGCCCTCGAGTCGAGGCGGTAGGAGCACGGGGCCGTAGCGGTACTACGACGGAAGGCTCCAAGCGGTACTACCGCTGAGGAGCGGTACTACCGCTTGTTGCGCTTGGGCGGTACTACCGCTGTTGCCCGCGGTACTACCGCTGGGAGCAGACAGAGCAACCAGAGAGGGGAAAAAGTACTCCATTGAAGCGGGAAGCATCAGCTGGTGCGATAAGGATGTGTACGTGTTGATTCCACCCTAGCCTTATCAAAGCGGATCCCTCTTGATAGTACGGTGACTCCTATAAAACTAGTCCACCAACATAGAAACGAAGGAGCTGCACCGTCTTGAATAACACACCGAGGGGAGGGAATCGTCTCGTGCCAAAGGATAAATCTCTGAAAAGCTCAACGCACACGATTAATCCACAAAAGCATTGTCATCAATCACCAAAACACTTTAGGGATAAATATGCCTTACACCGGGGTTGCAACAAATGACATCATTTCTTTCACAGACCCAAGCCCAACGAGTTGCCCGACTAAGTATCGCCGATGGTGGTTGCCTAACTAGCCAATCAATGATCTGGCCAGGGTTGTTAAAGTCCACCTCATTCACTTCATCCCATGTTCCACACAATGCAATTTGCCTTGCAAAAGCGCGTCTATGAATTTTCTGTTCCTTCTTGAGGTTGCTTATGTTTTTCTCTTTAGCTTGGTATAACTTGACTCTGGCCTCGTCATACTTCGACACATAATACTTTGAAAAATCTCTACAAGCCGCATTCAATGGATCAACGGCTTTAACCCACAAGTCCATCTTTTCCTCAATGACTGCACGTTCACGCTTCGCCGCCGCCTCCGTGGAAGTCTCAACAAGGATGATCGATCCCATCCTACAAGTCAAGGGATTACTATAACAGTCATCCAAGGCAAAAATCCTAAGCGTCTCTTGACAAAAACTATAACTCTAGGAGTAGATCGAGCTATAATTCGAGAGGTAACTACTCTAACAAAACCCTAATTAAACTATAACCATAACATTCGTCATATAGGCGTTTACTCAATCATAACCATAACCATAACCTTAACCCTAACCATGTCCTTAAACCTAACCCTAAAAAAACCCTAAATGATATTTCTTACTACCCAAACAATGCTATTGAAATACATTGTCAAAGCACAAACATTACCCTAAATGCATCATATACATTGATTTCACCACAACAAAACGATGAACTGGTGATTCCAACAAAATGAGCAAAAAACATGATTTGAACCAACCAAATGAAGGAGGGATGGGAGAGGTACCTTGGGTGATGCAAATGGGCTCGATCCATCGGCCAAATCTCAAGCAATGGAGGGGGATCTAGTGGGTGATTTGGTGGGGGAGAAGAGGGGGAGAGAGGTTGAGCTCGAAAAGAAGAGTGGGGTGAATGAGTGGGTGGGGAGCAGCACAACCCCCTTCCCTCACAACCTTATCCAGAAACCTACCGCTAGAGAGCCCGATGGTAGGTTGCAAGAGCCTACTGTCATAGACGACGGTGGTAGGTCCCTTTGCCACGTGTACACGGCTGTTAACGGCCAGACAGCGTCAGGGAACCTACCGCCACGTGGGGCGGCGGTAGCCTGTACGTACCTACCGTTAGGGCCTCTGGCGGTAGCAAAAGGGTCAAATCTCGAAACTTTTTCATACCGGGGTCAGATTCTGATTTTATACGCCGAAAGGGTCAAAACACGAAATTTGGCCGCGGCTCCGATCCTGTTTCGGTGGCGCTTGGTGTGACGTTGAGTCGTCGACGAGGAGCTTAGGAGTTTTGTCCCTCGCTGTTGTTCATGGATGTTAGCTTTACCCCCCGCAGTTCTTCATGGATGCTAGCTTTGTCTACCGCTGTCCTTCATGGATGCTAGTTGGCTCTTTGGTAGTGTCCGTCGGTGTGCCTTCATGAGGCATAGACACAAATAGCAATCTAGCTAGTACGGAGTACTTGTGAGAGCTCATAAAGCAGACCCGCAAAAAAAGAGAGAGCTCATAAAGCAAACGTGCTCGTGCCTTTGTGTTTTTCTTTAAAAAACACCTGTAACTTTATTCATACTCATAACAATTTACAAGTATACTGATTTGAATCTAAGATCTAAGAAAATACAAAGTAACTCCTATGACTAAGAATTACAATGAAATCTCTTGAAAACGCCTTCTTCACAACGTCAATTTGTGTTTTTTTTTTGAGAAACATCTGTAACTTTGTTCATACTCATAACAGTTATTAGTACACTGATTTGGACCTAAGATTCAAGAAAATACAAAGTAACTCCTATGACTAAGAATTACAATGAAATCTCTTGAAAACACCTTCTTCACGGCGTCAATCTCTGCTAAAGAAATACTTCAAAGACTTCGATTAAACAGGCTGCAATTGGACTGGAGCAATGATGTTGTCACTCTTTCACCCGTACGAACATTACCAATAATGATTTTTGAAAGCACCTTGAGTCGCCCATCCAAAAAGATGGGAAGCCTTGATCGATGAACGTACATGGGCCGAGAATGATCCCCTAGAAGTGCAAGTTGTCGAATCACTATATCTTCATCATAATGTCAACGAAAGATTTTACCTCCACAAAAAAAGGGAACAACAAAAAAGGCTTGACACAACAACATAAACTCATCAGATCTGAATAAAATCGGATCTGCGAGGACAGAAAACTCTCAAATCTCATGGCACCGCCAAAAGAACGAGAGGAAATTTATTCTCACAGAACTATGATGATCACTAGATGATGATTAAGAACATAGAGCTCTTGAATCCTAGATAGCACTGACCGTGGAGCTAAAATGGGTCAGGCCCATGTCCCAGGTTGAACAAAAAGGTTTTCAATATTTTTTATTTTTTATATATGTACATGTTAATGGTTTAGATAGAAAGAAAATCTAAAATCTGATAAATGTTCACAAAAAGTTGAAAAATCATGGATTTTCAAAATGTTTACAAACCTAAAATATTTATGAGTTTTAAGATAGTGTCCACAAATATTAAATTATCTAAAATGTGTTCATGAGTTAAAAATATTTTAAATTTACAAAATTCTCATGAATTTTAAAACTTCTTCACACATTAAAAAACGTTCACAAATTTTACTGTAATGCCCTCATATTAAAAAGTGTTGACAAAATTTTAGAAACAAGAAAAATGGTATAGAAAAAAGAAGCACAAAAACAAAAAAGGGCAGAAAACCATGAGGAAAAAGAAAAGGAAGCTAGAAAAAGGAAGAAAAACTGGAAAAGCGAAAACCAAAAAACTGTGCACAAATGTGAAACCTAGAGTTGAAAAAGAATATAGAAAACCGGTGACGAGGGCCTTTCTCGGAAGTAACTCGGTGGAAAAGAAGACAAGATGTAAGCTGGGCTGGCCCACGTAGAGAGGGGTATTCATTTGGTCGCTATTCCACGCGTTGCACGGAGAAGAAGAAACGATTTATAAAATCACTAATTAAGGAGTACTCATTTTAAAGAACACTCCACTTTCCCAGGTCGCGATAAGTGGCGCATATGCAACGCGCCACTTGTCGCAACCTGAGAGTTTTCCTTTTTTCTCGTAGATCCATTTATTCGAAATGTTTTATTTCCCAAACCGTGCGTTCAAATCTCGAATCGTTTTTATCATTGGATTCCTCGCGTCAAGATCTTCAAAACTAGAATCCAGGTTGATAGGTTTTGATGAACTTTTTTTTTCACGAAAAACCTAACGAAAAAACCGGGCGAAAAACCGAACTGGGAGCACGATTTTTTTTTTCCTTTCCGAAAGAGGCACGCCCGTGCCTCTCGCGAAACTACAACCGTACCTCTCGTGGAAGCAAAACCATGACTCGTGAAAAAAAAACAGAAAACGCTTTTTTTTCGTTTCCGAGAGGCACGGCCGTGACTTTCGCGAAAGCACAACCGTGCCTCTCGCAAAAGCAAAACCATGACTCTCGCGAAAGAAAAAACAAAACAAAAAAACGCGTATTTTTTCCCTTTCCGAGAGGCACGGTCGTGACTCTCGCGAAAGCACAACCGTGCCTCTCGCGGAAGCAAAACCGTGACTCTCGCGAAAGAAAAAAAAAACAGAAAACGTGTTTTGTTTTACCCTTTTCGAGACGCACGGTCGTGACTCTTGCAAAAGCACAACCGTGCCTCTTGTGGAAGCAAAACCGTGACTCTCGTGATAGAAAAAAAAATAGAAAACGCGTTTTGTGTTTCCCTTTTCGAGAGGCACGGTCGTGACTCTCGCAGAAGCAAAACCGTGACTTTCGGGAAAGAAAAAAAAACAAAAAACGAGTTTTTTTCGCGCAATTGTTTTTTGATTTTTTCATCGAAAAGCTAAGAAAGACCGGGTGGAAACCAAAACGTCGAAAAAACAAAAAAAATCGTTTAAAAAGCCGAAAACATGTGCGAAAAAAATAAAAAAAAATCTGGAGGAAGCGTCCAGAGCACGACACATGGCCAATGGCTGAGAGAGCGCCAAGTGGCGCTGATCATTGCGAGGCTCCCGAAGGAGCGCTCGTTAACTAGTTGCTCCCAATGATTTGCCCTTTGGCGAGGGCCTTATCCGAATCGATTTTTGGCAGCACTAACAGCCCATACACCGACCGAAGCTAAGAGCGTCACCGGCCGCGGCCTCAACAGCCCCCCAGGCGAATATTTAGTGCCGGTGGTCGAAAATCGGCCTAGCCGCGCCCCAGGACCTCGTTTAGCGCCGGTTTGGGCCAAATTAACAGCCGGCGATCCTGAGCCGAACCCAAGCGCCCGGGTGTCGTCTGGGGACGCTGGCAAAAGCAAGAAGGGGCGTGTGGCCGCTCAGTCAGCGAGAGGAGACCCTTTTCCTACCGTTTCCTCTGGCTTCTCCCCTTGGCTTCCCTCTCATTCTTCATTCCTCCCGCCAAACTCTGCCTCATCCCTTCCAAGCCGACCGCCATGCCACCAAAGAAGTACGTGTTCCCCCGCGCCGCGACGGATACCACAGCCACCCCCGCCGCCCAGTCGAAGCAGAGGAAGCAGAGGGCGCCGCCGTCCAAGCCCCCGGGCATGACCAATGCCGACTGGAAGGCGAAGGTGTAGCGCCGGGAGGCCGTCACCGCCGATAGGCGCAACAGGGCCATGAAGGCCCGGGAGAGGGTGGCGCTCGCGGCCGCGGCGGTGGAGGAGTAGGCGGAGCGCTCGGCCGAACAAGCCGAGGCGGCTCGCGCAGGGATGATGAATCCACCCCGCTGCCACGGCCCGCACGCGACCTGGAGCCAACAAAGCGTCGGATCTCCGACCGGCTTCTCGTCGTCGCCACAACCATGGAGTTGCACGCCGTCACCGGGCTATGCCGACGGGACGTACACGGCGGGTTCAACCCCAACGTTACCTTCCCCCATGGTCGCCCGGTCCAGCGCACGCCCTCGCCCGCGTTCGCCGGCGTGCAGTACCCTCCATACACGTACTCGCCGCCGGACTACGCAGCCTCCCCGACGCCACCTCTCCGTCGCGGCCAGCTGCTCTACTCACAAGCCTCCTCGTCGCATCTTAGCGATGCCGACACGACGGAGACCGACATGGAAGACATCATCGCAGCCGGCTCGGCTGCCGCCGCTGCTTCCCCTGGGTTCATTACCCAAGACGACGGTGATGATCGCCAAACTGTTGCACCGATCGCCGAATTATGGTGTTTTTTGGGAGCAGGAACGGATCAAGTTTGAATATAGGGACGTGGCTGGGGCCTTTGGGGGCGGCACCTAGGGGCACGACAGGGGCCTTGGTCGTTCCCAGGGTCTAAAAATCGCTAGGTGAACGCCCGAAAATGCGCCAGCCTATGCGCTGGGGGGCCGTACAAGTGGAGATGCTCTAAGAGCATCTCCAGCCGTTGGCCCCCCAGGGGGCGCCTAAAATCGCCGCCTGGGGGTGACCCGTCGCAAAAAGTGGGTCTGGGGGCGAGTTGGCCCCCAGCCGCCGCCCCCAGGGCCAGCCCTAGGCGTGAAAAAAAATTTAGACAAACTTGGGCTGAAACACGCCACTTTTCGGCAAACATGAGCTTTTATATTCGCAAATTTGGGCTAAAACACGCCATTACATATAAAAACTAGTCAAAAAAAACTTGCAGAAGGCCGACAAGTCGCTGTCGTCGCCGCCATCGTCGGCCTTCTCCTCCTTGACTCGGGCGCCCCTGCTGGACCCCTCCCCGGCTGGTGGCGGCGGCGGTAGCGCGTCGTCGTCGTCGTCGCTGTCGTCGATGATGACGCCGCCGCCTTTGTCGCGGCCTCGGCGGCGCTGCGTGAAGCGCTCTAGGGCGGGGCACTGGCGCTCCCTCACCATCTTCAGGGAGTCTTGGCGTGCCCATTCAAGGGCCGCGTCGTCGTCGAGCTCGACCTCGTCGTGCTCCGCCTTCACCGGCGCCAGCAACCCCGGCTCCGTCTTCACCGGAGCCATCCCCAGCTCCGTCTTCACTGGCGCGAGACCCGACTCCGTCTTCGGGTTGACGAAGAGCGGGGGAGGAGCCAACGAGGAGGCGCGCCGTCCACCCTTGCTGATGACGATGCCGGCGCTGCGTGTACGCCGGCCGAGCGGCGTCTCCGCCGTGGGCTCGGCCTTGACGCCGAGCAGCGATGGAGTGCCGGAGAAGTGGGAGGAAGAATGCGACGAGGAAGAGGAGGAGGAGAAGCCGAACCTCCTCGGCGCCCATTGCCCGTCGCGTCGGTGGTGCGTCGGGGCGGCCGTCCTCGCCGGGGGGTACGCCAACGGTGGGTTGTTGCCGCCCTCGAGGTGCGCTAGCACGCCGTCGAGGGTGCGGCCAGGGACGCCCCACCAGAGGTGGCACCCCTCGCTGTTCTTGGTGCCGCCGACCACCGGCGCCCCGTTGGTGGACGCCAGCCGTTGCTGCTGGTGGCGCTCGAAGTATACCACCCAAGCCGCGTTGTTGTCGGCGTGTACTGGGCAAGGGAGCGCTCGGCGTCGGTGAGAGAGGCGCGCGCGATCTCGACCTCATCGGCGAAGTACGATGGCTTGGTGACGGCGTCGGGCAACGGGGAAATGGGCACTCCCCCATTGCTGAGCCTCCAGCCCGTCGGCCCGGCGCGCATGTCCGGTGGCGGCGGGATGTTCGCCTGGAACAGGAGTCAGGACTCCTGTTCACGGAGCGAACGGCGGCCGAAGCCGTTGGCCGCCGCCTCGTCTCCGGGGAAACGCTCGGCCATCGGGGAGAGGAAGTGGCTGGGGAGAAGAGATCGGCGGGAGAGGGAGGGCTGGGGTGGCACTCCAACACAGGCGAGCGAGACCATATATAGCCGAGGGAGGGGAGGCGTCGGCGCGCATCGGCGCGCCGCCCCGTGACGCGCCGCCCGTGAGAGGAGTCAATGAAAAAGCTGACCGGCGGCAACCTTGCCATTGATTCCCCGCGGGAAACCGAGGCGTCGGGAAGACGAGGCGGGCGGTGTCGCTGACGCGGCTGCCCCACGACGCGGCTGCTACGCGGCGCTTTCGCGTCAAAAACGATTCACCCGACGCCCCCGAGCGCCCCCCAACGCGCCAGGTTCTGGTTGGGTCCGCCAGCGCCAATTCTGGCCCGAGCCGGCGAAAAAGGGCCCTGGGGGCATGACTGGGCCGATTTTTTGACGCCGACGACCGAAAAGTCTCCTGAAGGCCTTGTTGGGGAGGCGACTGGAGATGCTCTAACAGCCGACGAAACAATGCAAATAGGCGATCCCCGCCGCCTGTTCTCGCCTCGATAGATCTTGCTGCAAGACGTCTGCCGCCGCCCCCTGCTCCCGCTCGCAAGCAGCTGGCCGCGGAATCAATTGGCGGCTTGTCTAGGCAGCAGTGAGTAGGACCACCGTTAATCGTCGTTGCCTGCTTGCCGCACATCCGCGGCTCCATCCAGTTAACTCACCACCAGTTATCTGCCAAGGTACCCACGATCTCATCTACTACCCATACGTATCTGATCCACCTCCCCTTCCGTTTCAGTTTAGCCATGCCTTGTTAATCTGAAGATAAGATTTTTTTTGATATAGATTGTCATTTTCATGCGAATTGCCCAATCCCAAATCTGGCCTAGTGCTAAATAACTAATATCAGACCATTGGTAATAGTACAGCTGTATTTAAACTTAGAGAAAAAACATGTTGGGCTTATCTATGTAAATGGTTAAAGTATTGTATAATGTTATTGTCAAACTTATGATGAACTCCCTCCGTTTCTGGGAATCTTTGGCCAGGGGTGGGCAAGTGCAAACCCAAAAAAAGATTAAACCAAAGCATTTAAACAATATTTGTCGGTTAAATCGGTCATATGTTGTTTGGTTCAGCATAAAATTGTGTGATATTCGGTGTTTGATGGTGAGTTTGGTTCCCGGTGCTTAGATATACCGAAGAAGCCAAACTGTAAGAGACACCTTGTAATCCCTTGTTCCAATCAGAGTAACAACACACAATTTGCTGGTTAGCCCAATAGCTAGAGCGCTCCACCTTTCGTTCTTAATTACCTAATCACCCCATGTTCCCACGTACGTATGTTTACCACAAAACGTAGCCATCAGGCCACACCCTCTCCAGCCTAGGCGATCAGATCTGTTTCACAACCTTTGTCGATGAGTCCGGTCCAAGGGTTATGAAGCCAGAGGGTTGTAGGCGAAGTAGTCAATCATAGGTACAGGAGGTAAATTGACAAAGGGGAGTACAAATGATCCTTTCTTTATTAATGATTGAACCAACATACAATGATTACTCCTCATCTAAATATAAAGCGGTAAGGAGTAAAGTAATAGGCACCCGACTTGATGAAAAGTGGGGGAAATGTTACGGTCAACGTGGGAGAGGTGGGGCGAGTTGCGCCCCACCCTTCGTACGACCCATTGTTTCCCAACATCCCCTTTGAGTACTTAGCTGTATATCCATGCCTCAAAACTCTGAAAAATCATGTATATATTGTTGTATTGCATGAATTGCCTCGTCAAAACCTCGGATGAGAAACATTAGGAAAACTCACTCAAAGAAAAAAAGAGTACAATCCACTCAACCATCAAGTTGAGTACTCGATCACCTGGACCGAGATTTTAACGACGAGTTTGTGAAGTTTGTCCCACTGCACCTTGCACCTCCCAAAGTCTCCTCATACCGATTGCACACACACACTTCTCTCGAAGGATGCCACATGACTTGGTATGAAAAATTCTTATGTTGTTCATCTTCTCCAGCTCATGTGCATACAAGAACTTGGGATTAATATTTAATATGCTTTGTGAGGTTACTCTTTACACAACACGTCTGGACTTGTGCAACACAAGCAACATTATCTTCATAGATAATGGTAGGGGTTTGTTTGGTGTTCAGCCATCACGTCTGTAGAATTGTGGCCGATCATGCGTCGAAGCCATACACACTCTCGTGATGCTTCATATTGTTGGAGAACGCAGTAATTTAAAAAAAATTCCTATGATCACGCAAGATCTATCTCTAGGTGATGCATAACAACGAGAGGGGAGAGTGTTGATTATGTAACGTCATAGACCGTAAGCGGAAGCGTAATGACAATGCGGTTGATGTAGTCGTACGTCTTCATGATCCGACCGATCCTAGCACCGAAGGTACGGCACCTCCGCGATCTGCACACGTTCAGCTCGGTGACGTCCCACGAACTCTAGATCCAGCTGAGGCCGAGGGAGAGTTTCGTCAGCACGACGGTGTGGTGACGGTGATGATGAAGTTACCGGCGCAGGGCTTTGCCTAAGCACTACGACGATATGACTGAGGTGGAAATCTGTGGAGGGGGGCACCGCACACGGCTAAAACAATTGTCAACTTGTGTGTCCTAGGATGCCCACTTGCCCCCTTATATAAATGAGGAAGGGGAGGGGACCGGCGGCCTCAAAGGATGCGCCCCAAGGGGGGAATTCTACTCCTACTAGGAGTAGGTTCCCCCTTTCCTAGTCCAACTAGGAGGGGTAGGAAAGAGGAGGAGGGGAGAAGGAAAGAGGGGGTCGACCCCCTAAACCCTAAACCAATTCGGTTTGGTCCTAGGGGGACGCGCCCCACAGCTCCCTTTCTGCCCTCTACTTCCACTAAGGCCCATGAAGGCCCATTGACCCCCCCGGGGGGTTCCGGTAACTCCCCGGTACTTCGGTATTTATCCGGTGACCCCCGGAACCTTTCCGGTGTCCGAATATAACCTTTCAATATATCAATCTTTATGTCTCGACCATTTCGAGACTCCTCATCATGTCCGTGATCTCATCCGGGACTCCAAACAACCTTCGGTACATCATATCACATAAACTCATAATACCAATCGTCATCGAACGTTAAGCGTGTGGACCCTACGAGTTCGAGAACTATGTAGACATGACAGAGACACGTCTCCGGCCAAAAACCAATAGCGGAACCTGGATGCTCATATTGGTTCCTACATATTCTACGAAAATCTTTATCGATCAAACCGCATAACAACATACGTTGTTCCCTTTGTCATCGGTATGTTACTAGCCCGAGATTTGATCGTCGGTATCATCATACCTAGTTCAATCTCGTTATCAGTAAGTCTCTTTACTCGTTCTGTAATACTTCATCCCCTAACTAACTCATTAGTCACAATGCTTGCAAGGCTTATAGTGATGAGTATTACCGAGAGGGCCCAGAGATACCTCTCCGAAACACGGAGTGACAAATCCTAATCTCGATCTATGCCAACCCAACAAATACCTTCGGACACACCTGTAGAGCACCTTTATAATCACCCATTTATGTTGTGACGTTTGGTAGCACACAAAGTGTTCCTCCGGTATTCGGAAGTTACATAATCTCATAGTTTGAGGAACTTGTATAAGTCATGAAGAAAGCAGTAGCAATGAAACTGACACGATCATAATGCTAAGCTAACGGATGGGTCATGTCCATCACATCATTCTCCTAATGATGTGATTTCATTCATCAAATGGCAACACATGAATAGTTAGGAAACATAATCATCTTTGATTAACGAGCTAGTCAACTACAGGCATACTAGGGACTATATGTTTTGTCTATGTATTCACACATGTACTAAGTTTCCGGTTAATACAATTCTAGCATGAATAATAAACATTTATCATGAATTAAGGAAATAACTTTGTTATTGCCCCTAGGGCATATTTCCTTCAGTCTCCCACTTTCATTAGAGTAAATAATCTAGTTCACATCACCATGTGATTTAACACCAATAATTTACATCTGTATGTGATTAACACTCATAGTTCACATCGCCATGTGACCAACACCCAAAGGGTTTACTAGAGTCAATAATCTAGTTCACATCGCTATGTGATTAGCACCCAAAGAATACTAAGGCGTGATCATGTTTTGCTCGTGAGAGAAGTTTAGTCAACGGGTCTGTCGCATTCAGAGCCGTATGTATTTTGCAAATATTCTATGTCTACAATGCTATGCACGGAGCTACTCTAGCTAATTGCTCCCACTTTTAATATGTATCCAGACTGAGACTTAGAGTCATCTGGATCGGTGTAAAAGCTTGCATCGACGTAACTCTTTATGACGAACTCTTTATCACCCCCATAACCGAGAAAAGTTTCCTTAGTCCTCACTAAGGATAATTTTGACCGCTGTCCAGTGATCTACTTCTAGATCACTATTGTACCCCCTTGCCAAACTCATGGCAAGGTACACAATAGTTATGGTACACAGCATAGCATACTTTATAGAACCTATGACTGAAGCATAGGGAATGACTTTCATTCTCTTTCTATCTTCTGCCATGGTCGGGCTTTGAGTCTTACTTAATTTTACACCTTGTAATACAGACAAGAACTCCTTTGACTGAACCATTTTGAACTCTTTCAAAAACTTGTCAAGGTATATACTCATTGAAAAATCTTATCAAGCGTCTTGATTTATCTTTATAGATCTTGATGCCCAATATGTAAGCAGCTTCACCGAGGTCTTTCTTTGAAAAACTCTTACCAAGTATCCCTTTATGCTATCCAGAAATTCTATATCATTTCCAATCAACAACATGTCATCCACATATAATATTAGAAAAGCTACTGAGCTCGCATTCACTTTCTTGTAAATACATGCTTCTCCAAAAGTCTGTATAAAACCATATGCTTTGATCACACTATCAAAGCATTTATTCCAATCCTGAGAGGCTTGCACCAGTCCATAAATGGATCCCTAGAGTTTGCACACTTTGTTAGCACCCTTTGGATCGACAAAACCTTTTGTTTGCATCATATTCAACTCTTCTTCCAAAAATCCATTCAGGAATGCAGTTTTGATATCCATTTGCCAAATTTTATAAT
Organism: Triticum dicoccoides; assembly: GCF_002162155.2. NCBI lineage: Eukaryota > Viridiplantae > Streptophyta > Magnoliopsida > Poales > Poaceae > Triticum > Triticum dicoccoides. Next base: position 106,885,267 of record NC_041385.1, read on the forward strand.
CATAAAATGCAGCAATTGCAAATATGATTCAGACAGACTTAAGCATCGCTACAAGTGAGAAAGTCTCACTGTAGCCAACTCCTTGAACTTGTCAAAAACCTTTCACAACAAGTTGAGCTTTGTAAACAGTAACATTATCATCTGCGTCGGTCTTCTTCTTAAAGATCCATTTATTTTCTATGGCTTGCTGATCATCGGGCAAGTCCAGCAAAGTCCACACTTTGTCCTCATACATGGATCCCATCTCAGATTTCATGGCCTCAAGCCATTTCGCGGAATCTAGGCTCATCATCGCTTCCTCATAGTTCGTAGGTTCATCATGGTTTAGTAACATGACTTCCAGAATAGGATTACCGTACCGCTCTGGTGTGGATCGTACTCTGGTTGACCTACGAGGTTCGGTAGTAACTTGATCTGAAGTTTCATGATCATCATCATTAGCTTCCTCACTAATTGGTGTAGGAATCACTGGAATGGATTTCTGTGATGAACTAGTTTCCAATTCGGGAGAAGGTACAATTACCTCATCAAGTTCTACTTTCCTCCCACTCACTTCTTTCGAGAGAAAACTCCTTCTCTAAAAAGGATCCTTTCTCAGCAACGAATATCTTGCCTTCGAATCTGTGATAGAAGATGTACCCAACAGTTTCTTTTGGGTATCCTATGAAGATACATTTCTCCAATTTGGGTTTGAACTTATCAGGTTGAAGCTTTTTTCACATAAGCATCGCAGCCCCAAAACTTTAAGAAATGACAACTTTGGTTTCTTGCCAAACCACAGTTTGTAAGGTGTCGTCTCAACGGATTTTGATGGTGCCATGTTTAATGTGAATGCAGCTGTCTCTAATGCATAACCCAAAAACGATAGTGGTAAATCGGTAAGAGACATCATATATCTCACCATATCCAATAAAGTGCGGTTACAACGTTCGGACACACCATTATGCTGTGGTGTTCCAGGTGGCGTGAGCTGTGAAACTATTCCACATTGTTTTAAATGAAGGCCAAAACCGTAACTCAAATATTCTTCCTCCACGATCAGATTGTAGAAACTTTATTTTCTTGTTATGATGATTCTCCACTTCACTCTGAAATTCTTTGAACTTTTCAAATGTTTCAGACTTGTTTTTCATTAAGTAGATATACCCATATCTGCTTAAATCATCTGTGAACGTCAGGAAATAACGATGTTCGCATGAGCATCAACACTCATTGGACCGCATACATCAGTATGTATTATTTCCGATAAGTCAGTAGCTCGTTCCATTGTTCCGTAGAACGGAGTTTTAGTCATCTTGCCCATAAGCCACGCTTCGCGAGCATCAAATGATTCATAATCAAGTGATTCCAAAAGTCCATCTTTATGGAGTTTCTTTATGCATTTTACATCGATATGACCCAAACGACAGTGCCACAAATAAGTTGCACTATCATTATCGACTTTGCATCTTTTGGCGTCAATACTATGAATATGTGTATTACCACGATCGACATTCAATAAACCATCAACATTGGGTGTATGACCATAAAAGGTTTTATTCATGTAAATAGAATAACAATTATTCTCTGTCTTAAATGAATAACTGTATTGCAATTAACATGATCAAATCATATTCATGCTCAACGCAAACACCAAATAACATTTATTTAGGTTCAATACTAATCCCGAAAGTATAGGGGGTGTGCGATGATGATCATATCAATCTTGGAACTACTTCCAACACACATCGTCACTTCACCCTTAACTAGTCTCTGTTTATTCTGTAACTCCTGTTTTGAGTTACTAATCTTAGCAACCGAACAAGTATCAAATACCCAGGGGCTACTATAAACACTAGTAAGGTACACATCAATAACCTGTATATCAAATATACCCTTGTTCACTTTGCTATCCTTCTTATCCACCAAATATTTAGGGTAGTTCCACTTCCAGTGACCATTTCCTTTGCAGTAGAATCACTCAGTTTCAGGCTTCGGTCTAGCTTTGGGCTTCTTCACGGGAGTGACAACTTGCTTGCCATTATTCTTGAAGTTCCCTTTCTTTCCCTTTGCCCTTTTCTTGAAACTAGTGATCTTGTTTAATCATCAACACTTGATGCTTTTTCTTGACTTCTACCTTCGTTGATTTCAGCATCACGAAGAGCTCGGGAATTGATTTTGTCATCCCTTGCATATCATAGTTCATCACGAAGTTCCAATAACTTGATGATGGTGACTAGGGAACTCTGTCAATCACTGTCTTATCTAGAAGATTAACTCCCACTTGATTCAAGTGATTGTAGCACCCAGACATTTTGAGCACATGCTCACTAGTTGAGCAATTCTCCTCCATCTTTTAGGAAAAGTACTTGTTAGAGGTCTCATACCTCTTGACGCGGGCATGAGTCTAAAATACCAATTTCAGCTTTTGGAACATCTCATATGCTCCGTGAAGTTTCAAAAGCGTTTTGAAGTCCCGGTTCTAAGCCGTAAAGCATGGTGCACTAAACTATCAAGTAGTCATCATATTGAGCTAGCCAAATGTTCATAACGTCTGCATATGCTCCTGCAATAGGTCTGTCACCTAGGGGTGAATCAATGACACAATTCTTCTGTGCAGCAATGAGGATACACCTCAGATCACGGACCCAATCCGCATCATTGCTACTATCATCTTTCAACTTAGTTTTCTCTAGGAACATATAAAAAACATCGGGAAGCTATAACGCGAGCTATTGATCTACAACATAATTTGCAAAATACTATCAGGACTAAGTTCATGATAAATTAAAGTTCAATTAATCATATTACTTAAGAACTCCCACTTAGATAGACATCCCTCTAGTCATCGACATGATCACGTGATCCAAATCAACTAGACCATGTCCGATCATCACGTGAGATGGAGTAGTTTTCAATGGTGAACATCACTATGTTGATCATATCTACTATATGATTGACGCTCGACCTTTCGGTCTCTAGTGTTCCGAGGCCATATCTGCATATGCTAGGCTCGTCAAGTTTAACCCGAGTATTCTGCGTGTGCAAAACTGGCTTGCACCTGTTTTATGTGAACATAGAGCTTATCACACCCGATCATCACGTGGTGTCTCGGGACGAAGAACTGTCGCAACGGTGCATACTCAGGGAGAACACTTATACCTTGAAATTTTTAGTAAGGGATCATCTTATAATGCTACCGCGGAACTAAGCAAAATAAGAATATAAAAGATAAACATCACATGCAATCAAAATATGTGACATGATATGGCCATCATCATCTTGTGCCTTTGATCTCCATCTTCAAAGTACCATCATAATCTCCATTGTCACCGGCATGACACCATGATCTCCATCATCTTGATCTTTATCAATGTGTCATCACATGGTCGTCTTGCCAATTATTGCTTTTGGAACTATTGCTATCGCATAGCGATAAAGTAAAACAATTATATGGCGCTTGCATCTTATGCAATAAAGAGACAACCATAAGGCTCCTGCCAGTTGCCGATAACTTCAACAAAACATGATCATCTCATACAACACATCATGTCTTGACCATATCACATCGCAGCAAGCCCTGCAAAAACAAGTTAGACGTCCTCTACTTTGCTATTGCAAGTTTTACGTGGCTGCTACAGGCTTCTAGCAAGAACCGTTCTTACCTACGCATCAAAGCCACAACGATTTTTCGTCAAGTGTGCTGTTTTAAGCTTCAACAAGGACCGGGCGTAGCCACACCCGATTCAACTAAAGTTGGAGAAACAAACACTCACCAGCGACCTATGTGCGAAGCACGTCGGTAGAACCAGTCTCCTGTAAGCGTACGCGTAATTTCGGTCTGAGCCACTTCATCCAACAATACCGCCGAACGAAAGTATGACATGCTGGAAAGCAGTATGACTATTATCGCCCACAACTCTTTGTGTTCTAGTCGTGCATATAACATCTACGCATAGACCTGGCTTGGATGCCACTATTGGGGAACGCAGTAATTTCAAAAAATTTCCTAAGATCATGCAAGATCTATCTCTAGGTGATGCATAACAACGAGAGGGGAGAGTGTTGTCTACGTACCCTCGTAGACCGAAAGCGGAAGCATTATGACGATGCAGTTGATGTAGTCGTACGTCTTCACGATCCGACCGATCCTAGCACCGAAGGTACGGCACCTCCGTGATCTACACACGTTCAGCTCGGTGACGTCCCAAGAACTCTAGATCCAGCCGAGGTCGAGGGAGAGTTTCGTCAGCACGACAGCGTGGTGACGGTGATGATGAAGTTACCAGCGCAGGGCTTCGCCTAAGCACTACGACGATATGACCGAGGTGGAAATCTGTGGAGGGGGGCATCACACACGGCTAAAACAATTGTGAACTTGTGTGTCCTAGGGTGCCCCCTTGCCCCCGTATATAAATGAGCAAGGGGAGGGGGCCGGTGGCCTCATAGGGTGCGCCCCAAGGGGGGAATCCTACTCCTACTAGGAGTAGGTTCCCCCTTTCCTAGTCCAACTAGGAGGGGAAGGAAAGAGGAGGAGGGGAGAAGGAAAGAGGGGGCCGCCCCCCTAAACTCGAAACCAATTCGGTTTGGGCCTAGGTGGGGCGTGCCCCACAGCTCCCTTGCTGCCCTCTACTTCCACTAAGGCCCATGAAGTCCCGTTGACCCCCCGCGGTACTTCGGTATTTATCCGGTGACCCCCGGAACCTTTCCGGTGTCCGAATATAACCTTCCAATATATCAATCTTTATGTCTCGACCATTTCGAGACTCCTCGTCATGTCCGTGATCTCATCTGCGACTCTGAACAACCTTCGGTACATCATATCACATAAACTCATATTACCAATCGTCATCAAACATTAAGCGTGCGGACCCTACGGGTTCGAGAACTATGTAGACATGACCGAGACACGTCTCTGGTCAATAACCAATAGAGGAACCTGGATTCTCATATTGGTTCCTACATATTCTACGAAGATCTTTATCGATCAAACTGCATAACAACATACGTCGTTCCCTTTGTCATCGGTATGTTAGTTGCCCGAGATTCGATCATCGGTATCATAATACCTAGTTCAATCTCGTTACCGGCAAGTCTCTTTACTTGTTCTGTAATACTTCATCCTGTAACTAACTCATTAGTCACAATGCTTGCAAGGCTTATAGTGATGAGTATTACCGAGAGGGTCCAAAGATACCTCTCCGAAACACGGAGTGACAAATCCTGATCTCGACTTATGCCAACCCAACAAATACCTTCGGAGACACCTGTAGAGAACCCTTATAATCACCCATTTATATTGTGATGTTTGGTAGCACACAAAGTGTTCCTCCGGTATTCGGGAGTTACATTATCTCATAGTTTGAGGAACTTGTATAAGTCATGAAGAAAATAGTAGCAATGAAACTGACACGATCATAATGCTAAGCTAACGGATGGGTCATGTCCATCACATCATTCTCCTAATGATGTGATCCCATTCGTCAAATGACAACACATGTCTATGGTTAGGAAACAAAACCATCTTTGGTTAACGAGCTAGTCAAATAGAGGCATACAAGGGACTATATGTTTTGTCTATGTATTCACACATGTATTAAGTTTCCGGTTAATACAATTCTAGCATGAATAATAAACATTTATCATGAATTAAGGAAATAAATAATAACTTTATTATTGCCTCTAGGGCATATTTCCTTCACATATAGTGCAATGATTTCTGAGTGGTTCGCGGAAGTCGATACAAGACTTTCTTTGGACGATTTCTAGGAAAGCGTAGTCCACCACAAAGGAAAACATATCCAGTCTGTGACTTATAAGTATGTGGGTCTAACAAGTACCAAGTATTGGCATAGTCTATAAGCGACATGTCTTGATTCCTTACATAAAGTAGGTCAAGATCTTTGGTCCCTTGCATGTAATGAAAGATGTCTTTGACACCCTTCCAATGTCTATTGATAGGCTCATAACTGTACCTAGCAAGCAAATTGACAGCGAACACAATGTCCGCCCGTGTACAATTTGTGAGGTACATGTGTGCCACGACTGCACTTAGCTAGGGAAATCCGGGTTTCTGAGTTTCCTTCCTCTCTTCCTTAGGCTTGAAGGGGTACTTGTCTTGCTGTAAAGATCTCCTGATTATTGAGGTCCCAGAAGTATATGCCTTGTCAAATCCAAATTTTTTCAACATCTTTTGGGTTTAGATCGGCTGATGCACTAGAATCCCATCAGGGGAATGTTCAAGTTGCAGACCTAGACAACACTTGGTTTTACCCAAATCCTTCATCTCAAATTCCAACACCAAGTAGGAACTCACCTCCTCAACGTCCTCATGTGTATCGATTATGTTTAAATCATCCACATACATTTGATTATTAAGAATTCATCTTGTGATCGTCGTATAAAAACACATGGTGAATCTTCATTGCTCGTGTAGCCCTTCTGATGAAGGAAATCGCTTAAACAATTGTACCACATCCTACTGACTGCTTAAGTTCGTATGGTGACTTTTTAAGTTAAGCATGAAGGAAATATGCCCTAGAGGCAATAATAAAGTTATTATTTATTTCCTTATATCATGATAGATGTTTATTATTCATGCTAGAATTGTATTAACCGGAAACATAATACATGTGTGAGTACATAGACAAACATAGTGTCACTAGTATGCCTCTACTTGACTAGCTCATTAATCAAAGATGGTTATGTTTCCTAACCATAGACATGTGTTGTCATTTGATTAATGGGATCACATCATTAGAAGAATAATGTGATTGACATGACCCATTCCGTTAGCCTAGAACTTGATCGTTTAGTATATTGCTATTGCTTTCTTCATGACTTATACATGTTCCTATAACTATGAGAAATATGCAACTCCCGTTTACTGGAGGAACACTTTGGGTACTACCAAACGTCACAAGGTAACTGGGTGATTATAAAGGAGTACTACAGGTGTCTCCGAAGGAACATGTTGAGTTGGCGTATTTCGAGATTAGGTTTTGTCACTCCGATTATCGGAGAGGTATCTCTGGGCCCTCTCGGTAATGCACATCTTTATAAGCCTTGCAAGCAATATGACCAAATGAGTTGGTTACGGAATGATGCATTACGGAACGAGTAAAGAGACTTGCCGGTAACGAGATTGAACTAGGTATTGGATACCGACGATCAAATCTCGGGCAAGTAACATACCGATGACAAAGGGAACAACGTATGTTGTTATGCGGTTTGACCGATAAAGATCTTTCTAGAATATGTAGGAACCAATATGGGCATCCAGGTTCCGCTATTGGTTATTGACCGAGAATAGTTCTAGGTCATGTCTACATAGTTCTCGAACCCGTAGGGTCCGCACACTTAAAGTTATGATGACAGTTTTATTATGAGTTTATAAGTTTTGATGTATCGAAGTTTGTTCGGAGTCCCGGATGTGATCACAGACATGACGAGGAGTCTCGAAATGGTCGAGACATAAAGATTGATATATTGGACGACTATATTCGGACACCGGAAGTGTTCTGGGTGATTTCGGAGAAAACCGGAGTGCCGGGGGGTTACCGGAACCCCCCCGGAGAGTTAATGGGCCACATGGGCCTTGGTGGGAAGAGAGAGGGGCGGCCAGGGAGGGCCGCGTGCCCCCTCTCCCTCTGGTACGAATTGCACTAGGAGGGGGGGCGGCGCCCCCTCTTTCCTTCCCCCTCTCCCCTTCCTTTCCCGTCCTAGTAGGAGTAGGAAAGGAGGAGTCCTACTACTAGGAGGAGGACTCCTCCTCCTGGCGCGCCCACAAGGGCCGGCCGGC
>NC_041385.1:106893446-106900130 GCF_002162155.2 Triticum dicoccoides
CACCCCATAGACACCGAAGTTGATCTACGAATCGTTCCTTAGCCGTGTGCGGTGCCCCCCTCCACCATATTCCACCTCGATCATATCGTCGCGGAGTTTAGGCGAAGCCCTGCGCCGGTAGAACATCATCATCGTCACCACGCCGTCGTGCTGACGGAACTCATCCCCGAAGCTTTGCTGGATCGGAGCCCGGGGATCGTCATCGAGCTGAACGTGTGCTGAACTCGGAGGTGCCGTACGTTCGGTACTTGGATCGGTCGGATCGTGAAGACGTACGACTACATCAACCGCGTTTCATAACGCTTCCGCTTACGGTCTACGAGGGTACGTGGACAACACTCTCCCCTCTTGTTGCTATGCCATCACCATGATCTTGCGTGTGCGTAGGAATTTTTTTTGAAATTACTACGTTCCCCAACAGTGGTATCAGAGCCTAGGTTTTATGCGTTGATGTTATATGCACGAGTAGAACACAAGTGAGTTGTGGGCGATACAAGTCATACTGCTTACCAGCATGTCATACTTTGGTTCGGCGGTATTGTTGGATGAAGCGGCCCGGACCGACATTACGCGTACGCTTACGCGAGACTGGTTTTACCGACGTGCTTTGCACACAGGTGACTAGCAGGTGTCTATTTCTCCAACTTTAGTTGAACCGAGTGTGGCTACGCCCGGTCCTTGCGAAGGTTAAAACAGCACTAACTTGACGAACTATCGTTGTGGTTTTGATGCGTAGGTAAGAACGGTTCTTGCTCAGCCCGTAGCAGCCACGTAAAATTTGCAACAACAAAGTAGAGGACGTCTAACTTGTTTTTGCAGGGCATGTTGTGATGTGATATGGTCAAGACGTGATGAGATATAAGTTGTTGTATGAGATGATCATGTTTTGTTGAAGTTATCGACATCTGGCAGAAGCCCTATGGTTGTCTCTTTGTTGCATAAGATGCAAGTGCCAAATAATTGCTTTACTTTATCGCTATGTGATAGCAATAGTTGCAAGAGCAATAGTTGGCGAGACGACCATGTGACGACACATTGATATAGATCAAGATTATGAAGATCATGGTGTCGTGCCGGTAACGATAGAGATCATGACAGTACTTTGGAGATGGAGATCAAAGGCGCAAGATGATCATGGCCATATCATGTCACATATTGTGATTGCATATGATGTTTATCTGTTATACATCTTATTCTGTTTTGTTTGATGGTAGCATTTTAAGATGATCTCTCACTAATTATCAAGAAGTGTTCTCCCTGAGTATGCACCGTTGCGAAAGTTCTTCGTGCTGAGACACCACGTGATGATCGGGTGTGATAGGCTCTACGTTCAAATACAACGGGTGCAAAACAGTTGCACACGCGGAATACTCGGGTTAAACTTGACGAGCCTAGCATATACGGATATGGCCTCGGAACACGGAGACCGAAAGGTCTAGCGTGAATCATATAGTAGATATGGTCAACATAGTGATGTTCACCATTGAAAACTACTCCATCTCACGTGATGATCGGACATGGTTTAGTTGATTTGGATCACGTGATCACTTAGATGACTAGAGATATGTCTGTCTAAGTGGGAGTTCTTAAGTAATATGATTAATTGAACTTTAATTTATCATGAACTTAGTCCTGGTAGTATTTTGCAAATTATGTTATAGATCAATAGCTCGCGTTGTTGCTTTCATATGTTTATTTTTGATATGTTCCTAGAGAAAATTGTGTTGAAAAATGTTAGTAGCAATGATGTGGATTGGATCCGTGATCTGAGATTTATCCTCATTGCTGCACAGAAGAATTATGTCCTTAATGCACCGCTAGGTGACAGACCTATTGCAGGAGTAGATGCAGACGTTATGAACGTTTGGCTAGTTCAATATGAAGACTACTTGATAGTTTAGTGCACCATGCGTAACAGCTTAGAATCGGGACTTGAAAGACGTTTTGAACGTCATGGACCATATGAGATGTTCCAGGAATTGAAGTTAATATTTCAAGCAAATACCCGAGTTGAAGAGATATCAAGTCTCCAACAAGTTCTATGGCTAAAAGATGGAGGAGAATCGCTCAACTAGTGAGCATGTGCTCAGATTGTCTGGGTACTACAATCGCTTGAATCAAGTGGGAGTTAATCTTCCAGATAAGATAGTGATTGACAGAATTCTCTAGTCACCATGACCAAGTTAGTAGAACTTTGTGATGAACTATAGTATGCAAGGGATGACGAAAACGATTTGCAAGCTCTTCGTGATGTTGAAATCGACGAAGGTAGAAATCAAGAAAGAGCATCAAGTGTTGATGGTTGACAAGATCACTAGTTTCAAGACAAGGGAAAAGGGGAAGAAAGGGAACTTCAACTAGAATGACAAGCAAGTTGTCACTCCCATGAAGAAGCCCAAAGCTGAACCAAAGCCTGAAACTGAGTGCTTACACTGCAAAGGAAATGGTCACTGGAAACGGAAATACCCTGAATATTTGGTAGATAAGAAGGATGGCAAAGTGAACAAGGGTATATTTGATATACAGGTTATTGATGTGTACCTTACTAGTGTTTATAGTAGTTTCTGAGTATTTGATACTTGTTCGGTTGCTAAGATTAGTAACTCGAAGCAGGAGTTACAGAATAAACAGAAACTAGTTGAGGGTGAAGTGACGATGTGTGTTGGAAGTGGTTCCAAGATTGATATGATCATCATCGCACACTCCCTATACTTTCGGGATTAGTGTTAAACCTAAATAAATGTTATTTGGCGTTTGCGTTGAGCATATATATGATTTGATCATGTTTATTGCAAAAACGGTTATTCATTTAAAGCCGAGAATAATTGTTATTCTATTTACATGAATAAAACCTTCGATGGTCATACATCCAATGAAAATAGTTTATTGGATCTCGATAGTAGTGATACACATAATCATAATATTGATGCCAAAAGATGCAAAGTTAATAATGATAGTGCAACTTATTTGTGGCACTGCCGTTTGGGTCATATCGGTGTAAAGCGCATGAAGAAACTCCATAAAGATGGATTTTTGGAATCACTTGGTTATGAATCATTTGATGCTTGCGAACCGTGCCTTTTGGGCAAGATGACTAAAACTCCGTTCTCCGGAACAATGTAACGAGCTACTGACTTGATGGAAATAATACATACCGATGTATATGGTCCAATGAGTGTTGATGCTCGTGGCGGGTATCGTTATTTTCTGACCTTCACAAGATGATTTGAGCAGATATGAGTATATCCACTTAATGAAGCACAAGACTGAAACATTTGAAAAGTTCAAAGAATTTCAGAGTGAAGTGAAGAATCATCGTAACAAGAAAATAAAGTTTCTGCGATTTGATCACAGAGACAAATATTTAGTTATGAGTTTGGCCTTCATATAAAACTATGTGGAATAGTTTCACAGCTCACGCCACATGGAACACCACAACGTAATGGTGTGTCCGAACGTCATAACCGCACTTTATTGGATATGGCGCGATCTATGATGTATCTTACTGATTTACCACTATCGTTTTGGGGTTATGTATTAAAGACAGCTGCATTCACTTTAAATAGGGCACCATCTAAATCCGTTGAGATGACACCATATGAACTATGGTTTAGCAATAAACCTAAGCTGTCGTTTCTTAAAGTTTGGAGTTGCGATGCTTATATGAAAAGGGTTTTCAACCTAATAGGCTCGAACCCAAATCGGAGAAGTGTGTCTTCATAGAATACCCAAAGGAAATTGTTGGGTACACCTTCTATCACAGAGCCGAAGACAAGATATTAGTTGCTAAAAATGGATCCTTTCTAGAGAAGGAGTTTCTCTCGAAAGAAGTGAGTGGGAGGAAAGTAGAACTTGATGAGGTAATTGTACCTTCTCCCTTATTGGAAAGTAGTTCATCACAGAAATCTGTTCCGTGATTACTACACCAATTAGTGAGGAAGTTAATGATGATGATCATGAAACTTCAAATCAAGTTGCTGCCAAACCTCGTAGGTCTTCCAGAGTAAGATCCGCACCAGAGTGGTACGGTAATCATGTTCTGGAAGTCATGTTACTAGACCATGATGAACCTACGAACTATGAGGAAGCGATGATGAGCCCAGATTCCACAAAATGGCTTGAGGCCATAAAATTTGAGATATGATCCATGTATGAGAACAAAGTATGGACTTTGATTGACTTTCTCAGTGATCAGCAAGCCATGTTAAATAAATGGATCTTCAAGAGGAAGACGGACACTGATAGTAGTGTTACTATCTACTAAGCTCGACTTGTTGCGAAATGTTTTCAACAAGTTCAAGGTGTTGAATATGATGAGATTTTCTCACTCATATCGAAGCTTAAGTCTGTCTGAATCATGTTAGCAATTGCCACATTTTATGAAATCTGGCAAATGGATGTCAAAACTGCATTCCTTAATGGATTTATTAAAGAAGAGTTGTATATGATGCAACCAGAAAGTTTTTGTCAATCCTAAAGATGCTAACAAAGTGTGCAAGCTCCAGCAATCCATCAATGGACTGGTGCAAGCATCTCGGAGTTGGAATATACGCTTTGATGAGTTGATCAAAGCATATGGTTTTATACAGACTTTTGGAAAGAACTGTATTTACAAGAAAGTGAGTGGGAGCACTACAACATTTCTGATAAGTATATGTGAATGACATATTATTAATTGGAAATGATGTAGAATTTTCTTGAAAGCATAAAGGAGTGTTTGAAAGGAGTTTTTCAAAGAAAGACCTCGGTGAAGCTGCTTACATATTAAGCATCAAGATCTATTGAGATAGATCAAAACGCTTGATAAGATTTTCAATGAGTACATACTTTGACAAGATTTTGAAATAGTTCAAAATGGAACAGTCAAAGAAAGAGTTCTTGCCTGTGCTGCAAGGTGTGAAATTGAGTAAGACTCAAAGCCCGACCACAGCAGAAGATAGAAAGAGAATGAAAAGTCATTCCCTATGCCTCAGTCATAGGTTCTATAAAGTATGCTATGCTGTGAACCAGACCTATTGTATACCTTGCTCTGAGTTTGACAAAGGAATACAATTTTGATCTAATAGTAGATCACTGTACAACGGTCAAGAATATCCTTAGTGAGGACTAAGGAGATGTTTCTCGATTATGGAGGTGATAAAAGAGTTTGTTGTAAAAAGTTACATCGGTGCAAACTTTTACACTGATCCAGATGACTCTAAGTCTCAATCTGGATACATATTGAATGTGAGAGCAATTAAGCTAGAGTAGCTCCATGCAGAGCATTGAAGACATAGAATGTTTGCAAAATACATACGGCTCTGAATGTGACAGACCCGTTGATTAAGCTTCTCTCACAAGCAAAACATGATCATACCTTAGTACTCTTTGGGTGTTAGTCACATAATGATGTGAACTAGATTATTGACTCTAGTAAACCCTTTGGGTGTTGATCACATGACGATGTGAACCATGGGTATTAATCACATACAGATGTGAATATTAGTGTTAAATCACATGGCGATGTGAACTAGATTATTGACTCTAGTGCAAGTGGGAGACTGAAGGAAATATGCCCTAGAGGCAACTATAAAGTTATTATTTATTTCCTTATATCATGATAGATGTTTATTATTCATGCTAGAATTGTATTAACCGGAAACATAATACATGTGTGAATACATAGACAAACATAGTGTCACTAGTATGCCTCTACTTGACTAGCTCATTAATCAAAGATGGTTATGTTTCCTAACCATAGACATGTGTTGTCATTTGATTAATGGGATCACATCATTAGAAGAATGATGTGATTGACATGACCCATTCCGTTAGCCTAGCACTTGATCGTTTAGTATATTGCTATTGCTTTCTTCATGACTTATACATGTTCCTATAACTATGAGAAATATGCAACTCCCATTTACTGGAGGAACACTTTGGGTACTACCAAACGTCACAACGTAACTGGGTGATTATAAATGAGTACTATAGGTGTCTCCGAAGGTACATGTTGAGTTGGCGTATTTCGAGATTAGGTTTTGTCACTCCGATTATTGGAGAGGTATCTCTGGGCCCTCTCGGTAATGCACATCTTTATAAGCCTTGCAAGCAATATGACCAAATGAGTTGGTTACGGAATGATGCATTACGGAACGAGTAAAGAGACTTGCCGGTAACGAGATTGAACTAGGTATTGGATACCGACGATCAAATCTCGGGCAAGTAACATACCGATGACAAAGAGAACAACGTATGTTGTTATGCGGTTTGACCGATAAAGATCTTCGTAGAATATGTAGGAACCAATATGGGCATCCAGGTTCCGCTATTGGTTATTGACCGAGAATAGTTCTAGGTCATGTCTACATAGTTCTCGAACCCGTAGGGTCCGCACGCTTAAAGTTACGTTGACAGTTTTATTATGAGTTTATAAGTTTTGATGTACCAAAGTTTGTTTAGAGTTCCGGATGTGATCACGGACATGACGAGGAGTCTCGAAATGGTTGAGACATAAAGATTGATATATTGGACGACTATATTCGGACACCGGAAGTGTTCCGGGTGATTTCGGAGAAAACAGGAGTGCCGGAGGGTTACCGGAACCCCCCCGGAGAGTTAATGGGCCACATGGGCCTTGGTGGGAAGAGAGAGGGGCGGCCAGGGAGGGCCGCGCGCCCCCTCTCCCTCTGGTCCGAATTGGAC
>NC_041385.1:106900430-106908820 GCF_002162155.2 Triticum dicoccoides
GGAGGACTCCTCCTCCTGGCGCGCCCACAAGGGCCGGCCGGCCTCCCCCTCCCTCCTTTATATACGGGGGCGGGGGGGGGGCACCCCATAGACACAGAAGTTGATCTACGGATCGTTCCTTAGCCGTGTGCGGTGCCCCCCTCCACCATATTCCACCTCGGTCATATCATCACAGAGTTTAGGCGAAGCCCTGCGCCGGTAGAACATCATCATCGTCACCACGCCGTTGTGCTGACGGAACTCATCCCCGAAGCTTTGCTGGATCGGAGCCCGGGGATCGTCATCGAGCTGAACGTGTGCTGAAGTCGGAGGTGCCGTACGTTCGGTACTTGGATCGGTCGGATCGTGAAGACGTATGACTACATCAACCGCGTTGTCATAACGCTTCCGCTTACGGTCTACGAGGGTATGTGGACAACACTCTCCCCTCTCGTTGCTATGCCATCACCATGATCTTGCGTGTGCGTAGGATTTTTTTTGAAATTACTACGTTCCCCAACAAAGCATTGTATAGACCCCTCTTTGCTCTATGATAGTTCGGAATAGGGATACCTTTGGGTATTTTCATGTATACGTTACAATCCCAATTACCATATAGATAAGCGGTAACAACATCCATTATTTTCATTTTCAAGCCCATACTGCCACTAAGATCAAGTATCTAAAGGTAATTCAATCCTTGACCGGGGAATAAGTCTGCTGAAAATCGACACCTAGTCATTGAGTGAACCCTCGAGCGATGAGTCTGGCTTTGTACTGTACTACCTTATTACGCCCTGAGTGAACCCTTGACTTTGATTCCCATTGCCATGCAGTAATCATCGAATGCCTTTGAAATTATTTCTCTAGCATTGTCCATTCGAATAGACTTTATATGATAACCGGGCAAATTATTCCTCATTTGTATGATCTAAGAGATAAACTTTGCAAAGGCATGGTTACTTCTTGACAATAGGCAAGCATTGGACCATTTATAGGAGTCATTGATGAGCACCATGTAGTACCCAAATAACCTCGAGAGGGGCTGAATTGGACCGCATATGTCCCCTTGGATAACGTGGGCATTTGTCCTTCACTTTGAGGGGCGATGGTCCAATAACTAACTTTCTTGTAAGCATGTGGAGCATATGAAATCATCAGGATTCAGGATTTTTTGTGTGTTAACATTATGACCCCATGAATTATTGATTATATTAATCACCATCCTAAGTTCGTGGTGGCCTAACCTATCATGCCAGAGGCAAAAAAGTTCAGAGCTTCTAAAAATTGTCTTATGGGTAGTGTACAGTGGTGGTGCTATAATTTTATTGTAGTATAGACCTGTGTGAGTGAAGGGAGCCTTTCAAGAAAAAATGTTTACCATTTGCATCCCAATTAATGATGAGTAGGAACTCGTTGCCATTGTCATCATCCGTCTCAACATGGAAACCATTAGCGTCGATGTCATTAAAGCATAAAAGAGTAAACTCCATATACATTAATGCATCATTAATGATTAGAGTTGTTCCCATCGAAAGTATGATAGTGGCTCTCCAGAGCCAACTATGTTCAAGTCGCAGCCGGCGGTTGTCGTAATACTTCCCGAATATTTTTAGTAGACTTAATTACTTAGTTTTCCATAAAATGGTATTTGTGGTACCACTATCAGCAAGACATGTTTCCTCCATTTGACAGCCACACACGTTCTAAAATATAAAATCTAATTAATTTAATGAAGCGAGGAAGAAGCTACATTAATAATAAGTGCACACATTTCAGAATATAACATCTATCATGGATATATAATGGAATAAACAAATTATATAAATGTCATCCAAGCACTCAATAAAGAATAAGTTTGTGTGCTCTCAAGAGCTTACGACGTATAAGATTTATTTGAATTCATTGTATGAAATCACGAAATCATGATAATAAACGAGATAAGCTAGGCAGACATAGTTGAAAAGAAGGCATTCACTTATGTCTGAATCTCCATATGACTGAGCTCATCCTTGTTAGAAATTATCTAGGAAGTAGCATTAACGTCCAGTGCCAATTGCGACACAGTAGGGCCAACCATGTGCTCAAACTCCTTGGTGGCATTGGAGTTATGTGAGACTGTCCAAGTCGCCGCTATGGGCACATCGGTTGCCGCCGCTATTGGCACATCGGCAGCCATCACTATGGGTGCAGCAAGAGTTGTAGGGATCATCATGAGTGTCGCGATGGGCGCCGATGGTGCTCCCCTTGAGCCAAGGTGAGGTGGGTCTCACACCCCCTTTGAGCCTTGTACGCATCAACGCCCCCCTTAGGTGCTTGCACTGGCGGGAGAAGTGTTCCTACAACAAAATTGAGATACTGTGACGAAAATCCATGTGACATTCGTGGACAACGTCACGCAAATAACTAATATGTGACATTTTCGCAGGTGGCGTCACTGATTACTGCAAATCGATGACGATAGGCGTCACTAAATTGCCTCGACCATATAGCGCACCTGGTTGCCAATTTGTTTGACGTTTTGGTAATTTCCATGACCAACCTACTAGAGTCACCGAACATTACGAATGTGTGATGATCGACTTTTTGCCATGTAATGTTGAGTAGTGGCACCCCCCATAGCTACTTCATGGTTTATTGAGCGGCAAGACCCATACGTCAGTGTTGGTAGTGGGGCCTGCCATATTTCATTTACAGGGAAGCGATGCAATTATTCTTTTCTATCTAATATAAATATGTATAGTGGCTAGGTAAAAACTTATTGTGTTATATCTTTTTTTAATTGTGTTCTATCTAATATAAATAGGTAGTTGCTGGAAAAAAAGTTCAACCTGACGTTCGTGCGCTCACGTTGTTTCGGTCAGTCCAAAAGATAAAAAAATGAAATTGGAGATTGAACGGAAAACGGGAAAACTTACAAATAGGTTTCGTTTTGTCTGAAAAATAAGTGTTTTTTACCCACCCACTCCGAATCAGGCGATTGTGAGCTGAGGTTTCATTCTATCCTAAAAATAAAAAATAAAGGAAATAGGAGAGTCGATGGGAAAAGTATGGCACCAGAAGTTCGACCCCAAGGGAGTTGACAATGGGAGTACATATTTTTTGCGGCAATCAGAGTACAATGTACGTTGTGCTAAAATATATGTACTATTCTCCCACAAAATAAATACTCCGTATGTATTATTAGGTTTTGCACCAAGTAACCATCAGATAAGATGTTCCGCATATAAACTATAGAAGATAATTAAAAAATAGAACAAGTTATTTTTGGTGAGAAACTAATTGACTGAACAAAGGGTTTATCTTTTTTGCCCACAAAAAGTAGGACATATTTTTTGCAATCTAGCAAAAGCATGGAGACGGCAGAACAAATTTCAAGAAAAGAGGGGCAGGGCGTGAAGTCTATGTGGGGTTAGCAATATGAGTGACACGTTCTCCTAGCACAAATATCTCCTCCCACGATTTTTCAAAAAAAAATAAAATTCCTCCCACGATCCACGTCTCTTCTCTAGATACAAAGCCAACTCGCTATATAGTACTACTAGTAGATTAGATGCCACCGCCACCGTGCTGAAATCTCGATCTGGCAGCACCGGCGTCATCCTCGGCGTCGAGCGACATACCTGGCCACCTCTCCACATTATCCCTCCTTCACTCCAGCGCCTCAAATTCGCCCCCTTCCTGCAAGTTGCGAAGGTCGCTGACAGGGCGTTCATCCACCTTCGACCTCACAACCGATCTGACCACCCCGGATGCCATTGCCGCCCGGCCAGATCGCCATGGCAGTCGACGCCACCAACGCCTCCACACTTCAGTTCAGGAGGACCTGACGCTACACGGATCTGGCTGTCACGAACACCTCCACCGGCACAGGGTCTTCCTCGCCAGTCCAGATCCACTTTTCCCCTATCTCACTCGTGGTACGGGTGCCAGCCGCAGCAGAGAACTATGGGGCATCGACGATCCAGCCGCCGTCTTGTTTTTTTGTCTCTCCAGGTAAGCCCTATTCCCGCCGCCTCTGGTTCGACTTTGCCTCCGATTCACAGGATCCCGATCTAACATCATTCCTCTCTACACAGGATGAACAATGCGGCACTCCCTCCATCGGGATCCAACAACGCACGATAGCTGACTCCATCTTCCTCCTCAACCATGTCGTTCCAAATTTTTTGATTGTTACAATCCACACCGTACACGATTCTGCATTGTTGCGTGTGTGCCAAAGTGCTACATAGGCGACAAGTTTGTTCCCTGTGTGATAAGGCCCCTCATCAGCCAATCAATGATTGTTTTGCAGGTGGAGTCGTGCTCATGCCAGAATCGAGCATAATCTGAAACAGTTGTCATTCTCTCTAGATGCTAATAGGTACTAGTGAGATTGCTCACCTCCCCTATCTGTCTTCCCACTTTAAATAAACCAAAATTGCTCTTGCTCGCAAGTAATGGATCTGCATGGATTTATATATGTGCTGATAGTTGTAATGTGTCTACAAGTCTGTTAGCTGCACATGCACGATATAGCAAGTCACTACTAGCCTTATAATCACATCATGCCCTCTTCTTTTCAGCTGTTTACAAGTTTGTTGCAAATTCTAATCCTATGCTAGCTTTTGAAAGGATGATATGCAAGTCACTTGAAGAAGTCGCGATGGACAAAGAAGGGTTACAACAACTTCAGTTGCCTTCAAGAAATTAGGAGGAGAGACGACCATAAAATGTCCCTTCCTTTGATGAAGCGAAAGCTATACAATTATGTTTTGGGGGCAAGACAATACTCATTTGTTAATTTAGTCCTTAGTGCCCATTGATGCTACTTATTTCATCAGGTTTCTATGTAACTCGTGTTATTTGGGCTTATGTAGTATGTGAACTATGATTGTCATGTTCTATTTTTAATAAAACTATGATCGTGATGTGTGCTATGAAATCAGATGAAGTAAAAGTAGTATGTGTGGGCAATCGAAACATGGGTTGAATGAGTAGAAAAAATAAATAAAAAACTAAAATAATTGGCAGAAAATGGATATGGCCAAACAAAGGTCCAATAAAAATAGAGTATTGGGCTGCAAATTGGCCATTGCCTAGAAAATGAATATGAAATGTAAATCACACAAACTATCGGGCTCGACCCATTTAGAAATACAATGTGTATTGGGCCATCGAAAATCTAGTGATGTCGAACATCACTGAAGGTCCCATATTGAGTGACGTTTTGTGCGCGCGCCGTCACTACGAGTAATCTGTGACGGGGATTCCATGACGATGCTCGTGACACACAGAAAATGTCATACATGCGTATTTTGTGACGTTTATGGATGTTCGATGACATTTTTTAGCTAGTCATACTAGGCCCGATCTCTTGTAACAACAATGAAAATAGTCCCGAGGCCTCTACCCCCCCTTTGCCCAGCTTTTGCTGCTTAGCCCGAGTAGGGAGTTGAGGCACCTTATTCTTGCCCTTGTGGACCCTCTTCTTCTGGAGGGGCTTGCAGATCTTAAGGGCATTCACTTCCTGACAAGACCCCCCAAGTGGTTGTGTGACAAAGTTCTTCTTTAATTAGAACATCGTCCTACGCCTTGGCCACCTCGAGGATGTCAATTCTGAATACTTCATACAATTGCCCCAGCGGTAGTTTCATGAGGACTGGACTGCAACGGGGGTGAAAGGTGGAGACAGTTTTCTCAATCTTCTAGCCGTCAGTAATTTCAGTACCACACAACTGATGATTCGTCCAAATCTAGTGCATCATCGAATTGTACTCACCGGGCCACATCTTAAAGTCCACAAACCTCAGGAAAATCCACTTTGCCTCTATGCGCAACTTCATGTGTACTTGTGGCTTTCAAACCACAACGCGAGAGCGGTTCAAAGGCCCAAAGCACTTTGTTCTGCCATATACTCATCTTTCAGAGTAGAGCATAGATGATGACGAAGAAAGTATACAACTTGGGCATTCTCCAGTGCAAACTTGGGGTACACAGTGGCCAGTTGGGTCTCTTGATCGATCGCCCTTAGAAGGCTTCTGCCTTTGAGGACGACCTCGCAATCGGATGCCCACATCAAGTACTTACTTTAGCCCGTTCTGGGCCAACTCAGGGAATCCCTTGTTCGTGATTCCGACCTTTTGCAATTTATGCAAATAACATGAGATTATTGTAGTTAATTGTTTGCATAAATGCGATGACGATGATGAACTTGTTAAAAATGGCGTTCCAGTATGTAAACATGCTATTATATGCCTTACTTAATGATTAAAAGTGTCAAGCAATTAATATACATAATAAAGACATGTTAAGAAATAACGTGTTAAGTTCGTCTTAAGCATGAAAACTAGCCCACAAACTAAATTCCTGAGGCATTTAATCTACATGACAAAGATATGTTACAAGAACTACACATGTTAAGTGCATCTTAATCGTGTAAACTAGCCCAAAATTTGAATTTCCGAGGTATTTTAAGCCCAAAATGCCTCGGGGATGGGCCTTTGACTCAATTGTTTGTTTGAGCTAAAAACACATATTTAGATTAAAATGCCTCATGAATTCACATTTTGGGCTAGTTTTCACGTTTAAGACGCGCTTAACATGTTATTTCTTGTAACATGTCTTTATTATGTAGATTAATTGTTTAACACTTTTAATCATTAAGTAAGGCATATAATAGCATGCTTTAAATACTCGGACACCATTTTTAATAAGTTCATCATCCTCGCATTTATGCAAAGGATTACATGCTGAATATCCCATGTTATTTGCATAAATTACATATGCTCTGAATCACGAACAAAAAATTCCCTAAGTCGGCCTAGAACGGGCTATACTACTTGACGTGGGCATCTAACTTCGAGACCATCCTCAAAGGTAGAAACCTTCTGAGAGCGAACCGTTAGGGGATCCAACTGTCCCGCGCGGACCCCAACTTTGCACCATAGAATGCCCAAGCTCTACACTTCCTTCATCATCATTTGTGCTCTACTAAGAAAGATGAGTATATGGAAGAACGGAGTGCTTTGGCCCTTTGGACCGCTCTCAAGCAGAGGTTTGAGAGGCTCATGTACACCGTGAAGCTGTGCGCAGAGGCAGAGTAGACCCGTCTAAGGTTTGAGGACTTTTTAGACGGTGGGTGAATACAATTCAATGTTGTATCATATTTTTATGATTCTTCAGCCATGTGGTACTAAAATTACCAAAAAATAGAAGAGTGAGAAAACTCTTTTCACCTTCACCCTATTGCAGTCAAGTCCCCACGGAACTACCGCCATGTCAATTACATGAAGTATTTATAGTTAATTGACATCCTACAAGGCGGAGGCGCAAGATGAGGTTTTGAAGAACTTTTTTGTGCCATCACTTGAAGGGGCTTCCCATCATGAAGTAACACCCTCAAGATCCACAAGCCTCTCTAGAAGAGGGACACAAGGGCAAGAAGAAGGCGCCTCAATCCCTTACTCTAGCAAAGCAGCTAAAGCAGGCCCAGGGGCGAGCAGAGGCTTGAGGATTATTTGCTTTGGGGCTCAAAGGATCACTTCTCCCACCAGCGCCGAGTACCTAAGGAGTTTCTTGATGCGTACAAGGATCAGTGGGGGCATGAGGCGTACCTTGCCTTTTCTCAAGGGGAGCACCACAGATTCTCATGGCAGAACCTTGATGATACCTACACCTCATGTTGTGTGTCCATAGCGTTGGCCACCAATGTGCTCACCGCGATGGCTTGGCGGTCTCAACTATTGCCAATGTCATTGCTGAGGTTGCACATGGTTGGATCTACTATGCTGCAACTCGACATTGATTATGCTTCCCAGTTGGTTTCTAACGAGGATGAACTCATGCTTCTGGAATTCAGGCTGAAGTGAAGGCCTTCTTTTCCACTAATTCTCCTTAGCTTACCTCATTTATTATCATGACTGCATGATTTGATACAATGAACTCAAATAAATCCAATATGGTTGTAAGCTCTCTAAGAGCACAATTATTCTTTATTTAGCGCCTGGATGTAATTTATGTCATCCATTTGTTCTATTATTTATCCATGATCATATGCTATATTATGAAATGTGTACATATATTATTAATGTAGCTTCCTCCTCACTTCATTAAGTTAGTGAGATATCATATTTTAGAACACATGTGGCGCCCGAATGGAGGAAACATGCCTGCTGACAAGGTTACCAAAAACACCATTTTACAGGAAACTAAGTACTTCGAGTCTATAAAAAAGTCTTCGAACTATTATGGAAATCGCCAAGTGCGTTTCGAACATAATTGGCTCTGAACGAGCCACTATCATACTTTCTATGGGAAAAACTTTAATCACTGTTGATGCATTGTTGTACCCGGAGTTGATTCATACTCTTTTAAGCTTTATAGGCATATGTGTTTATTATTTCTGTAGGAACGAAGTATGTCTACCA
>NC_041385.1:106909161-107025388 GCF_002162155.2 Triticum dicoccoides
GGGGGTGAATGGGAGTTCTAGAATTTTCTTTGGAAACTTCAAAACTCTCTGAACCCAGCAGTGGAGCGGATGGAATTACACAATAGTGAGCGAAAATAACCTACCGAACATGAAGTAACAACATGCATCAAAGTGAATCACACGATCAAATCTTATCATACAACTCAGGGCAAATGAAAAGCTAGAGAAGAGATAACCAGTGTTGCTCAATGGAGACAGGTATTTGGTAGACCAGTTCGCCCTTTCCAAAAGGACTGTCTAGTTGGAGGGGTTGTGACTTAACACAGAAGATAAATTCTCTTCACCCTATTCTCCTTAACAATTGGTTCGTCAATCAATGCCGATTACTCATGGTAGATGCTCGAGGTGATCTTTGAACCTTTACAGACTTCTTCTTCGAGAACCACAATTACTCTTGGTCTTTGAAGAGATTGAGACATAACCGTCTAGAGAGTTCGCATCTCTCAAGAGTAATAGGTGGAGCATACTGGACTTAGATTCGTGTGATGTTAAACCACTATCTAATTTTTCTGCTCTGGGGTTTTTTCTCTCGGTGGATTTCAAATTAAAATCACTCAAGGAGAGAGGGTTGCTCAACTAACTTCTTGGAATCAAACAGAGAAGCCACCGGACAAAGCCGGTGCGGGGTGGCTATTTATAGCCGCAACCTTCCCAGATGGGAAATGACCATTTTGGACAGACGGTCCAGCCAATGGACAACCGACACATTCTCAATAGTCGGATTTTGAAAGCAATAGTAACTTTACTTGATATGTTTATTGATAGCATTAAGCTCGTTGGCTAGAGGTTCTTTCTCTTTCCTATCATTGGTGATATGTTTTAGAAGCAGTTGTTGCATGCGCAAACTGACTTCAAGCTTTGATGAAGGCCGAGGGGAAATTTTTTGATCATGTTGAGGAAGTGTAGGACCATCAAACCTCTTGTTATAATCTTGAGGAAGTGTAATCTTCCATAGCTTGCAATGCATCGCGAATGGGAGGAATAAAGCTTTTGTGGCTGCCCTTTGCCAGATACACTATGCCCATTGCATGATCAATGACTTTTTGGATCCATGGTGCGAATACCTTCACGCAAAATGGAAACTAAGCAGAATCCTTCATGATGCGCAGAAACATATCTTCAACATCGAATATATATCATTCAGAATGGCATAAATGGCACTCCGAAGAACAACATGTATGGTCTTGTCAACATTCATGCAAGCCAATGGGCAGATGGTGTAGGAGAGCAGATGATACAACGTATGGTTCTCAAAGGTTAAATGTTTGGGACGAGGACCAGAGTAGTTGTGAATCTTTCCTTATCCATTGTGCACCGAAAATCTTCATCAGAGATCTGAGTAGCCATTAGGCCATCGCCCCTCAAAGTGAAGGATGAAATGCTCATGTTTTTAGAACGTATCCAAGGGTACATATGTGGTCCTATTCAGCCCCTCTCAAGGTTGTTTTGGTAGTGCATGGTGCTCATCGATGCCTCCTGTCAAAGTTTCAATATTTGCATGCTGTCAAGAAGGAACCATGCCTTTGCAAATTAAGTTGACACCCCAGATCTTAGAAATGAGGAATAGTTTCCCAGATTATCGTATAAAGTCTATTCGATGCTTATTGCATGGCAATGGGAATCAAAGTCGAGCACTCAGTACCGCATGTTCATACACAAAATGGACTTGTTGAGGCATTTATTAAAAGAATTAAATTCATTTCCCGACCGCTCCATCAGGGTTGTAATTTATCACCTACATGCTGGGGCCACACAGTTGTTGGTGTGGAAGCACGACCACTTATGGGGCAGGGGTGCCCCTTTGTGGTTCGGTGAGGGGACAGTCACATTGCACAAAGAGCAGAAGTATTAGGGGGCAATGTGGCGATGATAGATCTCTTTTACCTAGGTTCGGGCCGCTTTGCAGCGTAAAACCCTACTCCTGTTGTGGTGGATTAATCTGGAGGAACACGAAGACATGACATACTCTAGCCCGACAAGGTTGCCTCGGGGAGAGCAATGTGTGTGTACAAGTGTTGAGGGATCAAATGTTTGAACCTCTTGCTTGGTTGCCTCGGGCCTCCTTTTATAGGTTAAGGGGCGACCAGAGTGGCAAAACAGTCATTCTGAGGTGATTATATAGCTAACAATGCTATCATACCTAACTCTGGCAGTTGGGGCAAAGTGCATTAAATGCACTGCTAGGTGTCAAGCTGGTGTTGAAGCCTGGCAAGCCCACTGCGCCGCTTATCTGCCTCTTCTTATTAGCGTGACACGTCCTCTGCACGGGTGTCAATAAAGCTAATCTCTTCCTTACAATGCTGCCACGTGCTTGATAGGATCCACCTGGTTGCCTAGTAGCTTGACACTGCACTGATTAATGACTTGAGTGCGATGAGGTGGAGCGGTGGCGTCTTGGTGAAAACCTGCCGGCAAGGAGCCTCGCAGGTTCTGGCCTTTGTGGCCTTGGAAACCTTGCCGGGGCGAACTGGTCTTGTTCCTCAGGCGCTGCCTCGACCCGACCAGGCTCTCCTGCCCGACAAGGGAGGCTTCCTTGAGGTGATCTCTTGCTGACTTAATTCCTTTTAGTGCTCTCCTTGATCTCACAAAGAGCGGTTTCTGGCCTATCTTTGTGTCACGCATTGGTACTAGATGTATGATCGGTAGTACACATGTGCATGAGTTCGGGTAGTAAACATGAACGTTTGCTGCACTGATAGCAGCCCCTGGGCCTAGTCCATACGTGCCGCTAGGAAACGTTGGGGTAGGCCCCCAAAAAATGCACAGGCCTGCATCGGGACCTTGCCGTGATAGAGTGCATGTCCTTGAAATCTTCTTTGCTTCCTCATTAATTTGGAATTGAATTAATCCCTGGGCTTCACATGAGACATGCGATGTCCAAACGTCGTGGATTCATCCATGCAGTAGGCCAAAGGATGCCCATGTTCGTGGGGATCAGTTAGGGTGCCCGCGCATGAACCAGGGGTAACTGCCATCTTACTTCATCCACTACGCTTGCCGTTTCCGCCACGCATGCTGCATGCATTGTGCTGGGTTGGTGGCAGGTGTGTAGGGCGCGAGAGTGTGTGCCTTGGCAAGAGGTGCAGTGCCCTAGATTGGGGTGAAGGGCCGGCCGATGAATCTGGATGCCGTCAATGGCGCAGACAGGCCGGATTGGAGGAGTGGGCGGTTGCCCCGGGGTAATGGAGAACCAACCTCCCGCCCCTGCCCGACTGTCAAAGGGAGTGCCAGGGGGATGGAGACGTTCATCCACGTACCTTCTCTCCCCTTATTCTTGTTTTCTCTTCCACCATGACAAGGGGAAGGGGTCGTGCTCAGGCTCCGGCGGCAGTGATGAGGGCTTCCTCTCGGCACCGTGCTTCTATCCCCATTGCAGCTGCTGGGTGATGTCTACTACACAACCTTCTTCTTGTAGACGTTGTTGGGCCTCAAAGTGCAGAGGTTTGTAGGACAATAGCAAATTTCCCTCAAGTGGATGACCTAAGGTTTATCAATCCGTGGGAGGCGTAGGATGAAGATGCTCTCTCTCAAACAACCCTGCAACCAAATAACAAAGAGTCTCTTGTGTCCCCAACACACCCAATACAATGGTAAATTGTATAGGTGCACTAGTTCAGCGAAGAGATGGTGATACAAGTGCAATATGGATGGTAGATAAAGGTATTTGTAATCTGAAATTATAAAAACAGCAAGGTAACTAATGGTAAAAGTGAGCGTAAACGGTATTGCAATGGTAAGAAACAAGGCCTAAGGTTCATACTTTCACTAGTGCAAGTTCTCTCAACAATAATAACATAATTGGATCATATAACTATCCCTCAACATGCAACAAAGAGTCACTCCAAAGACACTAATAGCGGAGAACAAACAAAGAGATCATGGTAGGGTACGAAACCACCTCAAAGTTATCCTTTCTTTTCTATCTATTCAAGAGTCCGTAGTAAAATAACATGAAGCTATTCTTTTTGTTCAATCTATCATAGAGTTCATACTAGAATAACACCTTAAGACACAAAACAACCAAAACCCTAATGTCACCTAGATACTCCATTGTCACCTCAAGTATCCGTGGGCATGATTATACGATATGCATCACACAATCTCAGATTCATCTATTCAACCAACACAAAGTACTTCAAAGAGTGCCCCAAAGTTTCTACCGGAGAGTCAAGACGAAAATGTGTGCCAACCCCTATGCATAGGTTCATGGCCGGAACCCGCAAGTTGATCACCAAAACATACATCAAGTGGATCACGTGATATCCCATTGTCACCATAGATAAGCACGGCAAGACATAATCAAGTGTTCTCAAATCCTTAAAGACTCAATCCGATAAGATAACTTCAATCCGATAAGATAACTTCAAAGGGAAAACTCAATCCATTACAAGAGAGTAGAGGGGAAGAAACATCATAAGATCCATTTATAATAGCAAAGCTCGCGATACATGAAGATCGTGCCATAGAGAGAACACGAGAGAGAAAGATCAAACACATAGCTACTGGTACATACCCTCAGCCCCGAGGGTGAACTACTCGCTCCCTCCTCGTCATGGAGAGCAACGAGATGATCAAGATGGCCACCGGTGAGGGATCCCCGCTTCGGTAGGGTGCCGGAACAGGGTCCCAATTGGCTTTTGGTGGCTACAGATGCTTGCGGCGGCGAAACTCGCGATCTATCTTCTGTGGCGATGTTTTCGGGGTATATGGAGATATATAGGTGAAAGAAGTCGGTCAGGGGACGCTCGAGGGGCCCATGAGGCAGGGGGGGCGCGCCCAGTAGGGGGGCGCGCCCCCCATCCCCGTGGCCACCTTGAAGCTTCGTTGACTTGAACTCCAAGTCTCATGGATCATGTTCGTTCCAAAAATCACGATCCCGAAGGTTTCATTCCGTTTGAACTCCGTTTGATATTCCTTTTCTTCAAAACACTGAAATAGGCAAGACAACAACAATATGGGCTGGGCCTCCGGTTAATAGGTTAGTCCCAAAAGTAATATAAAAGTGTATAATAAATCCCATAATCATTCAAAACAGATAATAAAATAGCATGAATGCTTCATAAATTATAGATACGTTGGAGACGTATCACTGGGGTAGAGTCCAGTGCACAAGGTGGAGCTGTAGGGCACAGCCAGAGACGGCGGAGCGCTCAAGACAGAGGCAGGCGTGGCGGTGGTGCACCCGCCGTGCCTCCTCCAGCCGCTTCGACCCCTATGGCGGGCCACGTAGGGGACACGACGCTGGAGTTCATCGCCAGGTTGCACGAGCCCCCCCTGTCGGTGTCAAAACCGGCGGATCTTGAGTAGGGGGTCCCGAACTATGCGTCTAAGGCTAATGGTAATAGGAAGCTGGGGACACGATGTTTACCCAGGTTTGGGCCCTCTCGATGGAGGTAATACCCTACTTCCTGCTTGACTGATCTTGATGATATGAGTATTACAAGAGTTGATCTACCACGAGATCACAGAGGCTAAACCCTAGAAGCTAGCCTATGATTATGATTGTTGTTGTCCTACGGACTAAACCCTCTGGTTTATATAGACACTGGAGGGGCTAGGGTTACACAGAGTCGGTTACGGAGAAGGAGATCTAATATCTGGATCGCCAAGCTTGCCTTCCACACCAGGGAGAGTCCCATCCGGACACGGGACGAAGTCTTCAATCTTGTATCTTCATAGTCCAACAGTCCGGCCAAAGTATATAGTCTGGATGTCCGGATACCCCCTAATCCAGGACTCCCTCAGTAGCCCCTGAACCAGGCTTCAATGATTATGAGTCCGGCGCGCAGATTGTCTTCGGCATTGCAAGGCGGGTTCCATCTCCGAATACTCCATAGAACATTCCGAACACAAGGACCGTGTCCGGCTCTTCAAAACAATTTCGACATACCACCGTAGAGAGCACAATACTTTATAAATCTAATCTGATGACAATTTTTCACAGCCTGTCCTCACACCGCGGCCCGGTTTAATACGAACCATTTTTCCCAGCCTGCCATGACACGCGCTGCAAGGCGGTGTTATTGGCACGTCTTGTCGAAGCAGAGATCATGTCCCCCTTATCGTGGGATTCTCATCAATACGGGTGTGGGTAACCCAACTACCCCTGTTGGTATGACTCCTTATTTTTAGGCAAGTCCCAAACGGTTATGCTGAGGATGCTTGGTATTCATCCCCTTCATAGAGGGACCGAGGCCTATCCCTTTCTTTCCACGCTTGCTCCTTTCCGCACCTCGAGTTCTAGCACCCAAAGCTCGAGCTTAAGCACTTCAGATCTTCAATCATGTCCGGATCCAACCTTCAAGGCCGGTGGATGGCCTCCTCTGTCACAGAGGAGGACATTGCGAAGCTCAGAGACGCCAGGTATCTGACCGCCGACATCAAGCACAGGCTTCCTGTTCCAGGGCAGGTCATCCCTACTCCCGAACCCAACGAGAGCGTTGTATTTGTTTCCCACTTCCTCCGAGGCTTAGGCTTCAGTCTTGATCCCTTCGTGAGAGGGCTCATGTTCTATTATGGGCTAGATTTTCACGATCTAGCTCCGGATTCCATCCTTCACATCTCGTCGTTTATCATCGTGTGCGAAGCCTTCCTCCACATCACCCCACACTTCGGCTTACGGCTCAAGACCTTCAATGTAAAGCCGAAGGTGATCGAGGGGCGACACGTGGAGTGCGGAGGTGCTATAATAAGCAAAAACACCGACGCCCCATGTCCAGAGGGTTCCTTCCCAGAGGTGTCCGATTTATGGCAACAGAGGTGGTTCTACATCACAGCTCCTCGAGGCACAAAGTGGGCGGCTGCGCCCGCCTTTCGCTCGGGCCCTCCGCCTCAACTGGCGTTATGGGCCAATGTGGGACTGGACTGGGGGCCTGCTAATGACGTACCGACATTGCAGAGCCATGTTCGGGAGCTTCTTGAGGGGGATATCAGCCTCGTCAAAATAATTCAGGTAATGCTAGTTCGGCGGACCTCTCCGGATGTGGGAGTTCAACCCAGAAGGACCACGAACTATTCAGCACTTCTTCGGCATGACGCTCGAAGGGATGTATAGGTTATTCTTCGGACCACGAATAAAGTGTCCGGATACCACCGAGGATGCGGGCCTGAGCTGCAGTTGCCCAAATACCCAAGTAAGTAACCCTGTAACCGAACACTCTGTTTATATTTATCACAACATTATTCTGAAAACTGCCCATGGCCAGGATTGGCTCAGTAAGGCGGAGAGGATCAGGTATCCGGCCCCACTTCCCGAAGGCTTGCCGAATCCTGCGATAGCCAGGATGCTTAGACGTGCGCTAAGTCAAGTGCCATCGGGGAAAGATGAAGGGAAGAGTAGAGAAACTGAGAATGAGCTTCACACATTGTACATCCAAACCGGGGGAATTAATGTCTCCACAAAGGAGGATAATCGGGGAGGTGAATCTAAGGTTCCCTCCCCTCGCGGGAAGAGAAGGGCCGCCTCCGAAGACTTGGGCACGGAGGTGCCTAAACAAGGGAAGAAAACTTCGCCGGGGGCCCCTGCCCCAGAGGGCGTCCTCACCGTGCAACGCCCGCAAACGGGCCAGCTCTCCACTGAGCTGTAAGTTAATTAATAGTATTTTAATAGATATATACTGCTTTTTCCTCCGGGAGCAATAACCAGGATTTATCTCTTGCAGTTCGGCTAGTAGCTCTTCTCAGCAGAGTTCGTCTTCGGGGGATCTTCTTCCGGAGATGATGGAGAGTGAAACTCCACCTGCCTCCCCACCCCACGGGGCGGGAGACCCCGAGGTGTCGTCACGGAGGATTCCTAATCCTTCAAGGCCAGAAGTCAACACTTCGACGACCCAAAGCCCAGAGTTTCGGCTCCCAAGGAGGGTAATAGGAAGAGTCTGAATCTATCCAGCGCTCAGCCGGACATACTGACGGGGCTTCTGGAGTGAGCTGCTCTCTCAGAGGATCACCGTACCTTAATGGGTGCGGTGTTTAAGAAGATTTCGTCCGCCGAAAGCGGGTTAAATGAAGCTTTTACGAGCCTGCTTAAAGGCTTTGAGGTACGCAACCGAATTCATAATCTTCCGGTTGTACCGCACATGCTAGGTGTGCTCCGTATAGATAGTAGCCCCTAAGACTCTGGTTGCCAGCCCTAGGCGGCAAATGGAGGATCACATTCCCAAGTAGTGATCGCACTGAATGATATGCAGATGGCTAAGGGTCCGACTGTTGACCGGACTGCTGAATTCACTAAATTGAGGCGACAGCTTGATATGGCGGATGCCGATATCGCGCTTGTGAACTAGCGACTTGACGAGTCACAAGGTATGTGCTCTTTTTCTCATTATTAGTAAATATTAAGAGGAGTGTGGTGCTAATATAGTATGCTGTGGCTGTAGATGGAGCTGCTGCCGTGGAGGCCCTGAGGGCGGAACTTGCCCTAGCCAAGGAACATGCCAGGATAAGCAATGCGACTGCCCTGAAGGTGGCCGAGGAGTTGAGAGCCGAATAGTTTGCTCATCACCAGAGCGAGGATAACATAGCCGAGATGGCTGGGGAGCTAAAAGATGCCGCCAGCCGATATGAACTCCTTGAAAAGGAGAACCAAGAGAAAGCGGCTGACCTGAAGAAGGCCTTGGATGCAGCCAAGGAGACACACTCTAAAGTCAGAGCTGTGCGGGAGGAGCTTCGACAAGCCGGAAATATCACAGCTGGAAGTTCCTATTTAGTGCGGATGGAGTTCGGAGATCCAAAATATGCTCCTATGGATCAGCTATGGAGTGCGGCGGACGCGTATGCAGACCTAGCAAAAAGTACCGCTGATGCGACCAAGTTCTTGAAGGATCAGAAAGATCATGAGGTGGAAAGGTTGTTCTGGTCGCAGTTTAGTGCTCTGACCCATCCATTGCAGTTGAATGAAAGGATGGCCGCTTGGGCCAAGCTCCGTAGGTTGTCCGGTCTTGCAACGAGATCTGTCATAGATCATCTTTGGCCGAAGGGACAAAGGCCGGACAGTTATTTTGGCTTAGTGCAACAATTCCTTGGCGTTGTGCCATGTATCGATGCTATAAAGAAGTTGGCGTGCATAGAAGGTGCGTGGATGGCTCTTTCCCGTGTTAAGACACGTTGGGCAGATATGGAGGCCACCGATATTGCAACCCAGAGTCCGGCGGGAGCCCAGGACCCGTCCGAGCACTATTTTGAGCAAGTCATAAAAGGTGCCCATTTAATAGAGGCTTAGTGTTCGAAGAGTGTCATGTTTGAGTGACAAGTCTTTCAATTGTAAAAACAATGCTATTTTAATTTATAAAGGCTGTGCTTATACTTTTGCCTGAAAGTATTGTAGTGCCTCCTGTGCGGCCGTTTATGTATATATACAATCTGAAAGTTTGCAGTCGTTGGCTTCAGCCCCCACGCATATAATGCGGGGTTGTTCGCGAAAAAGTGCATAATCACACTTGACCCAACATCTTGGTCCATTAAGGAGGTGATCGCACGGTGAACTAGGCAACCGGACTATATAGCTTTAACACTTTCACTTAGCCATATGATTTTAAAGGTGGGGCTACTATATAGCCCCTGGTACTTCCGCATGCATCCGAATACGGGCGCGTATGTACATGACCGAGAAACGATCCTTCGTTAATGCGGAGGAATCCTGAAGATTCCAATAAGTCCTTGAGTGGTTGACCAGTCTCTCGCTCTATCATGACAGTCAGTTTTCGGCTTTCTCTACTGAGGTGCTCATTCGAGATAACCAGGGCACAATCGCAGTAGTTCTCCTTTGGCCGCCTTAGCTGATAAGACGAAATGTAAGGCAACAAACCCAGGAGCCGGGCAAACCCAACATTTGACCAAAGACATGATTCGGAGCTGATGTATATAAGGCCAAACTCGCGACGCCGAACACTCCCGAAGGTATTCAAACTTTATAACATAAAATGGGCTGAGTAACGCTCTCGATTATGAACCCTGTATTTCCAGGTACGTGCATTAATCTGTCGTGGCAAAATGCCAATAACACCAGTATCCCTTGTGGGTGTATTGAATACCCGTGGGATGTCAAGCAACAAGAGACAGTAAAGAAGGTTTACACAAGGGCTTAATCTAAAGAGAAACATTTGAGCGGGGCCCTACTGCACGTCTGCGCCTTTGTCTCTGTTGTGCCGTATCCTGGAAGGGTGTTGCACAAATGGTGTCTGTAAAAAGGAAAACTCATGTAAAAGAGTCTGGTGTAAGCGTGCGAAAAGTTGGTTATTCTCAATGAATAGTAAAAATGTAATATATTGGTATATTAATAAGGGCAAGCCGAATTGTGGGCTTTGTTACATGTTTGCAGCCCCTAGTACCACCTATGGGGGTATATGTATAGACCCCAGCTCAGGTTTATCTGGGCTGTTACCACCGATGGTGCACCGGACTCATCTAACTGTGTCCATGGTCTTAACGACCGATCATGCATTCTGATAGGAGAGGCCACTTGGTGTCCGGCTGCTAGAGCCGCCACATACTCTTTCACATGTAAGGAACGCTCTGTTTTTCCTCTAACAATAATGACGCCACGTGGACCGGGCATCTTGAGTTTAAGGTAGGCGTAGTGTGGTACTGTGTTGAAGCGAGCGAAGGCCGTTCTTCCGAGTAGTGCATGATAACCGCTTCGGAAGGGAGCGATGTCGAAGAGTAATTCTTCGCTTCTGAAGTTGTCGGGAGAACCGAATGTAACTTCTAATACGAGGGAGCCCATACAGCGGGCCTCAACGCCTGGTATCACTCCTTTAAAGGTGGTGTTACTTTGGCTGATTCTTGATGGGTCTATCCCCAACTTGCGGATAGTGTCCTGGTATATCAGATTAAGACTACCGCCGCCGTCCATGAGGACTCGAGTGAGATGGTATCCATCGATTATTGGGTCGAGCACCAAGGCAGCCTATCCTCTGTGCCGGATACTAGTCAAGTGATCCCTACGATCAAAAGTGATCGGACAGGCCGACCAACGGTTGAATTTGGGGGCGACGGGCTCTACAACTTATACATCTCTGAGTGCGCGTTTGCGCCTTTTCTTCGGTATGTGAGTCGCGTAGATCATATTCACTTTTTTGACTTCTTGTGGGAATTTTTTCTGTCCCCCAGTGTTCGGTTAGCGAGGCTCATCCTCGTCTTCACTTGGTGTTTCCCTTCCCTTGTGTTCGGCATATAACTTGCCGGCCTGCTTGAAGACCCATCATTCTCTGTGAGTGTGATTCATAGGTTTTTTGGGGGTGCCATGAATTTGACACAATCTGTCCAGGACCTTGTTCAGGCCGGACGGTCCATCTTTGCTGCATTTAAATGGCTTCTTTCGTTGACTGGGTCGAGAGCCCATGAATCTTGCGTTGACCGCATTGTTGTCCAGACTTTCTTCCTTGTTTCGACGCTTGTTTTTATTGCGTCGTGGCTTCACATTGCCATCCCTAATTTCGGATGTGCCTGGGTCGCTGGTGCTTCTACGGGCCAACCAGCTGTACTCACCCGCGCAAAAGCGGGTCATAAGGCTTGTTAAGGCCGCCATTGTCCTCGGCTTTTCTTGGCCGAGGTGTCTGGCAAGCCATTCATCCCGGATACTATGCTTGAAGGCCGCTAAGGCTTCAGCATCCAGACAATCAACAATTTGATTCTTCTTAGTGAGAAATCTGTTCCAAAGCT
Source organism: Triticum dicoccoides (assembly GCF_002162155.2). NCBI lineage: Eukaryota > Viridiplantae > Streptophyta > Magnoliopsida > Poales > Poaceae > Triticum > Triticum dicoccoides. The sequence goes on from NC_041385.1 coordinate 106,920,841, forward strand.
TACGGGCTGACTCTCCGGGCTGTTGTATTATGTGACTTAAATCATCTGCATCCGGAGATCGGACATAGGTCCCTTGAAAATTGGCCCTGAAAGCATCCTCAGGTTCCTCCCAACTTCCAATTGAGTTTTTGGGGAGGCTTTTCACCAATGCTGAGCTGGTCTTTTCAACTTTAGGGGAAGGTATTTGATGGCGTGGAGGTCATCCCCACGAGCCATGTGGATATGAAGGATAAAATCCTCAATCCAGACCCCAGGGTCTGTTGTTCCGTTGTATGCCTCTATATTCATGGGTTTGAATTCCTGTAGAAATTCGTGATCCAACACCTTTTCGGTGAAGCACAGGGGGTGCGCAGCCTCTCTGTATCTGGACATGTCGTGGCATGACGGTTGTTGTGTCCGGGGTTGGTTTCGAACTGGTATTTGATCAATATGATCGTTTTGGTGACCATAATCTTGCGCCGGAGCGCGTCCTCTAGATACATAGATGGACCTGGTCGAACCGGCCTTTTTGTCCAGGAGCTCACGTAAATCATGTGCTGGCTTGTGTGCGATGTCAGTAGCTGCTCTATCGCGGCCACGAGGTGGTCGGTCCGGCCGATCGGCCGTATTATTCTTCGGCGGAATGGGCTCTATGGCCTCATCGTCAAATTCGGGCAGCAGCTTGCGCTTTGGGTAGCTCTTTGTGTGGAGATCGTCACCATATTTTTCTTCAGTGTCTAGCACTTTGTTCCATCTACGGTTGAGCGTATCCTGCGCGGCCTTAAGCCTTTGCTTCTACTTCTTTAGGCTCCTCGCGGTGGCCATAAGCCTTCTGTGGAGGTTCTCTTGTTCCAAATGTTTTTCCGGAATGAATGCGTCGTCATCCGGACTGTCCTCCTCTCCGGAGACAGGTTGATGAGTTCTTCCTCCGGGATCGCCGTGATCGGGCGTCTGCTCCGGGCTGTGTTCGGCGTGACCTGGCTTATCCTGCTCCATCGCTGGGTCCGTGTGGTTGTTGTTGCCTTTGGAGTCGACCGAGGTGTCAATTTTTCTTGCGTTGTTGTCGCTATTTTTACTGTGGCTGGACTTAGAGCGGCGCCTGCACCATCGTTTTTGCTTTTGTCCGGGGGTTTATCCTCCGTTGCATCCTTTTTGTCGCCGTTGTCCTCCCTAGGCGTGTCCACCATGTATATATCATATGATGAGGTCGCAGTCCAGTGCCCCGTGGGCGGTGGTTCCAGATAGTCCCCTGCATCGACGTTGATACCCTCAATGTTGTCGGAGTCGAAGTTGAGCATGCCTGTTAAGTCATCGATAGTGGCTATTAAGTGGGTGGTGGGTGGGCAACGAATTTCTTCGTTGTCCGTATCCTACTCGAGCCGGACATAGTTCGACCAAGAATCTTCTGACAAAGAGAGAGATCTTAAAGAGTTTAGAACGTCACCAAAGGGCGAGTGCTGAAAGATATCCGTGGCGGTGAACTCCATGATTGGTGCCCAATCAGATTCGATGGGCACTGATGCACACGGTCTGGAACCTACGACCGGAGACAAGTCCGGGGGTCCGGTTACACAGATTTCCTTAGAGGCGGAATTTGTGTTCGGGTTCAACACCGATGAGTACGCGGCCTCCATGGCGGGGTCCATCCACTCGTCCTCGGACGGTGCGATCTGCCCCGGATTTAGGTTCGGAGCTGCTGTAGGTGCAATATCCCGAATACTGTCTAACGGCAGATCTAAGTCGTGCTAGTCGCGACCGTTCGGCGCTCCTGACGTAGGTCCGAATCCGTCAAAGATCAAGTCTCCGCGGATGTCGGCCGTGTAGTTCAAGTTTCTGAACCTGACCTGATGGCCAGGGGCGTAGGTGTCGATCTGCTCCAGATGGCCAAGCGAATTGGCCCGCAGTGCGAAGCCACCGAACGCGAAAATCTGTCCAGGGAGAAAAGTCTCACCTTGGACCGTATTGTCGTTAAAGATTGAAGGAGCCATCAAACCTCGAAGCGACGACACAGAGGAACTCTCAATGAAAGCACCAATGTCGGTGTCAAAACCGGCGGATCTCGGGTAGGGGATCCCGAACTGTGCGTCTCAGGCTAATGGTAACAGGAGGCTGGGGACACGATGTTTACCCAGGTTCGGGCCCTCTCGATGGAGGTAATACCCTACTTCCTGCTTGATTGATCTTGATGATACGAGTATCACAAGAGTTGATCTACCACGAGATCATAGAGGCTAAACCCTAGAAGCTAGCCTATGATTAGATTGTTGTTGACCTACGACTAAACCCTCTGGTTTATATAGACACCAGAGGGGGCTAGGGTTACACAGAGTCGGTTATAGAGAAGGGGATCTAATATCCGGATCACCAAGCTTGCCTTCCACGCCAGGGAGAGTCCCATACGGACACAGGACGAAGTCTTCAATCTTGTATCTTCATAGTCCAACAGTTCCGCCAAAGTATATAGTCCGGCTATCCGGATACCCCGTAATCCGGGACTCCCTCACCCCCCAGCAGCCGCCTGCGGCTACCTTGCCCCTTTGCTAGGATGATGGAGATTGAGCAGCCGCTTAGGCTGGGATTGCGCATGAGCGACTGCTGCAATGGCGCAGCGTGGGCACACATTGAGTTTCCCGTGCTGCACGTCATGCTTCTTAGCCATGGCTGGAAAACCTTAGCCCGTGCATATCATCTGGCGGAAGGGTGATATGTCTCCAACGTATCTATTTTTTTGATTGTTCCATGCTATTATATTATTTGTTTTGGATGTTTATATGCATTTATATGCTATTTTATATTATCTTTGGGACTAACCTATTAATCTAGAGCCCAGTGTGAGTTTCTGTTTTTTTGCCTGTTTTAGAGTTTCGCAGAAAAGGAATACCAAACGGAATAAAAATTTCGCGATGATCTTTCTTGGACCAGAAGCAAACTAGGAGACTTGGAGATGAAGTCGGAGACTCAACGAGGAGGCCACGAGGGTGGAGGGCGCGCCCCCTACCTCGTGGGACCCTCGAAGCTCTCCTGACCTAGTTCCTTCACCTATATATACTCTTATACCCCAAAACATCAGAGAGAACCACGAAAACACTTTTCCACCGCCGCAACCTTTTCTACTCATGAGATCCCATCTAGGGGCCTTTTCCGGCGTCCTGCCGAAGTGGGATTAGATCATGGAGGGCTTATACATAAACACCATTACTCTTCCAATGAAGCGTGACTAGTTTACCACAGACCTACGGGTCCATAGCTAGTAGCTAGATGGCTTCTTCTCTCTCTTTGATTCTCAATACCATGTTCTCCTTGATGTTCTTGGAGATCTATTCGATGTAATATTCTTTTGCGGTGTGTTTGCTGAGATCCAATGAATTGTGGATTTATGATTAGATTATCTATGAATATTATTTGACTCTTCTCTGAATTCTTATATCCATGATGTGATATCTTTGAAAGTCTCTTTGAATTATCTGTTTAGTTTGGCCTACTAGATTGGTTTTTCTTGCAATGGGAGAAGTGCTTAGCTCTGGGTTCAATCTTGCGGTGTCCGTTCCCAGTGACAGTAGGGGCAGCAAGGCACGTATTGTATTGTTGCCATTGAGGATAAAAAGATGGGGTTTTCATCATACTGCTTGAGTTAATTCCTTTACATCATGTCATCTTACTTAATGCATTACTCCGTTCTTTATGAACTTAGTACTGTAGATGCATGCTGGATAGCTGTCGATGTGTGGAGTAATAGTAGTAGATGCAGAATCATTTCGGTCTACTTGACACAGACGTGATGCCTATATTCATGATCATTGACTTAGATATCGTCATAGCTTTGCGCTTTTCTATCAATTGCTCGCCAGCAATTTGTTCACCCACCGTAATATTTGCTATCTTGAGAGAAGCCACTAGTGAAACCTATGGCCTCCGGGTCTATTTTACATCATATTAGTTTCCCGTCAACTTGCCAATTTCTGTCGCCGTTTCTTTATTTCGCAATCTTTTACTTCCCGATCTATAAACCAAAAATACCAAAAATATTTACTTTACCGTTTATCTATCTCTATCATATCTCACTTTTGCAAGTAAACGTGAAGGGATTGACAACCCCTTTATCACGTTGGGTGCAAGTTTGTTGATTGTTTGTGTAGGTATTCGGTGACTTATGTGTTGTCTTCCATTGGATTGATACCTTGGTTCTCAAACTGAGGGAAATACTTACTCTACTTTGCTGAATCACCCTTTCCTCTTCAAGGGAAAAACCAAGGCAAGCTCAAGAGGTAGCAGGAAGAATTTCTTGCGCTGTTGCCGGGGAGATCTACGCCAAGTCAAGACATACCAAGTACCCATCATAAAATTCTCATCTCTTGCATTACATTATTTGCCATTCGCCTCTCACTTTCCTCTCCCCCACTTCTAAAATGATTTTTGAAAAGATTCACCCTTTCCTTCGCCTTCCTTCCGTTCGATCTTTTGTTTGCTTGTGTTACCATGTGCCTTCTTTTTCCTTGCATCTTTGCTTGCTAAAAGTTTACGGATCCTCATCCACTTCCTAATCTTTTTAAGAGATCCAATTATGATGAACCATCTAGTGATTTGAGTGTACTAGATTATCTTTATGAGGTTTTGCTTGAAATCCATGAATCCAATTTTTTGATGAAGTGCTTTATGAAGTGATTCATGAGAGATCTTTGAATAAAAAGCATGATTGCAATGATGTTGTTATAAATTCAATTAATGTCCGTTATGCTAAAAATATGCAAAACCCTAAGCTTGGGGATGCTAGTTTTGCTATGTCTACTACTTGTTGCAATGATCATGATTGGGGTGATTCTTTGTATGATCTTGAAATTTTATTTAAGCCCCATGATGAATATAAGATTGATAGTAATGTTTGCAATAATATTGAAAGTGGGTTTGGAAGAGTGTCAACTTTAGATCCCACATATTTGGAGAGTGTTCAATCTTATGATTTTTTTGTCAAAAGTGGGTTTGAAGAGGTCATGACTTTAGTTAATGTTAATCCCACTATTTTGGAAGAGTGTCAACTTTGCATGCATGTTGATCGTGTTGAAAATATGTTATGTGATAGCTATTTTGTTGAATTGTCTTATGATCCTACATGTAATTATTATGAGAGAGGAAAATATGGATGTAGAAATTTTTGTGTTACTAAATTACCTCTCTTCCTGTTGAGATTGCTATCGTCTCTTTCTTCTTCCTTGCATATGCTAGTTTTTGCTTGCCTTGATAATTTGTTTGCTTATAAAATGCCTATGCATAGGAAGTATGTTAGACTTAGATGTGTTTGTCACATGTTTTATGATGCTCTCTTTGTGCTTCAACTCTTGTCTTTCATGTGAGCATCGTTAAAATTATCAATGCCTAGCTAAGGGTGTTAAACAATAGCGCTTATTGGGAGGCAACCCAATTTTATTTTTGTTCTTTGCTTTTTGTTCCTGTTTAGTAATAAATAATTCATCTAGCATCTGGTTAGATGTGGTTTTGTACTTTAATTAGTGTTTGTGCCAAGTTAAATCTTTAGGATATCTTACGGTGATAGTTGTGTTGATCCTACCGAAAAATGGAAACTTTTGTGCCCAGTAAATAATTTCCAGTATTTTATGGAAATGTGCTTTTGATATGATTCTTTTTGCTCTGGATTGGTGCACAAATTGTTCAGGTTGTCCTAATTTTTCAGAATTTTTAGAGTTATAGAAGTATTCGAGAGTTACAGATTGCTACATACTGTTCTGTTTTTGACAGATTCCGTTTTCTATGTGTTGTTTGCTTATTTTGATGAATCTATGGGTAGTATCGGGGGGGGGGGGGTAATGAACCATGGAAAAGTTGGAATACAGTATATATCGCACCAATATAAATAAAGAATGAGTTTGCAACAGTACCTTAAAGTGGTAATTTATTTTCTTATACTAATGGAGCTCATGAGATTTTCTATTGAGTTTTGTGTTGTGAAGTTTTCAAGTTTTGGGTAAGGATTTTATGGACTATGGAATAAGGAGTGGCAAGAGCCTAAGCTTGGAATTCCCAAGGCACCCCAAGGTAATATTCAAGGACAACCAAAAGCCTAAGCTTAGGGATGCCCTGGAAGGCATTCCCTCTTTCGTTTTCGTTTATCGGTAACTTTACTTGAGGCTATATTTTTATTCACCACATGATATGTGTTTTGCTTGGAGCGTCTTGTATGATTTGAGTCTTTGCTTTTTGTTTGACCACAATCAACCTTGCTGTACACACCTCTTGGGAGAGACACGCATGAATCATGATTTGTTAGAATACTCTATGTGCTTCACTTATATCTTTTGAGCTAGACAATATTGCTCTAGTGCTTCACTTATATCTTTTTAGAGCACGGCGGTGGTTTTATTTTATAGAAATTGATGAACTCTCATGCCTCACTTATATTATTTTGAGAGTCTTTTAGAACAACATGGTAATTTGCTTTGGTTATAAATTTAGTCCTAATATGATAGGCATCCAAGAGGGATATAATAAAAACTTCCATATAAAGTGTGTTGAATACTATGAGTAGTTTGATTCTTTATGATTGTTTTGAGATATGAAGATGGTGATATTAGAGTCATGCTAGTGGAGTAATTGTGAATTTGAGAAATATTTGTGTTGAGGTTTGTGAGTCCCATAACATGCACGTATGGTGAACCGTTGTGTAACGAAGTTGGAGCATGAAGTATTTATTGATTGTCTTCCTTATGAGTGGCGGTCGGGGATGAGCGATGGTATTTTCCTACCAATCTATCCCTTTAGGAGCATGCGTGTAGTACTTCGTTCAATGACTAATAGATTTTTGCAATAAGTATGTGAGTTCTTTTTGACTAATGTTGAGTTCATGGATTTTACGCACCCTCACCCTTCCACCATTGCTAGCCTCTCTTGTACCACGCAACTTTCGCCGGTACCATATACCCACCATATACCTTCCTCAAAACAGCCACCATACCTACTTATTATGGCATTTCCATAGCCATTCCGAGATATATTGCCATGCAACTTTTGACCATTCCGTTTATTATGACACGCTTCATCATTGTCATATTGCTTTGCATGATCATGTAGTTGACATCGTATTTGTGGCAAAGCCATCTTTCATAATTCTTTCATACATGTCGCTCTTGATAAGTTGATCTCGGTACACCACCGAAGGCATTCACATAGAGTCATATTTTGTTCTAAGAATTGAGTTGTAATTTTTCGAGTTGTAAGTAAATAGAAGTGTGATGATCCTCATTATTAGAGCATTGTCCCATGTGAGGAAATAAAAAAAGAGAAAAAAAGAGGCCAAAGAACCCAAGAAAAATAAAGAAAGAAAAAAAGGAAAAAAGGAAAAGAAAAGAAAAAAAGAGAGAAAAAGAGAGAAGGGGCAATGTTACTATCCTTTTTCCACACTTGTGCTTCAAAGTAGCACCATGATCTTCATGATAGTGAGTCTCTTATTTTGTCACTTTCATATACTAGTGGGAATTTCTCATTATAGAACTTAGCTTGTATATTCCAATTATGGGCTTCCTCAAATTCCCCAGGTCTTCATGAGCAAGCAAGTTGGATGCACACCCACTTAGTTTCTTTTTGAGCTTGCATACACTTATAGCTCTAGTGCATCCGTTGTATGGCAATCCCTACTCACTCACATTGATATCTATTGATGGGAATCTCCATAGCTCATTGATACGCCTAGTTGATGTGAGACTATCTCCCTCTTTTTTGTCTTCTCCACAACCACTATATTCTCTTCCACCATAGTGCTATGTCCATGGCTCACACTCATGTATTGCGTGAAAGTTGAAAAGGTTTGGAAACATCAAAGTATCAAACATTTGCTTGGCTTGTCATCGGGGTTGTGCATGATTTGAGTAGTTTGTGTGATGAAGATGGAGCATAGCCAGACTATATGATCTTGTAGGGATAGGCTTTCTGTGGCCATGTTATTTTGAGAAGACACAATTGCCTTGTTAGTATGCTTGAAGTATTTTTTATGTCAATATTAAACTTTTGTGTTGAATCTTTCATATCTGAACATTCATGCCACAATAAAGAGAATTACATGGATAAATGTGTTAGGTAGCATTCCACATCAAAAATTATGTTTTTCTCATTTACCTACTCGAGGACGAGCAGGAATTAAGCTTGGGGATGCTTGATACGTATCCAACGTATCTATACATTTTCATTGTTCCATGCTATTATATTATCTGTTTTGGATGTTTATATGCATTTATATGCTATTTTATATTGTTTTTGGGACTAACCTATTAACCTAGAGCCCAGTGCCAGTTTCTGTTTTTTTGCCTGTTTTAGAGTTTCGCAGAAAAGGAATACCAAACGGAGTCCAAGTGGAATGAAAATTTCACGATGATCTTTCTTGGACCAGAAGCAAACTAGGAGACTTGGAGATGAAGTCGAAGAATTAACGAGGTGGCCACGAGGGTTGAGGGCGCGCGCCCTACCTCGTGGGCGCCTCAGAGCTCTCATGACCTAGTTCCTTCACCTATATACACTTTTATACCCCAAAAACATCAGATGGAGCCACAAAAACACTTTTCCACCGCTGCAACCTTCTGTACCCGTGATATCCCATCTAGGGGCCTTTTCCAGCATCCTGCCGGAGGGGGATTCAATCACGGAGGGCTTCAACAGCAACATCATTACCCTTCCGATGAAGTGTGAGTAGTTTACCACAGACCTACGGGTCCATAGCTAGTAGCTTGATGGCTTATTCTCTCTCTTTGATTCTCAATACCATGTTCTCCTTGATGTTCTTGGAGATCTATTCGATGTAATATTCTTTTGCGGTGTGCTTGCCGAGATCCGATGAATTGTGGATTTATGATCAGATTATCTATGAATATTATTTGAGTCTTCTCTGAATTCCTATATGCATGATTTGATATCTTTGCAAGTCTCTTCGAATTATCGGTTTAGTATGGCCTACTAGATTGGTTTTTCTTGCAATGGGAGAAGTGCTTAGCTTTGGGTTCAATCTTGCGGTGTCCTTTCCCAGTGACAGTAGGGGCAGCAAGGCACGTATTGTATTGTTGCCATTGAGGATAAAAATATGGGGTTTTCATCATATTGCTTGAGATAATTCCTCAATATCATGTCATTTTACTTAATGCGTTACTCCGTTCTTTATGAACTTAATGCTCTAGATGCATGCTGGATAGCGGTCGATGTGTGGAGTAATAGTAGTAGATGCAGAATTGTTTCGGTCTACTTGACACGGACGTGATGCCTATTTTCATGATCATTGCCTTAGATATCGTCATAACTTTGAGCTTTTATATCAATTGCTCGATAGTAATTTGCTCACCCACCGTAATATTTGCTATCTTGAGGGAAGCCACTAGTGAAACCTGTGGCCCCCAGGTCTATTTTACATCATATTAGTTTCCCGTGAACTTGCCAATTTCTGTCGCCGTTTCTTTATTTTGCAATCTTTTACTTTCTGGTCTATAAACCAAAAATACCAAAAATATTTACTTTACCGTTTATCTATCTCTATGAGCTCTCACTTTTCCAAGTAACTGTGAAGGGATTGAGAACCCCTTTATCGCGTTGGGTGCAAGCTTGTTCATTGTTTGTGCAGGTATTCGGTGACTTGTGCGTTTTCTCCTACTGGATTGATACCTTGGTTCTCAAACTGAGGGAAATACTTACTCTACTTTGCTACATCACCCTTTCCTCTTCAAGGGAAAAACCAATGCAAGCTCAAGAGGTAGCAAAGGGCATGTCCTCTGCTTCAAGTTGGTGGGGGCTGATATGCTCTTCATCAAAGTCTTCAGACGCTCTGGTGCTCGCTTAGGATGCTGCATGGATAGCTCGACTGACGATGAAAGCTCCTCCTCGAGCGATAGCGACGAGGAGGAGACCAGTGGGGAGGACAACGACCCAGACTTTAGCTGAATGTTGGTCGCACCGTCACCGTCAGCCAGGCATGGGCAGCATCATCATCTACAGCCTGGCCCTGGCAGAGCGATTTGCAGGGGGTGCTTGGCTTGGACGTCACCGCCACCTCCAGCTGGACCCCGACTGGCTTCCTCGTGGACTTGGATTCGTCTTCTCTGCAGGTGTTCCTATATTGTCGCGTTCCTCTGGTCCTAGTAGGGGTGACCAAGGCATTGCCTAGCCGCTCCCTCTATCTCCGGCCTCTTCTTCCTTGCCGGGAAGGCGCTCTCCCGATCTTGTCAGGCTGCATCCCGCGGGCCCTTACGGGGTCAGGCTGGGCTTCGGCCTAGACGCTCCTTTTTCCCTCTTTCCATCTCGATCCAACTTATAGGAGGAGAGGGACAAGAAAGGCATTACGATGCACTTATATTTTTTCATATCAAAAGATGTAGGCATTTGCCAAATTTTAGTTTAAATCATGTAACCCTTCCTCCATGCTTGTACTCCGTATGATCTGTGATCTATGTATTAATGGAAAAAACGCCTGCCGGGTACTTGTGCATGTATCAAACATGCTGATGGATGATCCTTCAATACTTCCAAGTAAACAAGGCTCCCCGACAATGCATCTTGCTGGCACTCATTACAGCTACTACTAAACCTTGTTCGATAGGTTCAAAAACAGGTTAGGAGCGTGGATGAAGGTTTCCCCCTTGTTAACCTCCCTTCAAATGTTGCTGCAACTAGCCTGATCGAAAGGGCTCGAATCAAGAGATGGGAGCACAAATGACGGAGGCAACAAGGTTCCCCTACGTACAAGTTCTTCATACGTGAACACAACATGGAGTGTTAGGATGAACTTATCTTTGCTTGTTGTCCTTCTTATCATTTTAGATAAGGAAGAGGTTGTCGGGGATCAGCGTAGAGCCTTGTATTCATCTTTCTCTATGGGAACCATCGTAAAGAGACTTCCCTATCATTATCAAAGAGAGAGAGGATAACACATGAATCTTTATTGCATGTTGATTATCTTACTCATGAGCTATCATGATAATATTGTGCTCAAGTAAATATGAATGCATGGATGCAAGTTTTTATGAAAGAGCGCCTCATTTTATTAGCATTGCACAGGGTTTGCGCCTGGATTTGTACAAAGGGTTACAAGTCTCGGGGAATATGCTTGTACAAAACAGGTTGTGGGGGCAAGGCCCGACAACCGCACTTTATGGGTAGAACTTGCGAAGATGCTCAATATTCCTTGAGCTTTGCATAGGGATGCCATATTCGGTCTCCAAACGGACTGCGCCAGGTCTGGTGACACGTACTACCCGGTAAGGGCCTTCCCACTTTAGTGTCAACTTGTTTGAACCCTTGGTGGACTGAACGCGCCTAACGAAAAGGTCTCCTTCCTCAAGGCTCTGGGCACGAACCCTACGGCTATGGTAGCGACGCAGGGCTTGCTGGTATCGTGGAACACGTACAACAGCCCGGAGACGATCTTCTTCGAGGATCGTCATGCCGTAGCTTCTCTTGCTCAACTTCATCATAGGCAAGTAACCGAGGTGACCCGTATATGAGTTCCATGGGGAGCACTGGTTCTGCACCATATATCAGGGAGAAGGGAGACTGGCCAGTAGCTCAATTTGGTGTCGTCCTGATTGACCAAAGAACCACCGACAACTCATCAATCCAACGCTTGTCGCATTTTCGTAGTCTATCTAAGGTCCTTGTCTACAGTCCTTGCAACACTTCAACATTCATCCTTTTGGCCTGCCCGTTGCTTCTTGGATGGGCAACAAAGGCGAAAGAGACCTTGCTTCCAAGGCTCTGGATGTACTACATGAAGGCGCGACTTGTAAACTGGGTGACGTTGTTGGTATTACCCTTTTTGTAGCTTGGCATGATCGACTACCTCACCTGTGATGCTCCCACTCTGGAACCCTTGGACCAGACTCGCTGACAGTAGTTGCATAACACTTTCCTCTTTCCTCTTCCCTTCTCTTCTCTTTTGTCCTTCCTTATCCTACCTTAAAAGATCAATCCTCGTTCTGCTCCCACCTCCATCTGTCCTCTCACATAACCCACTCTCCCATCCTATTTTCAGGATGGTACGCATGCTCTACCAATGAAATCGCCCACACCCACTCTCTCCACCCAGTTTGGTTTCTGAAAACCAGATGACCATGAATTTTCACCACTTCCTTCCCTATCCCCATTCGGAATCACCACATCCGCAAGCTACCGCACTCGAACTCCGTCGCTATATCCTCTCGTGTCTTATACACATCTGACACAAGCCACGTCGTGGCTTGTCGGTGGCGTCCAGGTTCACGCATGATCAGCTAGCAGCAGGTCCACTAGAGCTTGTCCTAGTCGCATGTATGCTCCAATTTAAAACTTACTCCATCGTCACATTGCCATAGGTTGACAGGATCTCACCCACGCTGCACCATCCATCACTATCCTCACGCCACATTCATCATTCCCCTATGCTCCATATTACTTGGTCACAGGTCCATGGAACCTGGGTCTCACCACCATCCGATGCGATCCTCCTTGGTGACAGATCTAATTACCATCCATCAACATGTAGGTGATTAGTCTCATGTTTGCTTCATGGCATTTTATTCCAGTTGCAACTAAACAATTGTAAGCGAATAGTCTTGCACTTTCTCTTAGTTTTGTACATAGAGTTCACAATCTCACAAGTCTACGATATACATTAGCTCTTCATGAAGTGGTCGGTCATTAATTGTTAGACAAGACTTAGCAGCTAGAACCTTACATGAATCATTGGTTGTTGCAACATGTGTTGGCCATATAAACTGGGTACTTGCTGATGCTTCTGATGTGCATGCCTACATGGAAGGTGGCCTAGGCAATTTGGGAATGGGTGGCTTAGGTTAAAAATTCTAGGATTTTGCAGAGCTTATTATGGTTGACTATTCACTATTGGCATACGAGATGGATAATTCGAATACCATGGGGGGGGCATGAGGTATGTCAATATTTGGATACTGACATGACTGGGGTGCTGATGTCGAAAGCAATTGGTGCATAGAATACCCATTTTTTGTGCCGATTGTAGTGTATTTTCTAGCACATAAGGAAGTGTTGGGAACGTAGCATGCAATTTCAAAAAATTCCTACGCTCACGCAAGATCTATCTAGGAGATGCATAGCAACGAGAGGGGGAGAGTGTGTCTACGTACCCTCGTAGACCAAAAACGGAAGCGTTACACAACACGGTTGATGTAGTCGAACTTCTTCTACCTCCGACCGATCAAGTACCGAACATACGGCTCCTCCGAGTTCTGCACATGTTCAGCTCGATGACGTTCCTCGCCCTCTTGATCCAGCAAGGTGTTGAGGAAGTAGATGAGTTCCGTCAGCATGACGGCATGGTGATGGTCACGGTAAAGTGATCCGTGCAGGGCTTCGCCTAAGCACCGCGACAATATGACCGGGGGTGTAAACTGTGCAGGGGGGGTGCCACACACGGCTAATAGTTCTTCTTCTATGTTGTAGGCGCCCCTTCCCCACATATATATATGTTGGAGGGGAGGAGAAGCAGCCAAGGGGGCACCCCAAGTAGGAGGAATCCTACTTGGGGTCCTCTCCCAATTCGGCCAACCTCCCTCTCCTATTCCTATTTGGAGTAGGAAGGGAAGAGGGGGAAGGGGGAATCCCATTCCCTTTTTCCTTTCCTCCTTCCCCTTTCGTTCTCCAATTTGGCTAGCCCATATGGGGGGGGGCAGCCCCTTTTTGGCTGGTCCTTTGTGGCTGGCGCGTTTCCCCTCTTGGCCCATAAGGCCCATATCTTTTGCCGGGGGTGCCCGGAACCCCTTCCGTGACCCGATAAGTACTCGGTGCTTCTCGAAACACTTACTGTGTCCGAATACCATCGTCCTATATATCAATCTTTACCTCTCGACCATTTCGAGACTCCTCATCATGTATGTGATCTCATCCGAGACTCCGAACAACATTCGGTCACCAAATCACATAACTCATATAAGACAATATCGTCATCGAACGTTAAGCGTGCGGACCCTACGGGTTCGAGAACTATGTAGAAATGACCGAGACACCTCTCCAGTAAATAAGCAATAGCATAACCTGGATGCTCATATTGGCTCCCACATATTCTATGAAGATCTTTATCGGTCAAACCGTTATGACAACACACGTTATTCCCTTTGTCCATTGGTATGTTACTTGCCCAAGATTCGATCGTCGATATCTTCATACCTAGTTCAATCTCATTACCGGAAAGTATCTTTGCTCGTTCCATAATACATCATCCTGCAACTAACTCATTAGTCACTTTGCTTGCAAGGCTTCTTATGATGTGTATTACCGAGAGGGCCCAAAGATACATCTCCGATACTCAGAGTGACAAATCTTAATCTCGATCTATGCCAACCCAACAAATACCTTCGGGGATACCTATAGAGCATATTTATAATCACCCAGTTACATTGTGACTTTGATAGCACATAAGGCATTCCTCTGGTATCTGGGAGTTGCATAATGTCATAGTCGAAGGAATATGTATTTGACATGAAAAAAGCAATAGCAATAAAACTGAACAATCATAATGCTAAGCTAATGAATGGGTCTTGTCCATCACATCATTCTCCTAATGATGTGACCCAATTTATCAAATGACAACACATGTCTATGGTTAGGAAACTTAACCATCTTTAATCAACGAGCTAGTCTAGTAGAGGCTTACTAGGGACACGGTATTTTGTCTATGTGTCCAAACATGTATCATGTTTCCGGTTAATACAATTCTAGAACATTTATCATGATATAACTCATTAGTCACAATGCTTGCAAGGCTTATAGTGATGAGTATTACCGAGAGGGCCCAGAGATACCTCTCCGAAACACGGAGTGACAAATCCTAATCTCGATCTATGCCAACCGAACAAATACCTTCCGAGACACCCATAGAGCACCTTTATAATCACCCATTTACGTTGTGACATTTGGTAGCACACAAAGTGTTCCTCCGGTATTCAGGAGTTACATTATCTCATAGTTTGAGGAACTTGTATAAGTCATGAAGAAAGCAGTAGCAATGAAACTGACATGATCATAATGCTAAGCTAACAAATGGGTCTTGTCCATCACATCAATGTCCTAATGATGTGATCCCGTTTATCAAATGACAACACATGTTTATGGTTAGGAAACTTAATTGTCTTTGATCAACGAGCTAGTCTATTAGAGGCTTACTAGAAACACGGTATTTTGTCTATGTATCCACATCCATGTGATTTAACACCAATAGTTCACATCTTTATGTGATTAATACCCATAGTTCACATCTTCATGTGATCAACACCCAAAGGGTTTACTAGAGTCAATAATCTAATTCACATCTCTATATTAACACCCAAAGAGTACTAAGGTGTGATCATGTTTTTCTTGTGAGAGAAGTTTAGTCAATGGGTCCGCCATATTCAGACTCGTATGTATTTTGCATATTTCTATGTCTACAATGCTCTGCATGGAGCTACTCTAGCTAATTGCTCCCACATTCAATACCTATCTAGATTGAGACTTAGAGTCATCTAGATTAGTGTTAAAGATTGCATTGACGTAACTCGTTACGTTGAACTCTTTATCACCTCCATAACCGAGAAACATTTCCTTAATCCTATTTAAGGTAACTAAGGATAATTCTGACCGCTGTCTAGTGATCTATTCCTGGATCACTATTGTACCCCCTTGCAAACTGTAGGACCTTGAGAAGAGGTGTCTAGAGGGGGGGGGGGTGATTAGACACTAAGTACCAAAGTTGCAGTTTTTAACCCTTTTAAAATTTAAGTGGAGTTTAGGCACAAGTTTAATATTCACAACACATAGCAAGCAAGCATGCAAAGAGTATATGAGCAGCGGAAAGTAAAGCATGCAACTTGCAAGAATGTAAAGGGAAGGGTTTGGAGGATTCGAACGCAATTGGAGACATGGATGTTTTTGGCGTGGTTCCGATAGGTGGTGCTATCGTACATCCACGTTGATGGAGACTTCAACCCATGAAGGGTAGGGGTTGCGCGAGTCCACGGAGGGCTCCACCCACGAAGGGTCCATGAAGAAGCAACCTTGTCTATCCCACCATGGCCGTCGCCCACGAAGGACTTGCCTCACTAGCGGTAGATCTTCACGAAAGTAGGCGATCTCCTTGCCCTTACAAACTCCTTGTTCAACTCCACAATCTTGTCGGAGGCTCCCAAGTGACGCCTAGCCAATCTAGGAGACACCACTCTCCAAGAAGTAACAAATGGTGCGTTGATGATGAACTCCTTGCTCTTGTGCTTCAAATGATAGTCTCCCCAACACTCAACTCTCTCTCATAGGATTTGGATCTGGTGGAAAGAGGATTTGAGTGGAAAGCAATTTGGGGAAGGCTAGAGATCAAGATTCATATGGTAGGAATGGAATATCTTGGCCTCAACACATGAGTAGGTAGTTCTCTCTCAGAAATAGGATGCTGGAAGTGTAGGTTCAGTCTGATGGCTCTCTCCACGAATGAAGAGGAGGTGGAGGGGTATATATAGCCTCCACACAAAATCTAACCGTTACACACAATTTGCCAAACTCGGTGGGACCGAATCAACAAACTCGGTCGGACCGATTTAGCAAATCTAGTGACCGGTAGGATTTTCGGTGGGACCCAAATGCAACTCGATAGGACCGATATGGTTAGGGTTAGGGCATAACCTAATCTCGGTGAGACCGATTACACAAACTCGGTAGGACCGATTTTGGTAATTAGCTAACCAGAGAGTTGGTCAGGCAAACTCGGTTGGACTGATTATCAAACTCGGTGGGACCGATTTTAATAATAAGTCAACCAGAAAGTTTGCATTGTAATATCGGTAGTACCAATTGCTCAAACTCGGTGAGACCGATTTTGATAATGGACATACACAGAGAGACTACAATCCCATCTCAGTGAGACCGAGATCCCTATCGGTGAGACCGATTTGCTTAGGGTTTGTGGCAGTGGCTAAGACATCCAAACTCGGTGGCGCCGGATAGAAAGAATCAGTGGGGCCGAGTTTGACTTTAGGTTTAGGACATATGTGTGGAAGTGGGAAAGTAGTTGAGGGTTTTGGAGCATATCACTAAGCACTTGAAGCAAGAGGCTCATTAAGCAACACCTCATCCCTCCTTGATAGTATTGGCTTTTCCTATAGACTCAATGTGATCTTGGATCACTAAAATGTAAAATGAAGAGTCTTGAGCTTGAAGCTTGAGCCAATCCTTTATCCTTAGCATCTTGAAGGAGTTCCCACATCCTTTAGTCCATGCCACTCCAATGTTGAACTTATCTGAAATATACTAGATAAAATTGTTAGTCCAACAAGAGATATGTTGACATTAATTACCAAAACCACCTAGGGAACACTTGTGCTTTCAATCTCCCCCTTTTTGGTAATTGATGACAACATACATCACAGCTTTAGATAAAGATTTAATAAATAGTAAGTAAAGCTTTGGAAAGACATGTAACAAGCATAGGCTCCCCCTACATGTATGCAATCATGTGAATATTGAAAATGGAAGCATGCAATAGCATAACCATGATAAAGCAGGCAATGTGTTACATGTATCTTGGCCATATGCATCAGAGCAAAACGTATTAAAGGAAATACCTTCATGCCCATGAGTCCTTCTTGCAAACAGTATGTACATCAGCAAGAATTCCTCATACACATGATTGTGATGCATATACTTACCTTGTAGTCTTGAGTTGGCTTAGGACGGAATGAACCTGTGAAAATAAGTTTAGATAACACAGATGCACCTACTAGCCAGAGCAAACAGAAGAAACCACAGGAATACCAAGACTGGGATGACATGTAGAGAGTGAGTACTAAGTACCACATTGGAATTGACATGTCCCCAAGAGTAAAGATATGCAATGAATTTGAATGATTTCTTTCCCTTAGATGTCTTGCTCCCCCTGAATCTAGCATGGGATATTGGGAGAAGATAGGGAACAGAAAATCAGAGCTGAAAGATATAAATGAACAGAGCTAGTGCAAGCTAATGCAAAAAAGCACATATGAACATGTCTTTCCCCTCCAGAAGACATGTGGCATCTCTCCTCTTGAACACCAAGCATCTGGGATCCTTGAGAAATACTTTCTACTAGTATTCTCTCCCCCTGGAGATCTCTCTCTCTCCCCTTGAAGGATCTCTCTCTCCTTCTCTGATGTGATCTCTCTCTCTCTAAGTGATAAGCTTTTATGTGATCTCTCTCTCCCCCTTTGACATCAATTTCCAAGAAGGGCTTGATAAAGATGTAATCTCTCTCTCTCCCACTGGAATTTTTCATGAATGGGTTTGATCCTTGAGTCACAACATAAAGCAATGATAAAAATGTGATGCTTGTAGAGGACAAGATTCATTGAGTGGAGCTGGATCCGAAAAAACACAGAATAAGTGGTAAACTATTTTTCCTGTTGTGAAATCGGTGGCACCGAGTTGTAGGCTTCAGTTGCACCGAAAGGATTCGGTTGGACCGAAAACAACAAATCGGTGAAACTGAGTTCATCACAGAGAAAAACACTTGTCACCTCAGCTCACTAGACTAATAAGATCTCACAAAGATTTGCAAGGAATTTACTGAATGATATGCAAGGAATTGGATGCATAGAATGCAGAGCAAACAGAAAGAAATCTAGATGAAGTTTTTGTTTTTTTGGAAAGGGGAAACAAATATGCATGAGACAAATGCAAAAATACAGAAGAAAACACAAGAGAACTTCATCTAGAGATGGTCGGTGACGAAGTCACCTATGTTAGAGTATATTGACTTAGGAGTCAAGTGAGATCACTTGATGATAGGTCAAACTCATCATTTAAGCTCAAAATGGGGTTACCATTTTTTGTTTAAGCATCTTGATGTATTCACATCTTGTCGAGTTGCTTTAGTTCATGACTTGGAGTAAAGCTTCTCTAAGATGGAATAACATACCTCGGTTGGTGGTGATGTCCATGTAGTTGAACTTGTGTGAGTCGCTCAAGGTTGATGTAGCTCATCAAGAATTTGGAGCACCACTTGGAATTTGAGTCCATCTACCTACATGGGTTAGTTCTTGCAAGGAAGAGCACTTGTGTATCCAAAAATGACAATCATGAAGCTCAACATAGAATTTGTCAAAGGATATGTTCGAATGGTTTCGTGTTTCCTTGTTTTCAACCACCTTTGTGTAGAGACTTGGTGATGTAGAGATTGCTCAAGATATGAGTAGATTACAATCTCATGGAATTTGATTCAACCAAGTACCTACATGGGTTAGATAACATGCAAGATACAAATATATCCAAGACATAAGATTTTCATCATAAGACAAATATCAAGGATTAGTCATAAGCTCATGTCTTGCATGTATCCAATGGAGTTTCTACTCCAAGTTTGAAGCATCAATGATGTTCAATTCTCCTCTTAACCTGCAAAACACTTTCTCATCAAGAGGTTTAGTGAATATATCCGCTAATTGCTTTTCGGTGCGAACATGCTTAAGATCAATGTCACCCTTAGCAACATGATCTTGAATGAAATGATGACGAACTTCAATATGCTTAGTTCGAGAATGTTGCACAGGATTATGACCAATTTTGATAGCACTTTTATTGTCACAAAGAAATGGAACATGTTTCACATATATCCCATAATCTTTAAGAGTTTGAGTCATCCAAAGTAATTGAGCACAACATGAGCCAGCAGGAATGTATTCCGCTTCATCGGTGGATAAGGATACCGAGTTTTGTTTCTTGGAAGACCAAGACACAAGAGATCTACCAAGAAATTGGCAAGTACCCGAAGTGGAGTTTCTATCAACCTTGTCTCCTTCCTAGTCTGAGTTGGAGTAGCCAACAAGATCGAAAGAGGCCCTCTTAGGATACCAAATGCCAAAATTTGGTATATGTATTAAGTATCTCACTATCCTTTTCACAGCCTTAAGATGACATTCTTTAGGAGCAGCTTGATATCGTGCACACATGCACACACTTAGCATAATATCGGGACATGAAGCACATAGATATAACAATGAACCAATCATAGAGCGATAAACCTTTTGATCAACCGGTTCATCATCTTTGTTTAAGTCAAGATGTCCACTAGTAGGCATGGGTGTAGTCATACCTTTGCATTCTTGCATATTGAACTTCTTGAATAAGTCCTTGGTGTACTTCGTTTGAGAGACAAAAGTACCTTCCTTAGTTTGCTTGATTTGCAACCCAAGAAAGAATTTGAGTTCACTCATCATAGACATCTCAAACTTCTCCGACATTAGCTTCCCAAACTTTTCACTAAAATGAGGGTTAGTTGAACCAAATATAATATCATCAACATAGATTTGGCACACAAATAGTTCTCCATTAACCCTTTTAGTAAAAAGAGTAGAATCAATTTTCCCAATTTCAAAGCCTTTTTCAATAAGGAACTTGGTTAAGCATTTATACCATGCTCTAGGAGCTTGTTTAAGACCATAAAGAGCTTTGTGAAGTTTGTAAACATGATTGAGTTTCTTAGGATTGACAAAGCCGGGAGGTTGTTTAACATAAACTTCCTCCTGTATTTCACCATTTAGAAAGGCACTTTTAATGTCCATTTGGTACAAGGTGATATCATGGTGATTAGCATAGGCAAATAAGATGCGAATGGACTCAAGTCTAGCAACAGGGGCGCAAGTCTCACCATAGTCCATACCTTCGACTTGTGTGTAGCCTTGGGCGACGAGACGTGCTTTGTTGCGAACTACTTGTCCATCTTCATCTTGCTTGTTGCGAAACACCCATTTGGTACGGATGATGTTGTGGTTGTTGTCGGGCTTCTCAACCAATGTTCAAACTTGGTTCCTCTCAAAGTTGTGTAGCTCTTCATGCATAGCATTTATCCAATCCGGATCTTCCAATGCTTCTTCGACCTTCATAGGTTCAATGCTAGAGATGAAAGAATAGTTTTCACAAAAGTTAGCTAGACGAGTTTTAGAGCGAGTGATTCTCCCGGTTTGAATATCATTGTAGATTTGCTCGATGGGATGGTCTTTAGCAATTCTTGCTCGAACTCGTGAAAGCTTTTGCTTGGATCTTTGTTGAACATCTTCTTCATCTTGCTCTTCTTCTTGGCCTTCTTCATTGTTGGCGTTGTCGTTCTCTTGTCGTGGTGGAGAAGGAGGTCATTGACGTTCATCTTGATGCACTTCCTCGTTTCCTTCATCTTGGTGTGTCCCACTTGTGGATGCTTCCGTATCAACTCTTGGTTCACCTTGTCGTGATGTAGAAGCTTCCACTTGGACAGACGAGGTACTCTCCTTCACTTCCGGTGGACGGACCTTGCCAATAGACAAGTCTTGGATTGCTTCCGAAGGATCTTTGTCTCCTACATCAATTGGCAATTTCTCTACTTGCGAGCCATTAGATTCATCAAACTTCACATCTACCGTCTCTTCAACCATTCGGGTGAAATTTTTGTAGACACGATATGTGTGAGAGTTTGAGCCATAACCTAGTAGGAAACCTTCATGAGACTTAGGAGCAAATTTAGAACGACGATGCTTATCAAGAATGTAGCACTTTGAGCCGAATACTCGAAAGTATCCAACTTGGGGTTTGTTACCTGTGAGGAGCTCGTATGCCGTCTTGCCGAGTAGCTTGTGAAGATACAAGCGATTTGTTGCATGACAAGCTGTCTCAACCGCTTCTGCCCAAAAGTGCTTCGGCGTCTTGTACTCATCAAGCATTGTTCTCGCCATTTCGATGAGCGTCCGGTTCTTCCTCTCAACAACTCCATTTTGTTGAGGTGCGTACGTAGCCGAGAACTCGTGTGAAATCCCTTCTTCGTCAAGAAAGGTGTCCACATTTGCGTTCTTGAACTCCGTTCCATTGTCGCTGCGAACCTTCTTGATCTTCACTTCAAATTGATTTTGGGCCTTCCTAGCGAAGTTTCTGAAGATCTTCTGAACCTGCGATTTATCATCGAGAAAGAACACCCACGTAAATCTGGAAAAATCATCAACTATAACTAGACCAAAAGAATTTCCACCGAGACTCTTGTAAGAGTTGGGACCAAAGAGATCCATGTGAAGTAGCTCAAGTGGCCTCCTTGTGGTCATGATGTTCTTCACGGGATGCCTTCCTCCAACCTGTTTACCTGCTTGACAAGCACTGCAAAGTCTATCCTTATCAAATATGACATTGTTAACTCCAAGGATATGATTTCCTTTAATAAGCTTGTCAAGGTTTCTCATGCCAACGTGACCTAGTCGTCTATGCCATAACCAACCTTTTGAGGACTTAGCAATGAAGCAAGTTTTAGGTTGAGCCTTTTTAGTGAAATCAACAATGTATAGATCACCTCTACGTATGCCGGTAAAGACCATTTTATGATTGTCTCGACGAAACACTTGGCAATCAACTTCAGTAAATAGGACATTGAAACCGAAATCAACAAGTCTAGATACTGAAAGTAAGTTGTATCCAAGAGATTCAATGAGCATGACATTTTGTATGGAGCTATCATGTGAGATGGCCACCTTACCAAGGCCAACCACTTTACCCTTTGAGTTGTCACCGAAAGTGACAAACTTTCGAGGACTATCATTATCAGCAAGCTCATGAAACATGTCTTTATCTCCGGGCATGTGATCGGTACATCCACTATCAAGAACCCATTCCTTTCCTCTTGACATATATCCCCGAAGATTTGCCATAAGACCAAAGTGTCTCATTGCATCATCAAGATCAAAGTCACTTTCATCATCCTCGTCATAGTATCCATGTTGAACATCGTCATGTGGTGGATCAAATCCTATAGAGGGTGATTTGTTAGAGTGAGTTTGACAATGATCTTGTCCATGAATTTTTATAGCTTCGGAAATAATATCACTAATAATACCAACATTTCCTTTGGCGCGCATAAGATTTGTAAGTTCAAATAGACGATCACCAAACATAGGATCACTAGTATTCATTTTACTCAAAGCAATAGACTTATGGAGAATTTCATCAAGATTTTTCAAAGAATAATTTGGAAATCGTTCCTCAAGAAATTTCCATATAGTGTAGGCACACTCAAGAGTAGGCAGTTTTATAATCAAGTTTCTAGGCAAGCCTCTAGTGATAAGATTAACAATTCTAACATTCCTAATCATGTCAATTGACTCATCATGGGTTGGATGCATAGGATCAACACAAGGTGCACAAGGACTAGCAAAGTACTTGTTCAAATAATATTGATTGAAAATTACAAGCATCTCATTTTTCCACTCATGAAAATACTCTCCATCAAGAATAGGCACTCTATGTCTAAGACTCCCCAAAGTAGACTCATCCATCTTCCTCCAATGGTGATTAAACCAAAGCAATGGAGACCAATGCTCTGATACCACTAGTAGGACCTTGAGAAGAGGTGTCTAGTGGGGGGGGGGTGATTAGACACTAAGTACCAAAGTTGCAGTTTTTAACCCTTTTAAAATTTAAGTGGAGTTTAGGCACAAGTTTAACATTCACAACACATAGCAAGCAAGCATGCAAAGAGTATATGAGCAGCGGAAAGTAAAGCATGCAACTTGCAAGAATGTAAAGGGAAGGGTTTGGAGGATTCAAACGCAATTGGAGACACGGATGTTTTTGGCGTGGTTCCGATAGGTGGTGCTATCGTACATCCACGTTGATGGATACTTCAACCTACGAAGGGTAACGGTTGCGTGAGTCCACGGAGGGCTCCACCCACGAAGGGTCCACGAAGAAGCAACCTTGTCTATCCCACCATGGCCGTCGCCCACTTGCCTCACTAGCGGTAGATCTTCACGAAGTAGGCGATCTCCTTGCCCTTACAAACTCCTTGGTTCAACTCCACAATCTTGTCGGAGGCTCCCAAGTGATACTTAGCCTATCTAGGAGACACCACTCTCCAAGAAGTAACAAATGGTGCGTTGATGATGAACTCCTTGCTCTTGTGCTTCAAATGATAGTCTCCCCAACACTCAACTCTCTCTCATAGGAATTGGATCTGGTGGAAAGAGGATTTGAGTGGAAAGCAACTTGGGTAAGGCTAGAGATCAAGATTCATATGGTAGGAATGGAATATCTTGGCCTCAACACATGAGTAGGTAGTTCTCTCTCAGAAATAGGACGCTGGAAGTGTAGGTTCAGTCTGATGGCTCTCTCCACGAATGAAGAGGAGGTGGAGGGGTATATATAGCCTCCACACAAAATCTAACCGTTACACACAATTTGCCAAACTCGGTGGGACCGAATCAACAAACTCGGTCGGACCGATTTAGCAAATCTAGTGACCGGTAGGATTTTCGGTGGAACCGAAATGCAACTCAGTAGGACCGATATGGTTAGGGCTAGGGCATAACGTAATCTCGGTGAGACCGATTACACAAACTCGGTAGGACCGATTTTGGTAATTAGCTAACCAGAGAGTTGGTCAGGCAAACACGGTTGGACCTATTATCAAACTCGATGGGACCGATTTTGATAATAAGTCAACCAGAAAGTTTGCATTGTAATCTCGGTAGTACCGATTGCTCAAACTCGGTGAGACCAATTTTGATAATGGACATACACAGAGAGACTACAATCCCATCTCGGTGAGACCGAGATCCCTATCGGTGAGACCGATTTGATTAGGGTTTGTGGAAGTGGCTAAGACATCCAAACTCGATGGCGCCGGATAGAAAGAATCAGTGGGGTCGAGTTTGACTTTAGGTTTAGGACATATGTGTGGAAGTGGTAAAGTAGTTGAGGGTTTTGGAGCATATCACTAAGCACTTGAAGCAAGAGGCTCATTAAGCAACACCTCATCCCTCCTTGATAGTATTGTCTTTTCCTATAGACTCAATGTGATCTTGGATCACTAAAATGTAAAATGAAGAGTCTTGAGCTTGAAGCTTGAGCCAATCCTTTGTCCTTAGCATCTTGAAGGAGTTCCCACATCCTTTAGTCCATGCCACTCCAATGTTGAACTTATCTTAAATATACTAGATAAAATTGTTAGTCCAACAAGAGATATGTTGACATTAATTACCAAAACCACCTAGGGAGCACTTGTGCTTTCACAAACTCGTGCCAAGGTACACAACAGGTTTGGTACACAGCATGGCATACTTTATAGAACCTATGGATGATGCATAGGGAATGACTTTCATTCTCTCTTTATCTTATGCCGTGGTTGGGTTTTGAGTCTTTACTCAACTCACACCTTTACAATATAGGCAAGAACTCCTTCTTTGACTGATCCATTTTTAAATCCTTCAAAATCTTGTCATGGTATGTACTCATTGAAAGTCTTCTCAAGCGTCTTGATCTATCTCTATAGATCTTGATGCCCAATATGTAAGGAGCTTCACCGAGGTCTATTATTGAAAAATTCTTATTCAAGTATCCTTTTATGCTATCAGAAATTCGGTATCATTTCCAATCAACAATATGTCATCCACATATAATATCATAAATGCTACAAAGCTCCCACTCGCTTTCTTGTAAATACAGGCTTCACTGTAAGTATGTATAAAACCATATGCTTTGATCACCTCATCGAAGCATATATTCCAACTCCGAGATGCTTGCACCAGTTCATAGATGGATCGCTGGAGCTTGGACACCTTGTTAGCACCTTTAGGATCGACAAAACCTTCTTGTTGCATCATATACAACTCTTCTTAGAGATGTCCATTTAAGGAATGCAATTTTGACATCCATTTGCCAGATTTTCATAAAATGTTGCAATTGCTAACATGATTCGGACGGACTTAAGCATCGCTACAGTTGAGAAAGTCTCATCGTAGTCAACCCATTGAACTTGTCGAAAACCTTTTGCGACAAGTCGAGCTTTGTAGACAGTAACATTACCATCAGCGTCAGTCTTCTTCTTAAAGATCCATTTATTCTCTATGGATTGACGATCATCAGGCAAGTCCACCAAAGTCCACACTTTTTTCTTATATATGGATCCTATGTCAGATTTCATGGCCTCAAGCCATCTGTCGGAATCTGGGTCATCATAGCTTCTTCATAGTTTGTAGGTTCGCTTTTGTCTAGTAACATGACTTCCAGGATAGGATTGTCGTACTACTCTGGTGCGGATCGTGCTCTGGTTGACCTATGAAATTCAGTAGTAACTTGATCTAAAGTTTCATGATCATCATCTTTAGCTTCCTCTCTAGTTGGTGTAGGCATCACGGGAACAATTTTCTCTGATGTACTACTTTCCAATTTGAGAGGAGGTACATTTACCACATCAAGTTCTACTTTCCTCCCACTCACTTCTTTTGAGAGAAACTCCTTCTCTAGAAAGAACCCATTCTCAGCAACAAAGATCTTGCCTTCGGATCTGTGATGCAAGGTGTACCCAGACGCACTTTCTCCAATTTGGGTTCGATCTTATCAGGCTGAAGCCTTTTGACATAAGTGTCGCAACCCCAAATTTTAAGAAAGTCAGCTTACGTTTCTTGCTAAACCACAGTTCATATGGTGTCGCCTCAATGGATTTAGACGGTGCCCTATTTAACGTGAATGCTGCTGTCTCTAATGCATAACCCCAAAACGATAGTGGTAAATCGGTAAGAGACATCATATATCGCAACATATCTAATAAAGTGCGGGTATGACGTTCAGACACACCATTATGTTGTGGTGTTCTAGGTAGCGTGAGTTGTGAAACAATTCCACATTGTTTTAAATGAAGGCCAAACACGTAACTCAAATATTCTCCTCCACGATCAGATTGTAGAAACTTTATTTTCTTGTTTACGATGATTCTCCACTTCATTCTGAATTTCTGTAAACTTTTCAAAGATTCCAGACTTGTGTTTCATTAAGTAGATATAAGCATATCTGCTCAAATAATTTGTGAAGGTCAGAAAATAACGATACCCACCGCGTGCCTCAACACTCATTGGACCACATACATCGGTATGTATTATTTCCAATAAGTCATTGGCTCGCTCCATTATTCCACATAATGGATTTTTAGTCATCTTGCCCATGAGGCATGGTTCGCAAGTATCAAATGATTCATAATCAAGTGATTCCAAAATCCCATTAGCATGGAGTTTTTTCATGCGCTTTACACCAATATGACCTAAACTGCAGTGCCACAAGTATGTTGCACTATCATTATCAACTTTGCATCTTTTGGCATCTATATTACAAATATGTGTATCACTACGGTCGAGGTTCAATAAACCATTCACACTGGGTGTATGACCATAGAAGGTTTTATTCATGTAAACAAAATAACAATTATTCTCTAAATTAAATGAATAACCGTATTGCAATGAACATGATCAAGTCATATTCATGCTCAACGCAAACACCAAATAACATTTAGGTTCACCACTAATCCCGAAGGTTGAGGGAGTGTGCAATGGTGATCGTATCAACCTTGGAATCATTTCCAACACACGTCATCACCTCGCCTTTAACTAGTCTCTATTTATTCCGCAACTCCTATTTTGAGTTACTAATTGTAGCAACTGAACTAGTATCAAATACCCAGTAGCTACTACGGATACTAGCAAGGTACACATCAATAACATGTATATCAAATATACCTTTGTTCGGTTTGCCATCCTTCTTATCCGCCAAGTATTTGGGGCAGTTCCGCTTCTAGTGACTATTCCCTTTGCAGTAGAAGCACTCAGTTTCAGGCTTAGGTCTAGCTTTGGGCTTCTTCACGGGAGTAACAACTTGCTTGCCATTCTTCTTGAAGTTCCCTTTCTTCCCCTTGCACTTTTTCTTTAAACTACTGGTCTTGTTAACCATCAACACTTGATGCTCTTTCTTGATTCCTACCTTCGCCGATTTCAGTATTGCGAAAAGCTCGAGAATAGTTTTCGTCATCCCTTGCATATTATAGTTCATCACGAAGTTCTAGTAGACTAGAGAACTCTGTCAATCACTATCTTATCTGGAAAATTAACTCCCACTTTATTTAAGAGATTGTAGTACCCAGACATTTTGAGCACATGCTCACTAGCTGAGCTATTCTCCTCCATCTTTTAGGCAAAGTACTTGTCAAAGGTATCATACCTCTCGACATGGGCATGATTCTGGAATACCAATTTCAGCTCTTGGAACATCTCATATGCTCCGTGGCGTTTCAAAATGTTTTAGAGCATGGTGCACTAAACTATCAAGTAGTCATCACATCAAGCTTGCCAAATGTTCATAACGTCTACATCTACTTCTGCAATAGGTCTGTCACCCAGTGGTGCATTAAGGACATAATTCTTCTGTGCAGCAATGAGGATAATCCCCAGATCACGGACCCAGTCCACATCATTGCTACTAACATCTTTGAACTTAGTTTTCTCTAGGAACATATCAAAAAAACATAGGGGAGCTACAACGCGAGCTATTGATCTACATCATAATTTGCAAATTCTATCAGGACTAAGTTCATGATAAATTAAGTTCAATTAATCAAATTACTTAAGAACTCCCACTTAGATAGACATCCCTCAAGTCATCTAAATGATACGTGATCCAAAGCAACTAAACCATGTCTGATCATCACGTGAGATGGAGTAGTCATCAATGGTGAACATCTCTATGTTGATCAGATCTACTATATGACTCACGTTCGACCTTTTGGTCTCCAGTGTTCAAGGCCATGTCTGTACATGCTAGGCTCGTCTAGTTTAACCCGAGTATTCCACATGTGCAAAATTGTCTTGTACCCATTGTATGTGAACCTAGAGCCTATCACACCCGATCATCACGTGGTGTCTCAACACGAAGAACTATCGCAATGGTGCATACTCAGGAAGAACACTTATACCTTGAAATTTTAGTTAAGGAGGATCATCTTATAATGCTACCGTCGGACTAAGCAATATAAGATGCATAAAAGATAAACATCACATGAAATCAAAATATGTGACATGATATGACCATTATCTTCTTGTGCTTTGATCTCCATCTCCAAAGCATCATCATGATCTCCATTGTGACCGGATTGACACCTTGATCTCCACCGTTGCGTCGTGGTCTTCTCGCCAATTATTGCTTCTACAACTATCGCTATTGCTTAGTGATAAAGTAAAGCAAGTAAATGGCGTTTGCATTTCATACAATAAAGGGACAACCATAAGGCTCTTGCTGGTTGTCGATAACTTTTACAAAACATGATCCTCTCATACAATAACATATATCACATCATGTCTTGACCATATCAGATCATAACATGCCCCACAAAAACAAGTTAGACGTCCTCTACTTTGTTGTTGCAAGTTTTACGTGGCTGCTACCGGCTTCTAGCAAGAACCGTTCTTACCTACAGCACAAAAACCACAACGGTGATTTATCAAGTTTGCTATTTAACCTTTAACAAGGACCGACCACAGTCAAATTCGATTCAACTAAAGTAGGAGAAATAGACACCCGCCAGCCACCTTTATTCAAAACTAGTTGCATGTCCGTCGGTGGAACCGGTCTCATGAACGTGGTCATGTAAGGTTGGTTTGGGCTACTTCGTCCAACAATACCGCTGAATCAAAATAAGACATTTGTGGTAAGAAGTATGACAATCATCGCCCACAACTCTTTGTGTTCTACTCGTGCATATCATCTACGCGTAGACCTGGCTTGGATGCCACTATTGAGGAATGTAGCATGCAATTTGAAAAAATATCCTACGCTCATGCAAGATCTATCTAGGAGATGCATAGAAATGAGAGGGGGAGAGTGTGTATATGTACCCTCATAGACCAAAAGCGGAAGCGTTAGACAACACGGTTGATGTAGTCGAACTTCTTCTAGCTCCGACCGATCAACTACCGAACGCACGACACCTCTGAGTTCTGCACATGTTCATCTCGATGACGTTCCTCGCCCTCTTGATCCAGCAAGGTGTCGAGGAAGTAGATGAGTTCCATTAGCATGACGACATAGTGATGGTGATGGTCAAGTGATCCGCACAGGGATTCGCCTAAGCACTGCGACAATACGGTTGGGCGTGTAAACTATGGAGGGGGATGCCGCGCACAGCTATTAGTTGTTGTTCTATGTTGTAGGCGCCCCCTTCCCCACATATATATAGGTTGGAGGGGAGGAGAGGCAGCCAAGGGGGCGCCCTAAGTAGGAGGAATCCTACTTGGGGTCCTCTCCCAATTCGGCCAACCCCCTCTCCTATTCCTATTCGGAGTAGGAAGGGAAGAGGGGGAAGGGGGGATCCTATTCCCTTTTCCTTTCCTCCTTCCCCTTTCATTCTCCAATTTGGACATCCCACATGGGGGGGGGGGGCACCAGCCCCTTTGTGGCTGGTGCGTTTCCCCTCTTGGGCCATAAGGCCCATATCGTTTGTCGGGGTGCCCGGAACCCCTTCCGGTGACCCGATAAGTACACGGTGCTTCCCGAAACACTTCAGGTGTCCGAATACCATCGTATTATATATAAATATTGACCTCTCAACTGATACCCCTCTTCATGTCCGTGATCTCATTCGGGACACAGAACAACATTCGGTCACCAAATCACATAACTCATATAATACAATATCGTCATCAAACGTTAAGCGTGCAGACCCTACGTGTTCGAGAACTATGTAGACATGACCGAGACACCTCTCCGTTCAATAACCAATAGCAAAACCTGGATGCTCATATCGGCTCCCACATATTCTATGAAGATGTTTATCGGTCAAACCGTTATGACAACATACGTTATTCCCTTTGTCCATCGGTATGTTACTTGCCTGAGATTCGATCGTCGGTATCTTCATACCTAGTTCAATCTCGTTACCGGCAAGTCTCTTTACTCGTTCCGTAATACATCATCCTGCAACTAACTCCTTAGTCACTTTGCTTGCAAGGCTTCTTATGATGTGTATTACCGAGAGGGCCCAAAGATACTTCTCCGATACTCGGAGTGACAAATCCTAATCTCGATCTATGCCAACCCAACAAACACCTTCGGAGATACCTGTAGAGCATCTTTATAATCACCCAGTTACGTTTTGTCGTTTGATAGCACACAAGGCATTCCTCCGGTATCTGGGAGTTGCATAATCTCATAGTCGAAGGAATATGTATTTGACATGAAGGAAGCAATAGCAATAAAAGTGAATGATCATAATCCTAAGCTAATGAACGGGTCTTGTCCATCACATCAATCTCCTAATGATGTGATCCCGTTTATCACATGACAACACATGTCTATGGTTAGGAAACTTAACCATCTTTAATCAACGAGCTAGTCTAGTAGAGGCTTACTAGGGACACGGTATTTTGTCTATGTGTCCACACATGTATCAAGTTTCCGGTTAATACAATTCTAGCATGAATAATAAACATTTATCATGATATAAGGAAATATAAAATAACAATTTTATTATTGCCTCTAGGGCATATTTCCTTCAGGAAGGTCCAGAGATTATGGCAGATTAGAAGCACGAGAAGGTAATGGGCCCAAAGGTTGAAATTATATTGATTGGTAGGTAACTTGGGTTGGGAAAAATTAACATGATCATGCATTTTTGCTTTACTTGATGGAGGAGATATTTGAGCAACCGTTAATTGGGTCGTATTTTGAAGATTGTGCCTGTTGAACAACAAACATTTGATAAAATAAAAATTTCACTTTCATTACTAAGAATCCTAGTATCAAGTACTAAGGTAAGTAAAAAAAAAATCTTATGTTGCATATAGCTTTAGGTGTGTTTAGCATTATGAGAACTACTTGGGCATGCAATAAGAAATGTAAGAAATTTTTCAGACAAGACTCGAGGACGGATTGGGGTCCCTACTAATTATTTATCTGAGCTCCAAGGTTCAAACGTGATACATACTTAGCTATTTATGAACATAATACTTGATGAGTTGACCAAGGTTCTAACTTATTCACATGTTATGGGACTAGCATATAAATTTCTTAATTGGAGTAGTAAACAGTAGTATGGCAACAAAAGTGAGGCTATGCATGGACCTAGTTAGTAGGAATAAAAGACACTACGACCACAGATGGGTTCACAAATCTACTTTAGGAAGATGAAACATTTAAAGATTAGGCTTAAGTTAGCCCATTAGATTGTTCCTTTGTAGAAAAGTTCTTTTAATAGGTAATATATGTTTCCCTTATAGGTATTGGATCCAACATGACCAGATACCTATACAACTCCATCAACAGGTAATGTTGATCAGATAATGTGTACATGTACCATATGATCAACCAACTACATTGTGTACTTTCTTAGGTGCCACCGATGGTAATCATGGTGAGGAACTTGTGGCATGTGGTCCATAGCCAACACATGCAGATCCGAATGAACGCAAGACAATGTACTAGGGAGGGATATGTGCAGATGTATAAACAGAAAAAAGTTGAAGTACTTAAGAAGATTCACGAAGCCTATCAATCAAAGAAAGGCTAGGAGGTGCAAGTGAGGGAAAATTCCATATGTGCTCTCCCAATTACAAAAAAATAAACTACTAAAGGTGCACTTTAACACCAATCAACTAATATAAACATATTCTCCCCACATAATAAATAAATATAAACCATCTTTAATTTTCGCATAAAAATAATCATGTGTACTTCCTTGGAGAGGTAATCATGGATATTGAAATACTTTCTTATTTCAAGGATGGTCATTCTTTCTCTGGAAATCATATTGCCGATCACATGACACATAATGATGTAATTCCGATTGGTGAGCCGGGCCCAATAAAATCAATTTTTTTCCTTTTATCATCCTTATATATTTTTTCTTTTTATGTTACTTATTGCCTTTTAACTATTTATTTTTTGTTTTGTTTTGTGTCCTCATTGTTTTGGATGCAAATATGTCAACATGTTTGTACACTCAGATAAACATATATTCTAACACATGAAGAACCATTCTAAAATGCATAAATGTTTCTTTCCATATGAGTGAATATATTTTTAATACAAGATGGAGATTTATTGCAACATATAGACAATATTTCTTATATGCTTGAGCATTTATATTTTTCATATATAATTTTGAAAATGTACTAAAGTAGTATTTGACAATGTTTTACGAAAATAAAAAACTTTTCAATTATTATTTGTGGAAATTAAGAATTATACATTAATGGGCCACATAATTGTCAGCCCATTACCATCCTATGACGCTGGGGAAATATCTGGTACTCCCACCCCTCAAAAAAAAATTTGGTACTCCCACCCCTAGGGTGCTCCCGGTGCTCCAAACTCGGTAGACCACTTTAAAATATTCAAAACATCCTGACAAAATCCAGCACACTGACACAACATCAAAGTATGTTGTCAAAAAAAATTCGAAACATTGCTCGAGATACAAAAATGACAAAATGGACATCAATGTGATAATGGGCCTAATCTAAAGCCCAAATTATGTTGTGTACTCCCTCCGGTCCTTTTTAGTCTGCATATAAGTTTTGTTCAAAGTCAACGTATCTTTATTTTGACCAAACTTATAGAAAAAAAGATCAACATTCACAATGCCAAATGAACATTGTTAGATTCATTATGAAATGTATTTTCATAGTATTTATATTGGGTATTGTATATGTTGATATTTTTTAATATTAATTTGGTCAAACTTTGTAAAGTTTGACTTGACAGAAATCTAATACGCGGAGTAAAAAGGACCGGAGGGAGTACTATTTACTGTCGAATTTGTCATTTATGTTTCTCAAAATTATGTTTCAAATTTTGATCTCATATGTTTTGACAACATACTTTGATGTTGTGTCAACGTGCTAGAGTTTTTTTCAGAATTTTTTGAACATTTAAAAATGTGCTACTGAGTTTTGGAGCACCGGGAGCACCCTAGGGATGGGAGTACCAGATATTGCCCCCTACGCTAGAGTAGCCATAGGATGGGCTTTCTTTAAGAAACTTTGAAGCGGCATGTAGGAGCTCCCTTCTCTAGTCAAAATGTGTAAAAAAATTGATAAAAAATGGGACTCTATGTGTTTCACTCTTAAGCCCAGCCTTTTCTTTTTGATAACATTCTCTAGCCCAGATTGTACGACATACTCCATCTGTTAGACAATTGTAGGCTGAATACCCATCATTCATGCATCAATATTTTTTGGTAATAATAAGTTGAATAGTTAATGTTGGACGTTTATTTATAAATGAGAGAAAGAAATGGGGCAAATAAATAATGTAACTTCAACTTCTAGAAGCTAGCTTACATAGCAAGATCGATAGTGTTCAATTAGTGTGCCCTATCCTTCGCATGTATGATTTTGATTTGCTCCTATGGAATCACATGGTAATAATACCAAAGAAGTAAAAGTGTTTGTTCATCTGGAGGAATCATCGAAATATACGTTACATGATATTATTCACATTATATTTTATAGGTGTCGTGCAATCCTTAAGTGTCGATTAGTTGTTTTTCACAACATTCACGGCATCTTTTAAGTAGTTCATCTTTCTTCTGGCTATCAAATTGTGCAATACACCCTATCCCTTGCAAAATAAGAGTGTTGGAAGGTGTAGAGACGCCATAAAAAATATGTGTTACATGTTATTATTGATATATTTTTATCTCTGTTCTACAATTCGTACTTGCCAATGGGTTATTATCCATGGGCTTTGCATTGTTCTTTTAGCAGTTCATCTTTCGTGTGGCTATCCATTTCTGCATACCGTTTCCTATATCCTCTTGCCTCTTTCGCTTCTTGGTCTATGTGGGTTGTGGATAAATGATTTTGGTCCATCATCACTACAGTTGTTGATGTCAATCAAAGATCACGTAGTTTGCTCCATAAGGGATTAATTATTAGAATAGTCACATTCATTTAAACCAGAATTTGTGTGCCTTCATTTTAACCATAATTTGTCTGCATTCATACTAGTCAGATGATTTCTTGCACTTGAAATGGCATATGAATTTATTGCCTCTAGCGTGTTTTTTTTATACTGAGTAATTTGCTATCTAACCTTAGGAACCACATGCTAATTGTTCCATGCAATGTCTCCTTGTGAAAATGAAGGCTCAGATGGTCTAGCTACACCAAAAACATGACACTAGTAAGTGATAGTAGATTCTCATTCATTAAGTTACCCCATTGATGCGGAGCATCCCACGGTCATCCCCATGGACCTACCTACGTCTCCCACGGCACCACTTGGACCAATGACAAGAGCTTGAGCAAAGGCTATCAAAACTAAAGTGAACTCGCTCCTCTCCGAACTACCACTTTCTACATATGAGACATGGCTACTACCTCAAGCAGAGACCCTATGTGTGATCAAGCACTTGGAGGGAATTCGTGGAACATGTACACCAAACGGACAAGATGGCAAGGACACCAAGTACAAGGACTAATAGGAAGAGCTGTCAGGAAGCTACAACCACAGGACGACCGGCACTTATCGGACGTCCGATGTCTGGAGGCACCAGCCAGCCAGCCGAGTCCCAGCCTGTGCACCCTATAGCGGCTGGACAACCAACATGGACCGGACGTCCGACACGTCCCAACGTTCGGACGACCGAGCCCCTCCAGACGACCGTTACCACCAGTCTAGAGAGAAAACGCCAGATTTCCGAGGTCCACCGGATGACCGGCGCGCCAGACGTCCGACCCCGACCGGAAATCCGACCGAACCTGATTAGAGCCAAAACGCCGGATGCCCGACAGCTACGGGACGACCGGACCCTTGCAAGCCACCGGACGTCCGGTATCTGTCGGACAACCGACGCCTGTCTGTGCACATCATGTTGGGTCGAGTCCCATGTACCCGTTTGCCCACATAGACTATATATACTCCTTATCCTCCCTCTTTCTAGGGTTAGCAATAGTTTAGCTCAACACAGAGCATTGCTCATCCACTTGACACCTACTCCATTGGAGGCCAAGTCCTCCATCTAGGAGAAGATCCCCCAAGTGGATTCAAGCCCTCCACCTAGGAGAAGATCCCCCCATGGATTCAAGACCCTGTCTCCGAATCGGGAAAAAACTATCACCTCCTATATCGTCCTTTGTTGCGTTTGAATCTTGTGTCACTCTTTATTGTTCATGGATCTAGCACATGTGTGATCATTCTCGTTGATTTGACAATTTTTTCCTCATGTTTCACCTCGTGTTCTTTGCGGGATCCACTGCAATCGTGAAAGATCGGCCCCTAGGGTTCCACCCTACATCATCTTGGTATCACGAGCCAAGGTTGATCATGAATTTGGAGCCCCTACCCTTTGTTTTCTAGCCTAATTTTGTTGATTTCATCCTAAATTCGTAAATTCCCACAAAAATGGCCCCCCATTTTTTTGTGATTTGTTGGTGTGATGAAGTTTTGTTGGATTTGATCCATGGCTTTGATGTGTTACTGGTAGATTTAGCTTCCCCCATCATTTCCCCCATTTCCATCCACAAATTCGTCCGATTTTTCCCAAATTTTGCCCCCATTACAAACCCCAGAGTTCATCACATGCCCGAAATCGCGCAGGCACCGGACGTCCTACGACCACCGGTCGTCCGACCCATCTCGGACGTCTGACGTTTCCTGGCGAAATTGAAAATTTTCCCTGAAAATTTTCAGCCGCCCACTACACCTTCTGCACCACCACTCCCATACCCCACATTGCATTGCAGCATACCACCACAGCTTTCCGCAACCACCATTGTTTATCGGATACTAACTTATGTCTACTACACAACCTTCTTCTTGTAGACGTTGTTGGGCCTCCAAGTGAAGAGGTTCGTAGGACAGTAGCAAATTTCCCTCAAGTGGATGACCTAAGGTTTATCAATCCGTGGGAGGCATAGGATGAAGATTGTCTCTCTCAAACAACTCTGCAACCAAATAGCAAAGAGTCTCTTGTGTCCCAAACACACCCAATACAATGGTAAATTGTATAGGTGCACTAGTTCGGCGAAGAGATGGTGATACAAGTGCAATATGGATGGTAGATAAAGGTATTTGTAATCCGAAATTATAAAAACAGCAAGGTAACTAATGATAAACGTGAGCGTAAATGGTATTGCAATGGTAGGAAACAAGGCCTAAGGTTCATACTTTCACTAGTGCAAGTTCTCTCAACAATAATAACATAATTGGATCACATAACTATCCCTCAATATGCAACAAAGAGTCACTCCAAAGTCATTAATAGCGGAGAACAAACGAAGATATTATGGTAGGGTAGGAAACCACCCCAAAGTTATCCTTTTTGATCTATCTATTCAAGAGTCTGTAGTAAAATAACATAGAGCTATTCTTTCCGTTCGATCTATCATGGAGTTCATACTAGAATAACACCTTAAGACACAAATCAACCAAAACCCTAATGTCACCTAGATACTCCATTGTCACCTCAAGTATCCGTGGGCATGATTATACAATATGCATCACACAATCTCAGATTCATCTATTCAACCAACACAAAGTACTTCAAAGAGTGCCCCAAAGTTTGGTCAAGACAAAAATGTGTGCCAACCCCTATGCATAGATTCCCAAGGTCACAGAACCCGCAAGTTGATCACCAAAACATACATCAAGTAAATCACGTGAATATCCCATTGTCACCATAGATAAGCACGGCAAGACATACATCAAGTGTTCTCAAATCCTTAAAGACTCAATCCAATAAGATAACTTCAAAGGGAAAACTCAATCCATTACAAGAGAGTAGAGGGGGAGAAACATCATAAGATCCAACTATAATAGAAAAGCTTGCGATACATCAAGATCGTGCAAAATCAAGAACACGAGAGAGAGAGAGAGAGAGAGAGAGAGAGATCAAACACATATCTACTCGTACATACCCTCATCCTCGAGGATGAACTACTCCCTCCTCAGCATGGAGATCGACAGGATGATGAAGATGGCCACCCGTGAGGGATCCCGCCTCCAGTATGGTGCCGGAATAGGGTGCCAATTGGTTTTTGGTGGCTATAGAGGCTTGCGGCGGCGGAACTCCCGATCTATCATCGTCCTCGATGTTTTTAGGGTATATGGAGATATATAGGCGAAAGAAGTCGGTCAGGGGAGCCACGAGGGCCACACGAGGGTGGAGGGCACGGCCAGGGGGGTGGGCGCGCCCCCTGTCTTGTGGCCTCCTCGAAGCTTCCATTACGTGCACTCCAAGTCCCCTGGATTTCTTCCGTTCCAAAGATAAATTTCCCAAAGGTTTCATTCCGTTTGGACTCTGTTTGATATTCCTTTTCTTTGAAACACTGAAATAGGCAAGAAAACAACAATATGGGTTGGGCCTCTAGTTAATAGGTTAGTCCCAAAAATGATATATAAGTGTAGAGTAAAGCCCATAAACATCCAAAACAGGTAATATAATAGCATGGAACAATCAAAAATAATAGATACGTTGGAGACGTATCAAGCATCCCCAAGCTTAATTCCCGCTCGTCCTTGAGTAGGTAAATGATAAAAACAGAATTTTTGATGTGGAATGCTACCTAGTATATTTCTCAATGTATTTCTCTTTAATGTGGCATGAATGTTCAGATCCAAATGATTCAAAATAAAAGTTCATATTGACAAAAAGGACAATAATACTTCAAGCATACTAACTAAGCAATCATGTCTTCTCAAAATAACATGGCAAAGGAAAGTTCATCCTACAAAATCATATAGTTTGGTCATGCTTCATTTTTGTTACACAAGAATGCTCTCATCATACACAACCCCGATGACGAGCCAAGCATTTTTTTTCATACTTTAGTAATCTCAAACTTTTTTTCAACCTTCACGAAATACATGAGCATGAGCCATGGATATAGCACTATGGGTGGAATAGAATATGATGATGGGGGTATGTGGAGAAGACAAAAAAGGATAAAGTCTCATATTGACGAGGCTAATCAATGGGCTATGGAGATGCCCATCAATTGATATCAACATGAGGAGCAGGGATTGCCATGCAACGGATGCACTAGAGCTATAAATGTATGAAAGGTCAAGAAAAGAAACTAAGTGGGTGTGCATCCAACTTGCTTGCTCAGGAAGACCTAGGTCATTTTGAGGAAGCCCATTATTGGAATATACAAGCCAAGTTCTATAATGAAAAATTCCCACTAGTATATGAAAGAGACAGCAAATGAGACTCTCTATATGAAGAACATGGTGCTACTTTGAAGCACAAGTGTGGAAAAAGATAGTAACATTGTCCCATTTTTTTAATTTTTTTATTATATTTTTTTGGGACTTTTTTTCTTTGGCCTTTTTTTTGGCCTTTTTTTTATAAGGGACAATGCTCTAACAATGATGATCATCACACTTCTATTCACTTACAACTCATGAATTACAACTCGATACTAGAACAAAGTATGACTCTATATGAATGCCTCCGGCGGTGTACCGGGATGGGCAATGAATCAAGAGTGACATGTATGAAAAATTATGCATGGTGGCTTTGCCACAAATACGATGTAAACACGATCATGCAAGGCAATATGACAATAATGATGCGTGTCATGATGAACGGAATGGTGGAAAGTTGCATGGAAATATATCTCGAAATGGCTATGGAAATGCCATAATAGGTAGGTATGGTGGCTGTTTTGAGGAAGATATAAGGAGGTTTATGTGTGATAGAGCGCATCGTATCACAGGGTTTGGATGCACCGGCGAAGTTTGCACCAACTCTCAAGGTGAGAAAGGGAAATGCATGGTACCGAAGAGGCTAGCAATGATGGAAGGTGAGAGTGCGTATAATCCGTGGACTCAACATTAGTCATAGAGAACTCATATAATTATTGCAAAAATCTGCAAGTCATAAAAAACCAAGCACTACGCGCATGCTCCAAGGGGGATAGATTGGTAGGAAAAGACCATCGCTCGTCCCCGACTGCCACTCATAAGGTTGAAAATCAAATAACACCTCATGCTTCAAATTTGTCACACAACGGTTACCATACGTGCATGCTACGGGATTTGCAAACATCAACACAAGTATTTCTTAAATTCACAATTACATCAACTAGCATGACTCTAATATTACCACCTTCATATCCCAAAACAATTATTAAGCATCAAGTTGATCATAGTATTCAATTCACTTCCTATGATAGTTCTTATTATACCCAACTTGGATGCCCACCATTCTAGGACCAATTTTAGGACCATAGAAAATACCATGCCGTTCTAAAGGACTCTCAAAATAATATAAGTGAAGCATGAGAGATTAACAATTTCTACAAAATTAAGCCACCGCCGTGCTCTAAAAGATATAAGTGAAGTACTAGAGCAAAAATCATCTATCTCAAAAGATATAAGTGATGTACATAGAGTATTCTAAGAAATTTCAAATCAAGTATTTCTCGTCCAATAAGTGTGTACAGCAAGGATGATTGTGGTAAACTGAAAATCAAAGACTAATATCATACACGACGCTCCAAGCAAACACATATCATGTGGTAAATAAAAATATAGCTCCAAGTAAAGTTACCGATGAACGTAGACGAAAGAGGGGATGCCTTCCGGGGCATCCCAAAGCTTAGGCTCTTGGTTGTCCTTGAATATTACCTTGGGGTTCCTTGGGAATCCCCAAGCTTAGTCTCTTGCCACTCCTTATTCCATAGTCCATCAAATCTTTACCCAAAACTTGAAAACTTCACAAACACAAAACTCAACAGGAAATCTCATAAGCTCCATTAGTGCAAGAAAAAAAACGCCACCACATAAGGTACTGTAATGAACTCATTATTTATTTATATTGGTGTTAAACCTACTTTATTTCAACTTATCTATGCTTCATACCCCTACATACTAGCCATAGATGTATCAAAATAAGCAAACAACACACTAAAAGTAGAATCTGTCAAAAACAGAACAGTCTGTAGTAATCCGTAACTTTAGAATACTTCTGGAACCTTAAAAATCCTACCAAAATAGGAAGTCCTAGTAAATTTGTCTATTGATGTACAGAAAAAATAATCAACGCAAAATCACATTTCTGTGATTTATTTAATTTTTTCTCGTGAGCGCAAAGTTTCTGTTTTTTAGCAGAATCAAATTAACTCTTACCATAGGTTATCCTATAGGTTCTACTTGGCAAAAACACTAATTAAAACAAGAAAACACATCCAAACAGAAAGTATATAAATTATTTATTACTAAAAAGGAAAAAAATCAAAGAACAAAAATAATATTGGGTTGCCTCCCAACAAGCGCTAACGTTTAACGCCCCTAGCTAGGCATGATGATTTCAATGATGCCCATATAAAAGATAAGAATTGAAACATAAAGGTAGCATCATGAAGAATATGACTATCACATTTAAGTCTAACCCACTTCCTATGCATAGGGATTTTGTGAGCAAACAATTTTGGGAACAGTAATCAACTAGCATAGGAAGGCAAAATAAGCATAGCTTCAAGATTTTAAGCACATAGAGAGGAAACTTGATATTTTTGCAATTCCTACAAGCATATATTCCTCCCTCATAATAATTGTCAGTAGCATCATGAATGAATTCAACAATATAACCAACACATAAAGCATTATTTTCATGATCTACCAGCATAGAAAATTTACTACTCTCCACATAAGCAAAATTCTTCTCATTCGGAATGGTGGGAGTATCATAAGAGACTTGAATACTATAAATTGTTTCCACATTAAAAGAGTAATGTTCAGAAAAAGGGTAATCATAATCATGACAAGTTTTATAAATATAATCATCACTACTTTTTATAGCATAAGTTTCATCACAATAGTCATCATAAGTAGCAACTTTTTTGTGATCATAACCGATTGAAACCTCATCCTAGATAGTGGACTCATCACTAAATAAAGTTGACACTCTTCCAAATCCACTTTCATATTCATCGCAATAAGATTCAACATCCTCCAAAATAGTGGGATCATTACTTCCTCATCAAACATAGCTTGCCCAAGCTTGGGCCTTTTCATATCATAAGCATAATCACTGTCATCATTAATAGTATGGATAGCACCAATAGTATAGCAATTATCATCATCACAATGAGTAGTAGGAGCAACATCATTTGGGAGGGATACCTTTTTACCTTTGCTTATCCGTTTTTTTCTTTTTCTTCCTCACATCATGTGTGGGTTCAACCCTCTTCTTTGAGCTCCTTATTGATGAGATTAGTTGAATAGAAGGCTCCTCCTTGATACCTGATTCATCATAAGAAATAATAGGAGGATAATGGGAAGTCTATTCACTTTCATTAGTATTCTCTTCATCTTCTATTTGTTTTCTTTTCTTTATGTAATTGGCAATATAAGGATTCTAAATGCAATTCACCGCACAATACATATAAATTTCTTCTAGATCAATATCAAGAAACTTCTTAAGGTTAAATTCTGGAATAAGCTTACTTGCACATTTCAATTCTTCATAAGCCAAAAGCAAACTAAGTTCATTATGATGTGCAAGGGAAATCAAGTCATCACAATTTTTGGACACGATTTGATCATGAAACAATTTGCATCGGAGATTTAAATGACCATGTTCATTGCAAAGTTCACAGGTACGATAGAGATATTTTAAAATTTCAGCACTCACATTTAGCCTTTCTTGCAACCATTTAGTTTCTAAATGCTTATGCCTCTTGCAATATCTATCTTCCCTATTTGGTGTGTACTTGCAGACTCTATGCACTCCACAAAAGTTGACAGGCTTATAAGAGACATTTTCATCATAACTAGTGCAATCATCATTATGCAATCATCATTAGTACTATGGATATTCAAGGAGTTCATACTAACAACATTGCAATCATGCTCATCATTCAAAGATTGAGTACCAAACATTTTATAGATTTCTTCTTCTAGCACTTGAGCACAATTTTTCTTACCATCATTCTCACGAAAGAAATTAAAAAGATGAAGCATATGAGACAAACTCAATTCCATTTTTTTGTAGTTTTCTTTTATAGACTAAACTAGTGATAAAACAAGAAACAAAAATATTCGATTGCATGATCTAAAGATATAACTTCAAGCACTCACCTCCCCGGCAACGGCGCCAGAAAAGTGCTTGATGTCTACTACACAACCTTCTTCTTGTAGACGTTGTTGGGCCTCCAAGTGCAGAGGTTTGTAGGACAGTAGCAAATTTCCCTCAAGTAGATGACCTAAGGTTTATCAATCCATGGGTGGCATAGGATGAAGATGGTGTCTCTCAAACAACCCTGCAACCAAATAGCAAAGAGTCTCCTGTGTCCCCAACACACCCAATACAATGGTAAATTGTATAGGTGCACTAGTTCGGCGAAGAGATGGTGATACAAGTGCAATATGGATGGTAGTTAAAGGTATTTGTAATCTCAAATTATAAAAACAGCAAGGTAACTAATGATAAAAGTGAGCATAAATGGTATTGCAATGGTAGGAAACAAGGCCTAAGGTTCATACTTTCAATAGTGCAAGTTCTCTCAATAATAATAACATAATTGGATCACATAACTATCCCGCAACATGCAACAAAGAGTCACTCCAAAGTCACTAATAGCGGAGAACAAACAAAGAGATTATGGTAGGGTACGAACCCACCAAAGTTATCCTTTTTGATCTATCTATTCAAGAGTCCATAGTAAAAATAACATAGAGCTATTCTTTCCGTTCGATCTATCATAGAGTTCATACTAGAATAACACCTT
Organism: Triticum dicoccoides; assembly: GCF_002162155.2. NCBI lineage: Eukaryota > Viridiplantae > Streptophyta > Magnoliopsida > Poales > Poaceae > Triticum > Triticum dicoccoides. The sequence continues at coordinate 106,964,313 of NC_041385.1, forward strand.
AAGACACACATCAACCAAAACCCTAATGTCACCTAGATACTCCATTGCCACCTCAAGTATCCGTGGGCCTGATTATATGATATGCATAACACAATCTCAGATTCATCCATTCAACCAACACAAAGTACTTCAAAGAGTGCCCCAAAGTTTCTACCGGAGAGTCAAGACGAAAACGTGTGCCAACCCCTATGCATAGATTCCCAAGGTCATGGAACCCGCAAGTTGATCACCAAAACATACATCAAGTAGATCACGCGAATATCCCATTGTCACCACAGATAAGCACGACAAGACATACATCAAGTGTTCTCAACTCCTTAAAGACTCAATCTGATAAGATAACTTCAAAGGGAAACTCAATCCATTACAAGAGAGTAGAGGGGGAGAAACATCATAAGATCCAACTATAATAGAAAAGCTCGCGATACATCAAGATCATGCCAAATCAAGAACACGAGAGATAGATCAAACACATAACTACTGGTACATACCCTCAGCCCCGAGGGTGAACTACTCCCTCCCCGTCATGGAGAGCGCCGGGATGATGAAGATGGCCACCGATGAGGGACCCCCCCTCCGGCAGGGTGTTGAAATAGGGCCCTGATTGGTTTTTGGTGGCTATAGAGGCTTGCAGCAGCGGAACTGCTGATCTATTGTCGTCCTCGATGTTTTTAGGGTATATGGAGATATATAGGCGAAAGAAGTCGGTCAGGGTAGCCATGAGGGGCCCACGAGGGTGGAGGGTGAGGTAGTCATGGATTAGGGGGGTCCTCAGACAGCCGGACTATATGCTTATGCCGGACTATTGGACTATGGAGATACAAGATTGAAGACTTCGTCCCGTGTCCGGGTGGGACTCTCCTTTGCATGGAAGTCAAGCTTGGCAATTCGGATGTGTAGATCTCCTCCTCTGTAACCGACTCTGTGTAACCCTAGCCCCTTCGGTGTGTATATAAACCGGAGGGTTTAGTCCGTAGGAAAAGAACAATCATAATGATAGGCTAGCTTCTAGGGTTTAGCCTCTACGATCTCGTGGTAGATCAACTCTTGTAATACTCATATCATCCAGATCAATCAAGTAGGAAGTAGGGTATTACCTCCATAGAGAGGGCCCGAACCTGGGTAAACATCGTGTCCCCCTCCTCCTGTTACCATTAGCCTTAGACGCACAGTTCGGGACCCCCTACCCGAGATCCGCCGGTTTTGACACCGACATTGGTGCTTTCATTGAGAGTTCCACTATGTCGTCATCGCAAGGCTTGATGGCTCCCTCAATCATATATAACGATGAAATCCGGGGCGAGACTTTTCTCCCTGGACAGACCTTCGTATTCGGTGGCTTCGCACTTCGGGCCAACTCGCTTGGCCATCTAGAGCAGATCGATAGCGATGCCCCTGGCCTTCAGGTCAGGTTTGGAATCCTGAATTACACTGCCGACATCCACAGAGACTTGATCTTTGACGGATTTGAACCCATGATAGGTACGCCCTACGGCCGTGATGAGCATGACTTAGATCTACCATCGGACGGTGATCAGGAGATCACACCTGCGGCTGCCCTGGCCCTAGGCCCAGAACAGATCACGCCATCCATGGACGGGGCGCTAGACCCCACCATGGAGGCTGGATACTCTATGGTGTTGGAGCCGCACATAGATTTAGCCTCTATCGAGGCCTGTGCCGTCGGACCCCCGGACTCGTCTCTGTATACGGGTTCCGAACCGCGTGTGTCCGTGCCCGTCGAAACGGATTGGGCGCCGATCTTGGAGTTCACCTCCACGGACATCTTTCAGCACTCACCCTTGGGTGACGTGTTAAATTCATTAAGATCTCTCTCCTTGTCAGGAGATTCTTGGCTGAACTATGTCCGGCTCGAGTGGAAAACAGACGAATTTTGCTGCCCATCCACAACCATGCGGGAGAAGAAGAGGAACCACCACCCACAGGGTGGTGGATAGCCACCTCGTTATATGACATTTACATGGTGGATACTCCCAAAGAAGATAATGGCAAGGACAAAAAAGGACACAGGTGAGGACAAACCTCCCGAAAAGCAGCTGAAGTGTTGACGTCAGTGGCGCCGCTCTAAACCACGCCATAGCAAAAACACCGATACCGGCACAAGAGACGATAACACTCCGGATGATGCCGAAGACGAAAACAATCCTGCCCTGCCAAACACTGAGCAAGCCGGACAAGTGGATGGGCAAGCTAGCCCTGAAGAACAGGCCATGGATGGAGACCCGGAGGACGACAATTACATGCCTCTCTCTGAAGACAAGGTGAGCCTCGGCGACAAAGAATTCATCATGCCTGAGGACCCCGTCAAGCAGGAGTGCTTCAAGCGCCGACTTATACCCACTTCAAAAAGCCCGAAGAATAAATAGCAGCAGCTTCAAGCTGATCAAGATTTGCTAACCGATAGATGGACTGAGGTCCTGGCAGCCGAGGAATACGGACTCGAGCGCCCAACCAAAAGTTACCCGAAGCGCAGGTTGTTACCTCAATTCGAGGAGGAGGCGCTAGAGCCTACACTACCAACGCGGGACAAGGCTGACCGTCCACCTCGTGGCCGAGATAAAGCGGCGTATCAGCCCGAACACTAGCCCGCACCCCGTCACCAAACAAATAAAAACACGAAGGCCCGGGGCTACACCCATGACCTGCGAGACGAATTGGAAAACAAAGTAGGACAGTCGAGATCGATCTATGGATCAAGGGGGCGCGCCCCAATGCGTGACGATGACCGCCATATCAGATATACTAAATACAAATTCGGCCGGGCTGAATACAACAGACCGGACTCACTCGAGCTGCTCGTGATATAGCCCGGCATAGAGGCTCCGCACACCCCCTATGCTTCACTGACGAAGTTATGGAACATGAATTCCCATAAGGGTTTAAGCCCGTTAACATCGAACCCTACGATGGAACTATAGACCCTGCAGTATGGATAGAAGATTTCCTTCTCCACATTCACATGGCCTGCGGCGATGATTTACACGCCATCAAGTATCTCCCACTAAAACTCAAGGGACCAGCTCGGCATTGGCTGAATAGCTTGCCGGCAAACTCTATTAGCAGTTAGGAGAACCTGGAAGACACATTCCTAGATAACTTCCAGGGCACCTATGTGCGGCCACCAGATGCTGATGATCTAAGTCATATAACCCAATAGCCCGGAGAGTCAACCAGGAAATGCTGGACTCAATTCCTAACTAAAAAGAACCAAATTGTCGATTGTCTAGATGTCGAAGCCCTAGCGGCCTTTAAGCATAACATCCATGACAAGTGGCTTGCCCGACACCTCGGCCAAGAGAAGCCGAAATCCGTGGCAGCTCTCACGACACTTATGACCCTCTTTTGTGCGGGCGAGGACAGCCGGCTGGCTCGTAGCAACAACACATCTAGAAATCCTGGCACCTCAGACACCAGAGATAGCAATGGCAAGCCCCGACGCAACAAACACAAGCGTCGCAATAACGACAACAACTTTGAAGACACGGTCTTCAATGCCGGATTCAGCGGCTGTAAGTCCGGTCAGCGAAAAAAGCCATTCAAAAGGAACAATCCGGGCCCGCCCAGTCGGGACCACATACTCGTCCGTCCATGCCAAATTCATGGCACCCCAGGAGCACCAGCCAATCATACCAACAAAGAATGTTGGGTATTCAAACAAGCCGACAGGTCAGGTGCTGAAAACAAGGAGAAGATGTCACAAAGCAATGACGACGACAAGGAGCCCTGGCCACCGAACACAAGAGCACAAAAAAAATCCCCCCCGCAAATCACCACCCATATTTCCAAGGAGGGGCAGATGTGCACTCTTAGGGATGACGACGCAACGGAGCCAGTCGCCCCAAAATATAACCTATGGTCATCCGACCCGATCACCTATGACCGTACGGATCGCCCGGCCAATACCAGTCGGGGCAATTCGGCCGCATTAGTCCTTGACCCAATAATTCACGGATTCCAGCTCACACGAGTCCTTATGGATGGAGGCAGCAGCCTGAACCTGCTGTATCAGGACACAATGCGTAAGATGGGTATCGATCCCTCAATGATCAAACCCACTAAAACCACCTTTGAAGGTGTTATACCAGGCGTGGAGGCCTGTTGTACAGGTTCCATCACTCTGGAGATAGTCTTTGGACCACCGGATAATTACCATACCAAAGAGTTAATCTTCAACATCGTCCCTTTTCGCAGTCACTACCATGCACTGCTCGGACGAACCACGTTTGCTCGATTCAACACGGTGCCACATTATTCCTACCTTAAGCTCAAAATGCTCGGTCCGCACGGTGTCATAACAGTTCATGGCAAGGCCAAACGCTCCCTCCGTGCCGAAGAGCACACCGCCACTTTAACAGTAGAAGCAAAGAGTGGCATCTTTCAATCGAACCTTGAGTCGATGGCCAAGCTTCCGGACATCGTCAAAGGAGTCCGAACTACTTCATAGCAGGATAGCCCGGCTCGTCAGGAGCTCAATTAAACACTCCGGCAGTAGACGGAGGGAAAGTCATACAATGCGGCTTTACCGCTCCATGGCACACCAATGTTTTTTGCATTTTCTTTGCAGGTCCACTTTTGTGTAGGCCATGACTGGCGGCATGACGACCAGACCCGTGAAGGGACGAATACACCAAGGAGGGAACCTGCTTGAGCACGTAAGGGAATCCTTAAGATATGCCCCTCGATGACCATCCGATTACAACCCGGACCCGCACGCAGCTTCCCCCGCCTCGTCTCAACAGGTTCCGAAGTCATCTTTCTTTTTATCACTTGTACTCGTACGCATGGACGTATTATTTAATTACAACACGTGGTTTTATATAACACTTATTTGCCATTGTTTCTTATTGACACTCTTTGTCAAATGGCATCCGTACACTTTGATATGCCCTAATATGCCAGGGGCCTCGTTGCACCCATAATACGGCAATAAAGTCCGAACACCTTCACGGTCGTTTGGCACCCCGAACTTATAGCATTATATGCATGAGCTCCGAATCATGTCTTGGGTTAATAGTTGGGTTGCCCGGCTCCTATGCTTGCTACCCTATGTTCCGCTATATCGGCTAGGGTAGTAAAGGGAGAACTACTGCGATTGTGTCCCGGTTCTTCCAGACAAGCGCCTCAGTAGAGAAAGCCGAAAACTGACTATCATGATACGGCGAGAGCGGGTCAGTTGTTCGAGAGGTTACAAAATCTTTAAGGATTTATTCCGCATTATGCGATAACCAGTGCAGCGTGCGAGGGATCGTTTTTTTCTGATCAGGTGCTTATAGAGCCCCTAGTACGGCCTTCCGAACACTAGGGGCTGCGCCCACCTTTCTTTTGTCAAACTCCTATGCCTGAGTCAGAGTGATAAAGCCTTACAGTCCGATTGCCTGGTTCGTTGCGCAGAACACCTCCTTCAAGGACCCAAAACTAGGGTAAAGAGTGCTCAGGTTCATCCCGAACACCCATGTACTTCCTACATGGGAGCAGAAGCCGACGACTAGCCAACTCTCAGATTTAATATATAAAACGGCCGCACAGGAGGTCAAATTCTCAAAAGAACAAGCATTATATTATTTCAATGAACTTGTTTAACACTACATGAGGTAGCATGATTATATTCATGGAAATATAATGTCCTTGGCACATTGCTCCGCTACAAGGCGGGTCCCTTTCAGGACACTATCATAATATAACTCGGGCTTGCGGTGCTCCTTCCCCTCTGGGGGTCCTTCGGTCATTAGCTTTTCAGCATCCATCTTCGCCCAGTGCACCTTCACGCAGGCGAAAGCCATTCGTGCACCCTCCATATAGACTGACCGCTTAATGACTTCAAGTCGAGGGCAGGCATTCACAAGCCGCTTCACGAGCCCGAAGTAGCTGCTGGGAATTGGCTCGGCAGGCCATAGCCGGATAATTAAATCCTTCATGGCCAGTTCAGCCGCCTTATGCAGTTCGATCAGCTGCTTCAGTTGATCGGCGAAAGGCACTGGATACTCTGGAGTCAGATACAGTGACCATAAGAGCTTTTCCGCAGTGCTCCTTTCTTCGGCTCGGTAGAATTGTGCGACATCAGATATGCTACATGGCAGCCCCTCAAATACCCCCTGGAGAAATCCGAAATCAAATTAGTAAACAGGAGTTTCTCCCTTCAAATATTTTCTTTGCATAAAAAGCCTTACCTACCGCGATCTTCTTCGCCTCCTGGATATCCTGTAGGGCACCTTGGGCTTCCCCTCGGGCATCGCGTGCAGCCTGACGAGCCTTGGTGAGTTCAGATTCTTTCTCCATTAAACTCTGCTCCAAGGTCTGGCATTTATTCACGGCCTCTTGGAGATCTTGCTCAGCTTCAATAACCCTGGCCTCGTGCTTTTCACGAAGAGCCTGCTCTGTGGCTGCCTTCTTCTCGGCTTCGGCCACAAGCTTCTTAAGAGCCTCAACTTCGGCCGTCGCCCCTAGAGCACATCATAAAAATATTTTTATCATAATAAATTGTTATTTCATGCTGAATGCGAACAAGGTTTTTGCATACCTTGGTTATCCTCCAACTGCTTCTTCACTCGACCGAGTTCTTCTTCGGCCCGCTCCAGACTCTGCTTCAGTCCAGAGACTTCCGCAGTATGAGAGGCGGCAGTCGGTGCAGACGCCTGTTTACAAAAAAAAGAGAGAGGGAGAGGTGTCATAAGGTGAGTCTCCTGCAAACATATATTTGATCCTCTGTCCGGTTCTTTCTTTCACCGAACAGTGTATCAGGGGCTACCACCTATACTATAACACTCTTTGAAACCTCACATAACATACCTCAAAGCCCGTTATAAGGCTGATGCAGGCTTCATTCAGCCCAGTCTCAGCGGACTGAATCTTCTCAATCACCGCACACATAAGGGCACAGTGTTCTTCCATGATCGAGGCGCTCTTCAGCACCGCTGATAAGGTATCTGACACCTCTGGTTGGGAAGAGGTTGTCGGTGCAACAGGCACCCCCCTCTTGTGGAGGGAGGCTGCCTGCCTGATTCCGGAGCCGTAACAGTCTTTGGAATTTGTCCAGCTAGTGGCCGAATTCAAGATAGCCCCTGCCGTCGATGTCGATGGGAGCCTTTTCTCCCGTTTGTCCGGCCACCGAAGTTTGACCCCCTGGCGCCGCCTTGACGGTCTTTTCGCCCCTCCTTGGCTTGGGTCCCTCTAGAACGAAGCCTCGATGTCACTCATGTGTTTTGGGGAGGGGGCCTTCGGGGGTGTCCTGCTGTCCATAGCACCCGAGCCTAGTGAATCCTCCAATGAGGATTGTTCGGTGCGGGACCTCGCTGGACTGCAAAAAAATGCGGCTCAATGATTAAACGTCATACAATAGTAAGTCTGGATGCATAATGTGTCCAGGTTTCATATACTCACGATTGCACCAGGGGCTGGGACCTGGGATCCCACTCCAGGCTGCTGCCGGTAGCGGCGGCGGATTCCTCCAGAAGGGAAGTTTTTCCCTTCTTGGGTGACTCGGCCTCCAAGTGTGTGGAGGCCGTCCTTGTCTTTCTTCCCCTCGCTCGGGGGATTTGTTTTCCTCCTCTTCCTCGTCCTCCTTGGAGGAAGAGCGGGCATCGAAGTCTTTGGATGTTGTGTCCGAAGCACCATGGCGACGAAGGCTGCCCCTGGTCTTTTTGGCCTCCTTCTCGGCTTTCTTCTTCGGTGCCTTATAAGGCGCCGGAACCAGCATCTTCGTCAGAAGTGGGCCGGATGGTTCTTCTGGCAATGGGGCCGGACAGTAGATCCGCCCCGCCTTCCTCGTCCAGCCCTGGGTGGATTGTGGGAAAACACATTAAGCATTTTCCCTTGGATTATGCAGATAAAAGCATGTGACTTGCCGACATACGAAGACTTACCAGACTTGCAGGGCGGGATAGTTGATGCCCATGATCCTCGGTAATGATTTGCCGTATTTAAAGAGCACTTTCCAGATGTCTTCATGCAATGAGCCGAACAACCTTAGTAAGGTTTGGTGCTTAGGCGGATCGAATTCCCATAAGTTGCAGGCCCGGTGTTGACAAGGGAGAATCCGGCGGACCAACATTACCTGGACTACGTCGACAAGTTTGATACTCTTGCCTCCCATACCCTTGATGCGCGTCTGGAGCACCGACAACGGGAGAAGACCAGTTCAGACCCTTCTTGGGCCAGTACGTGAGCCGCAGGGGAGCTCCGGATCGGAATTCGGGAGGTGCAGCCCATGTGGTGCCGCGTGGCTCGGTGACATAGAACCACTGTTGCTGCCACCCCTTGACGGAATCATTGAAGGTACCGGATGGCCATGTGACATTGGGCATTTTGCTCATCATGGCTCCTCCGCACTCAGCATGCTCGCCGCTCACTACCTTGGACTTTACATTGAAAATCTTCAGCCATAAGCCGAAGTGTGGCGAGATGCGGAGAAAGGCCTCGCATATGACTATGAATGTCGAGATGTTGAGGAAGGAATTGGGGGATAGATCATGAAAATCAATCCCGTAATAGTACATGATGCCGTGAACGAATGGATGGAGGGGAAACCCTAGCCCGCGGACAAAGTGAGGGAGGAATACAACCCTCTTGTGGGGTTCCGGAGCAGGGATGATCGGTCCCGTCGTCAGAAGGCGATGGCTGATTCTCTTGGCCAGATACCCGGCTTCCTGAAGTTTTTTGATATCTTTCTCCCAGACGGTAGAGGCCATCCACTTGCCTCCTGCTCCCGATCCAGACATTTTCGGAGGGCCTTTGTGGGCAGAGAAGACGAGGGCTTGGGCATTAGAGCTCGAGCGAGAGAGAATAGATAAGCAGTGGAAGAAGAAAGAGTGGGTGAAAAAGGGGAATGCTTATCTCTTTATAAAGGCGGCAGAAACTGTGCACCTCCCCACTTGCCCTGTAAACTTGCTTATTCCCCAAGCGCCATATTGATGGCGCGGTTAGGTTACCCACACCCGTATTTATGAGAATCCCGTGATAATGGGACACGATCTCAGCTTCGACAAGACATGCCAATGAAACTGCCTCGCAAGACAAAGCAGTAGCAGGCTGGGAAAAACGGTTCGCATAAAGACCGGGCCGCGGCGTGGTGTCGCGCTATGAAAAATTGTCAGAAGATTAGATTCGTGAAAAATTGTGCTCTCTACGGTGGTATGTGGAATTTTTTTTGGAGAGCCAGACACGATTCGTGTGTTAAAAATCTACCTTGGAGAATTCGGAGAAGGAACCCGCCTTGCAATGTCGAAGACAATCTGCGTGCTGGACTCATTGTCATTGAAGTCTGGTTCAGGGGCTACTGAGGGAGTCCTGGATTAGCGGGTCCTCAGACAGCCGGACTATATGCTTATGCCGGACTGTTGGACTATGAAGATACAAGATTGAAGACTTCATCCCGTGTCCGGGTGGGACTCTCCTTTGCGTGGAAGGCAAGCTTGGTGATTCGGATGTGTAGATCTCCTCCTCTGTAACCGACTCTGTCTAACCCTAGCCCCCTCCGGTGTCTATATAAACCATCATAATCATAGGCTACCTTCTAGGGTTTAGCCTCTACGATCTCATTGTAGATCAACTCTTGTAATACTCATATCATCAAGATCAATCAAGCAGGAAGTATGGTATTACCTCCATAGAAAGGGCCCAAACCTGGGTAAACATCGTGTCCCCCGCCTCCTGTTACCATTAGCCTTAGAGGCACAGTTCGGGACCCCCTACTCGGGATCCGCCGGTTTTGACACCAACAGAGGGCGCGCCCAGGGGGGTGGGCGCGCCCCCCTGTCTCGTGGCCTCCTCGAAGCTTCCCTTATGTGCACTCCAAGTCCCCTGGATTTCTTCCGTTCCAAAATTAACTTTCCCGAAGGTTTCGTTCCGTTTGGACTCTGTTTGATATTCCTTTTCTTCGAAACACTGAAATAGGCAAGAAAACAACAATATGGACTGGGCCTCTGGTTAATAGGTTAGTCCCAAAAATGATATAAAAGTGTAGAGTAAAGCACATAAACATCCAAAACAGGTAATATAGTAGCATGGAAGAATCAAAAGTTATAGATACGTTGGAGACGTATCACTAACTCCGACAATTTTTCGACATTTGGTCTTTGAGAATTTGAGTTGTAGTTTCCGTTTCCTAGGGTGTTTCGGCTACTTAGGGATGGTTCGACATCGACATCACCGCCGCCCATCTTTGTAGTCGACCTCGACCTCTTCGTCATTTCGACACCATCCACCATAAGCAAGGACGGTAACCTCGATGACACTCTCGTACATTCCCCTTGCCATTGCATTGATAACCCCATAGACCATTTTCGCGTCACTTACCTATCGAGACTAGACTTTGAGTATTGCCGGCAACATTTCTTGTGCACATTAGTGATCATTGAATATATCACATCTTCTTGGTACCCACATCTTGGTATTATCTCTTGTGTCACAGGGTTGTCATGGCATACACACAATAGCTACCTTGGTTCGCCAGTTTTGCACGAGAAAGAGATCAAAAGAGAAAGAGCCAAACAAGGTTTTAAGCAAAATAGAAAGATAAGCAAAGAGATTTTAAGCAAGAACCATAGCATCATACTACATTAAGATTGTCATACTCGATCATCTTGGATCATACCACCGGAACATCATACATAGAGCATACTTGGGACTGAAGTCGTCGCATTTTTGCTTTGTAGGTTGTGCACGAGTATCGTATACGCCTTTTGAGCAATCGTGCCAGCGTCTCTCTAGAGTTGTGCAATAAGAGCACCGTGGATTCCACATTTTGAGCTCATTTTTGGTTGCATGACCCCATCTATCTTCCCATGTGTGTGTTTTCACGTACCACTTTTTGCTATTGGTCTACTTGTTACATTTGCAATTTACGAATCTTTTCCAACATTATTGAATCTTGCTCACAATTGCATAAATTTTGTGCCACCATACTCACCAAGCTACTCCAAGAGCCTAATTTGTGTAGGTGTGAGAAATTGACGAGATATGGTACCAATTGTGATATTTCCTTGCTACACTATTGAGTGATCATTGATCCATTCACATCGGTCAAGGTACATTTGGTATAGTTCTCTCCTTTCTTCCACTCACATATTTGCTTGCAATGATAGATAGGCCAACTACTTCTTAGAATCCACTCTTCATCGAGCAAGATGACGACTCAAACACCTTCGTCACTAAGAACCACCTCTTTGGCATGCAATGAGCTCTGTATCAATAACAAGAAGCTTTGCGCGACTGCATTGACCTACTCGCTATCGACTTGCGACAATCCGAGCAATGTACAAGAGACTACTTTGACACATCGATGGCCCCTCTCAAGGAAGACATCCGAGCCATAGTGGTCAATCGCTCCTCTACAACATCATCCTATTCAAGACGGAGCCACTCAAGTCGGCATTCTTCGCAATCTTCTTTGGATGCTAGTCCTCCTCGCGCTCGTTCGTACCATCGCCAAGGCCAAGAAGATCATCAAGCTCCACAAAATCCATTCTACGCCAATGGTTTACAAGATCGTCCCCGAGCACATGAACATATATCATCTCCGAGATCGTGATTTATTGTCAATCTAACCCTGTCATCCAAACACCTCTTTGGCTAGAGTTAGTTCAGGGTTGGTCATGCATTAGTCTAACCTCTAACTAAGTTAGAGTATCCAAATAGGAGTAGTATAGGACATGCAATGCTCAAAGCATATCGTCAAATTCGTACGTAACGGATTTTTTTCAAACGGATCGTGAAAGGATCTTCAAATGATATAATTTGCAAATTACATCAAATATTATGAATAGTCAAAGGCAACCTCAAAGAGTACATTAGGCCCTATATAAAATATTATATCAATAGTCAAAACCAAGCGTTACTACTATACCAAACAAGTTCAAAACGAGAAACTGGACCCACTCATGGCACGACACGTATGTCTCGTTTGGTATGTCTGTCAAAGCGCTTCCTCTTCTTGGCATAACAATGGAGTGCAGTAAAAAAATTTAGAATGCTCTTGGCATGTCACTAAGATGTGATGAGTTAACTGACCTCAATAGATGGCAAAATCGCCAGCCCTCTGCACTTTGAGAGAGATGAGGAGCGAGAAGCAATACGGGATGGTGGATTACTAGAGCTAGGTGTTGCACAGAGGCCAGGAAATATGGTGATAGCGTGGGTTGGCCATGTATGATGTAAGTACACTTGGCTACCGTGTTTAAAAGGAATACGATCATGAAGAGAAGAGGTGTAGACATTGACGCAAGTACTCTTTGCCTCTTTCCCTAATACTCACGCGTGGGTACACAATGAGCTCATTTCTGTATGAAGAGGCAGCTCACCAGATAATTTGGCGATTGTAGTAGTTGTTCATGGGAACCACACTTGGACAAATCAAAGTTCGATCATGATGTGGTGGCGCATTTTTTATAAATTAAGTTATTCTATTCGATGGCATGTATGCAACATTATTTTCTCAATGGAAAGGGAATCATGCACACACTGAATGACGGAGCACGGGATGGTAGCCATGGACATGGTCAACCCTTTTTGGAGACTAATACACTACTTTTGATGTGTCCCATCAACTCGCAAATGAGGAGAAGTTTTTTTTGAAATAAACAAGGAGAAGCTTTGCTTACTACTAGTATGGCCTCTCCCTCGCTCACGAGCGTGCGGTGGCTCACAGGATTAGGAGAAGCTTTTGCTCTACGATAGTGCGATGAATACATGCAGTGGACGTGCAACAGTTCATTTGGTGCCAGATTGCCAGAAGGAGTATACTGTAGTACCATCATCATTGTTCGACTTCCGGAAGAGGCGAAGAGCCAAGCGCAGGGTCACCTACTCACTGTATAATCGGCCGTGTTTGCGCGAATTCTTGAATGTAATACAATCTGAGTGGATTGCTCTAGGGGTCATCACATGTGAGCCAATCGATTCGCACCTGTCCACCGCGCTCCATTTTGTTGCGTTCCTTCCTCTGTCCAGCACGCTGACAAGTGGGTACCATGCTAATGTATGCCAATGTGGTAGTCAATTATTTTGCCAGAGTCAGCTATCACACCCTTTTGATGCCACGTTAATGTACCCACTAAAAATAAGTTAGACTTCTTCGGTTCAACCGCCTCCCTAGGTGTTTGGAGAGGAATTGGCCGTCATGAGGCGGTTCTATAGGTGGTCCGGCGGCAAAAACAGGGGAAAACGCGCGAACCAGCTAGACGAGAGATTTGGTTGATTTTATATTGCTGAATAATATAAAATATTATGGGTGCTGACGCTCCATCATGAGGTTCCTTGCTCCTTCTCGGTCGTCGGGAATCTATGTTCTTGCACTTTTTTTACGTGAGCATTGTTCATCCTTTTGCCAACACGCAGGATCAAGGTGCACGTCTCATGGAGGGAAATGGAGACAAGCAGTGCATAAGCGAGACGTGCAGTTTCATGGCACGTACTACGCAATAATTTTTCTCCTCGATGGCACATGAATCATGTATGTAGACGGAGCACGGGGTGGTAGCCATGGACTAAATAAGTAACTTTGATGTGTCCCGTCAACTCGCAGAACGATGAGAAGCTTGCTTGCTACGCCCTCTCCCTCACCCACGTGCGCGCGGTTGCTCATAGCGCGAGGAGAAGCTTCTGCTTACAATTATAGTGGGCTTTATAGTACAAGCGGTGGACGTGCAATAGTCATTTGGTGTCAAATTGCCAGAAGTACACATATACTGTAGTACTACCATCATCATATTGTTCGTATTCTGGAAGAGGCGAAGAGCCAAGCGCATGGTCACCTACTCATAGTATAATCGGCCGCGTTTGCATGATTTTTTTAACATACAATCTGAGTGGATAGCTCCTGTGGTCATCACACATGAGCGAATGTATAGGTGGGCTAGGTGGGCAGGCAACACCAATCTAAGTACTAAAAGAGTTGATCCAATGCTTGGTTTTGTTTGGATTTTCCATCTATGACCATTGGATAGAGTGAATCAATGGCTTCCATTCAAAGTTATTCTCATACTATAGAATGGTATAGGAACATGGAGAGACTTGGTTGATTTTATATCGCTGAATAATATAAAATATTATGAGTGCAGATGCTCCCCCGTAAGGTTTGTTGCTCCTTCTCTACCGTAGGGAATCTATATTCTTCCACTCTTTTGTTTAAGACGTGAGCTTTCTTCATCCTTTTGCCGACATGCGGGATATCTAGCATCAAGGTGGACATGTCATGCAAGAAAATGGAGATAAGCAGTGCGTAAGTGAGTCGTGCACTTCGATGGCACCTAGTACTACGCAATATTTTTTCTCCTCGATGGCACGTGAATAGTGCATGTACTCAATGATGGCGCACGGGATGGTAGCCACGGACATGGTCGTCCCTTTTTGAAGAGAGTACTAAATAACTTTGATGTTTCCTGTCAACTCGACGAGAAGCTTGCTTACCACACCTTCTCCCTCGCCAACGCGTGCGCGGTGGCTCGCAGAATGAGGAGAAACTTTTGCTTACAAGCGGTGGTCGTGCAGCAGTTCATTTGGTGTCAGATTGCCAGAAGTACTACTGTAGTACCATCATTATTGTTCGACTTCCGGAAGAGGAGAAGAGCCAAGCGCAAGGTCACCTACTAACCTAGTATAGTAGTATACTATAGCCAAATGTAACACCCCGAGAATCATGCTACAGTAATCCACTGCTGATGGTGCCATGTCATCACTCTTACTATTGCTAGTCCTCATTTGCATTGAAACACAATTCAAATTCAAATCCAAGCTTAACATCAAAATTCAAAACTTCTCAAACATGAAAAATAAAATTTTCATAATACTGCAAATAATCCAGAAGAAATTACAAAATATATTCAACATTAATTGAATTTCCAAACTGGCCCTAACCTCCAAAACAGGAGTAACATAGCCTCAAATTAAATGATTGTCATTTTGTTTCAAATTCAAATAAATTCCTACATCTCCTAAACTTTTTGTGGCAGTGCTAGTTATCGCAATGCACTTAAGTGACCAAGTTTCACATTTTTGCAAAATCATTTGGTAGCTCAAATAAATTGCTAAACCCTGCTATAAATCATTTAGTAGCCCAGCCCACCGACCCCCCATAGGTCATCCCTTCCCCTATTCCCCCGACCGTGGTCGGAATAGGGGCACGGTTCCACCCAACCTCGTCGCCGGCAGCGATGCGCGAGGGGATAAGGCCACGCCCCCCTCCGGTGCCTCGGTCTCTCCCACTTCCTCACTCACCTACCCTTCTCCCGGATCCATCCCCCTCTCCTGTCCCCTCGGGACTTGGCTCCGCCTCAGAAGCCGGAGCCGGCCTCGCTCGACACGCCCCGCCCCGCCTCGCTGCGGACGCCCGACGCCCTCGCCTCCCTGACATCCTCCTCTTCTTCTCCAGCAAGCCACGCGGACCAGGACAAGCTCACAACGCCGCCCCGAGCTCGGCTTTCTCCTCTGCTCCGCTGCCGCCCTCATCATCGACACCGGCCACCCCAACCCATGTCGAGCCCGCTGCCAACCCCCTACGGCTCTTAGTGAGCCCCGTGCTCCTCCCCCTCTCTTCCCAGCCACTGTCATGGCCGTAGCTGCTCCCCCCGTCGTGCCCGAGCTCATCACCGCGGTGGTGCTCGCTGCCGTGGCCACGAATCATGGAGCTCGTAGCCGACCACCCCGTCATGCTCAGCACCTCTTCCTGCACCCACTGCACATGCCCGCTACTCCTCCCTCTCCCGTAGCACTGTCCTCGATAGGCCAGTACTCTGGCAGCCGCCGCGAGCTCGTCTCCGGCGAGATCATCACCTCCTTCCTGCTGCCGACTACGGCAATGGAGCCACGCGAGCGCCATCAGCCTGTAGAGCCACTCCACGCACCGAACCATGCCTCCCCTCGCCGTCCCTATGGAGCACCCGAATGTGCCACCACCGCCGTCGTTGTAGCTCTGAGCTCTGGCCACCACTCCCTACGAGACCACCACGGGTGGATGTGTCTTCGTCCGCAAGTTCGAACGCTGCCGACCCCGTGCCAAACTCTGCGGCGCCCTGCCGACGTGGTGCCATTGGGGCCACCCCCGTAGTCACTGACTCGTGGCCCCCGGTGGCCCCGTTGACCCTGTTGACTGGGTTGACCCAATCAACGTGCTGACTGGCAGCCCAGTGTCATTGATAGGCGGGCCCCACATCATAATTAACCTAATTAAGACATTTTTATAATTAAGTTAATTAGTTAACCTAAACAGTCACTCACATGTGGGGCCCCGCTACTAATTAACCTTAGTTTAGTTTAAATAAACTCTGTTTAATACTAATAGAGCTGACAAGTGGGTCCTAGTGGCCCCACTAGTTAGGTTTGACTCTGGTCAGCCGGGTTTGAACTGCTGATGTCATTATGACATTTTGCTTGCATCACCATGCACTATTTTGGATAATTCGAATTAAATAATTCCAGAAACTCTAGAAAATGTTTAATTCTTTGAAAATCAGTAGAAATTAAACCGTAGCTCAGATCGAAAAACTTTATATACGAAAGTTGCTCAGAACAAAGAGACGAACCCAACCGTGCTATCTGTTTCTGTGTCGGGACCTTCTACGGAGGTGAACCCGTAAATTTTAGCTTGTTTCCGATATATGAATAGGGCTTATACACCGTTTAATAATTCCAACTTAAATCCTTAATAACTAATATGACTTAGACATGCTTTTAGGCAACCCTGCACTGCACATTAGCATAGATACTCTATGTTGCATGTGATTGCTATGTATTTTTTGTTCCCTCCCCTTCTTCTCTCTCGGTAGATCCTGGTACCGACATAGTCCTCGAGACCAATGCAGCTCTGGAGACTGACGACACCAGTGACGACCCTGCCATTGCCGCAGAGCAACCAGGTAAGCCCCCTTTTGACCATCCCGATATTGCCCATACCATTTTCTCTTACTTGCATTAGATTTTGCTACTGTAATTGATTGCTCCTATTCTGATGCATAGCCTGCTTTTGTACCTGCTATTGTACCTTACCTCCTTATCCTAAACTGCTTAGTATAGGTTGGTTAGTGATCCATCAGAGACCCCCTCCTTGTCCCGACTTCCCCGCTTATCCTAAACTGCTTAGTATTGGTTGGTTAGTGATCGAAAGTATGTCTAGAGGGGGTGGTGATTAGACTACTTTACCAAATAAAAATCTTGCCTTTTCCCAGTTTTAATTCTTGGCAGATTTTAGCAACTTAGTACAAGTCAAGCAATCAACCTACACATGCAATTCTAAGAGTATAGCAGCGGAATGTAAAACAATTGCATATGAAGGTAAAGGGGAGGAGTTTGAGGAGGCAAACGCAATTGGAGACATAGAGATTTTTGAGCCGTGGTTCCGATAGGTGGTGCTATCGTACATCCACGTTGATGGAGACTTCAACCCACGAAGGGTAACGGCTGCGTGAGTCCACGGAGGGGTCCACCACGAAGGTTCCACGAAGAAGCAACCTTGTCTATCCCACCATGGCCGTCGCCCATGAAGGACTTGCCTCACTAGGGTAGATCTTCACGAAGTAGGCAATCTCCTTGCCCTTACAAACTCCTTGGTTCAACTCCACAATCTTGTCGGAGGCTCCCAAGTGACACCTAGCCAATCTAGGAGACACCACTCTCCAAGAAGTAACAAATGGTGTGTTGATGATGAACGCCATGCTCTTGTGCTTCAAATGATAGTCTCCCAACACTCAACTCTCTCTCACATGATTTGGATTTGGTGGAAAGAAGATTTGAGTAGAAAGCAACTTGGGGAAGGCTAGAGATCAAGATTCATACGGTAGGAATGGAATATCTTGACCTCAACACAAGTGTAGGTGGTTCTCTCTCTGAAAATGTAAGTTGGAAGTGTAGGCATGTTCTGATGGCTCTCTTTACGAATGAAGAGTGGGTGGAGGGGTATATATAGCCTCCACACAAAATCTAAATGTTACACACAACTTAGAAAATAATGTGACCGTTAGGATTTTCGGTGGGACCGAATCCTGATACTCAGTCAGACCGATTTAGCAAATAATGTGACCATTAGGATTTTCGGTGGGACCGACATGTCAACTCGGTGGGACCGATGTGGTTAGGGTTAGGGCATAACGTAATCTCGGTGAGACCGATTACACAAACTCAGTGGAACCAATTTTGGTAATAAGCTAACCAGAGAGTTGGCTAGGAAAACTCAATGGGACCGATTCTCTCATCTCGGTTAGACCGAAACATTACGAAGGGAAACAGAGAGTTTGCATTGCAATCTCAGTGGGACCGATCGCTCATCCCAGTTGGACCGAAACATTACGAAGGGAAACAGAGAGATTACAATCCCATCTCGGTGAGATCGAGATCCCTATTGGTGAGACTGAAAAGACTAGGGTTTGTGGCAGTGGCTATGACATCTGAACTCGGTGGCGCCGGATAGAAAGAATCGGTGGGGCTGAGTTTGACTTTTGGTTTGTGTCATATGTGGATCTGAAAAAGTAGTTGAGGGCTTTGGAGCATATCACTAAGCATTTTGAGCAAGAACCTCATTAAGAAACACCTCGTCCCTCCTTGATAGTATTGGCTTTTCCTATAGAGTCAATGTGATCTTGGATCACTAAAATGGAAAATGTAGAGTCTTGTGCTTTGAGCTTGAGCCAATCCTTTTGTCCTTAGTATTTTGAGGGTTCCACTTTTCTCATCCATGCCATGCCAATCATTGAGCTTTCCTGAAATATTTATCTTGAAATAGCATTAGCTCAATGAGCTATATGTTGTTAGGAATTACCAAAACCACCCAGGGATAGTTGCACTTTCAATCTCCCCCTTTTTCTAATTGATGAAAACATATAGATCAAAGCTTCGATAAATGATAATAAGATTGAAAGACATTGTCTCTTTCAGAAGTATGTGAAAAGCAAGAGTTCCCCCTAAATTTGTGCATTATTTAAGATTTGCTTTGGACTGCAAACGCACAATGAGTTAGGATCATGGGTTACTGATACGTCTCCAACATATCTATAATTTATGAAGCATTCATGCTATTTTATTATCTGTTTTGAATGATTATGGGCTTTATTATACACTTTTATATTACTTTTGGGACTAATCTATTAACCGGAGGCCCAGCCCATATTGTTGTTTTATTGCCTGTTCCAGTATTTCGAAGAAAAGGACCATCAAACGGAGTCCAAACGGAATGAAACCATCAGAAAAGTTATTTTTGGAACAGAACCAATCCCAGGAACTTGGAGTGCAAGCCAGGGGATCCTCGAGGAGGCCACGAGACAGGGGGCACGCCCACCCTCCTGGGCGTGCCCTACCCTCTCGTGGGCCCCTCGAGGCTCCCCTGACTGACTTCTTTCGCCTATATATTCCCTCGTACCCTAAAAACATCGAACATCAAGATAGATCGGGAGTTCCGCCGCCGCAAGCCTCTGTAGCCACCAGAAACCTCTTGGGAGCCCGTCCCAGCACCCTGCCGGAGGGGGGATCCTTTACCGGTGGCTATCTTCGTCATCCCAGCGCTATCCATGACGAGGAGGGAGTAGTTCACCCTCGAGGCTGAGGGTATGTACCAGTAGCTATGTGTTTGTTCTCTCTCTCTCTCTCTCGTGTTCCCTCTATGGTACGATCTTTATGTATCCCGAGCTTTGCTATTATAGTTGGATCTTATGATGTTTCTCCCCCTCTACTCTCTTGTGATGAATTGAGTTTTCCCTTTGAAGTTATCTTATCAGATTGAGTCTTTTATGAGAACACTTGATGTATGTCTTGCCGTGCTTATCTGTGGTGACAATGGGATATCATGTGCCACTTGATGTATGTTTTGGTGACCAACTTGCGGGTTCCGCCCATAAACCTATGCATAGGGGTTGGCACACATTCTTGACTCTCTGGTAGAAACTTTGGGGCACTCTTTGAAGTACTTTGTGTTGGTTGAATAGATGAATCTGAGATTGTGTGATGCATATCGTATAATCATGCCCACGGATACTTGAGGTGACAATGGAGTATCTAGGTGACAATAGGGTTTTGGTTGATTTGTGTCTTAAAGTGTTATTCTAGTATAAACTCTATGATGGATTGAGCGGAAAGAATAGCTTCACGTTATTTTACTACGAACTCTTGAATAGATTGATCTGAAAGAATAACTTTGAGGTGGTTTCGTACCCTACCATAATCTCTTCGTTTGTTCTCCGCTATTAGTGGCTTTGGAGTGACTCTTTGTTGCATGTTGAGGGATTGTTATATGATCTATCTATGTTATTATTGTTGAGAGAACTTGCACTAGTGAAAGTATGAACCCTATGCCTTGTTTCCTATCATTGCAATACCGTTTACGATCACTTTTATCATAGTTACCTTGCTGTTTTTATAATTTCAGATTACAAATACCTTTATCTACTATTCATATTGCACTTGTATCACCATCTCTTCACCGAACTAGTGCACCTATACAATTTACCATTGTATTGGGTGTGTTGGGGACAAAAGAGACTCTTTGTTATTTGGTTGCAGGGTTGTTTGAGAGAGACCATCTTCATCCTATGCCTCCTACGGATTGATAAACCTTAGGTCATCCACTTGAGGGAAATTTGCTACTATCCTACAAACCTGTGCACTTGCAGGCCCAACAACGTCTACAAGAAGAAGGTTGTGTAGTAGATATCAAGCTCTTTTCTAGCGCCGTTGCCGGGGAGGCTAGGTAAAAGACACTCACACCCCATGAACTAAGCTCTTTTCTAGCGCCGTTGTTGGGGAGGTGAGTGCTTGAAGGTATATCTTTAGATCTTGCAATTGAATCTTTTTGTTTCTTGTTTTATCACTAGTTTATTATATAAAAGAAAACTACAAAAAAATGGAATTGAGTTTGTCTCATACACTTTCTCTTTTTAATATCTTTCGTATGAATGATGGAAAGGAAAATTGTGCTCAAGTGCTAGAAGAAGAAATCTATCAAATGTTTGGCACTAAATATGTGAATGATGAGCATGATTGCAATGTTGTTAGTATGAATTCTTTGAATACCCATGATGCTAATGATATGCAAAGCCACAAGCTTGGGGATGCTATGTTTGATGAATATGCTATTTTTTGTCCCCCAAGTTTTGATGAGCAAATTTGTTATGATGAAAGCATGCCTCCTATTTATGATGATTATATTGATGAAAGTGGGTTTGGAAGAGTGTCAACTTTATTTAGTGATTCCACTATTTCGGAAGAGGTTCCAATTGATTATGAGAACAAAGTTGCTATCTATGATGATTATTGTGATGACTTGTATGCTATTAAGAATAATGATAACCATGAAACTTGTCATCATGATTTTAGTTTTCAATTGGATTATGCCTCACATGATAATCATTTTGTTGAGTTTTCTCCCACTATTATTCATGAGAAGAAATTGGCTTATGTGGAGAGTAGTAAATTTTCTATGTTTATAGACATTGAAAAGAATGCTTTAGGTGGTGGTTATATGGTTTAATTCATTCATGATGCTACTGAAAATTATTGTGAGGGAGGAATATATGCTTATAGGAATTGCAATAATATCAAGTTTCCTCTCTATGTGTTGAAATTTTTGAAGCTATGCTTGTTTTACCTTCCTATGCTAGTTGATTATTGTTCCTGTAAGTTGTTTGCTCACAAAATCCCTATGCATAGGAAGTGGGTTAGACTTAAATATGCTAGTCATATGCTTCATGATGCTCCCGTTATGTTTCAATTCTTATCTTTTATGTGAGCATCATTGTCATCATCATGCCTAGCTAGAAAGGCATTAAAGAAAAGTGCTTGTTGGGAGACAACCCAATATTTACCCTTACTTTTTTTGTGTGTTCACATGATTATGCTAATGTAGTAATCATGTTTTATAGCTTTTGTTTCAATAAAGTGCCAAGTAGAACCTTTGGGAAGACTTGGGTGAAGTCTATATGATCATGCTGTAAAAAACAGAAACTTTAGCGCTCATGAGATTAGCTGTCATTTTTTACCAGAGAGTGATTGTAGGTTGATTCTTTTTGAAGATGATTAATAGACAAATTCCTCAGGTTCACCAATTTATTTCATAATTTTTGGGGTTCCAGAAGTATACGTTTGATACCGATTACTACAGACTGTTCTGTTTTTGACAGATTCTATTTTCATTGTGTTGTTTGCTTATTTTGATGAATCTATGGCTAGTATGTAAGGGTATGAACCATAGAAAAGTTGGAATACAGTAGGTTTAACACCAATTTAAATAAAGAATGAGTTCATTAAAGTATCTAAGTGGTGGTTTTATTTTCTTATACTAACGGAGCTTACGAGTTTTGTTTTGAGTTTTGTGTGGTTGAAGTTTTCAAGTTTTGGGTAAGGATTCGATGGACTATGGAATAAGGAGTGGCAGGAGCCTAAGTTTGGGGATGACCAAGGCACCCCAAGGTAATATTCAATGACAACCAAGCAACTAAGCTTGGGGATGCCCCGGAAGGCATCCCCTCTTTCGTCTTCGTTCATCGGTAACTTTACTTGGAGCTATATTTTTATTCACCACATGATATGTGTTTTGCTTGCAGTGTCATTTTATTTTGTTAGTATTTATTTTCTGTTATGTAGAATAATTTTTTGCATCTACATTTTCAATAAAAATGTCAAGGATAGCCTTTACCATGCTTGTTTTGCTAGTATACATGTTGCTGTTTGAAAACAGAAAGTTTACCGCTGTTGCAAAAATTCCCTAGAAAAGTCAGAGAGTGATATAATGTTGAATCTTTTTGCATAATGAGCTCTGATAAATCTTCTACAGCTTAGTATTTTTTCTTATAATTTTTGGAGTTAGGGAAGTATGATGAATCTTGCATTCTTTACAGACTATACTGTTTTGGCAGATTGCTGTTATGTTTGCATTGTTTGCATATGTTTGCTTGTTTAATTATTATATTTGAGGATAGGTGTATTAAATATGCAGATACATTTAGTATTCAATGTTGAATAATAATCTTAGTGATTTGTTTCAGTATAAAATGATAAGGTTTTGCATTGGTTTATACTAACCTCTCTCACGAGTTCTTGTTGAGTTTGTTGTGGATGAAGCCTTTGATAAAAAAAAGAGAAACCATGATATGAGAGGAATTATGGAGACACAAAATCTCAAGCTTGGGGATGCCCAAGGCACCCCAAGATAATATTCCAAGAAGTCTCAAGCATCTAACCTTGGGGATGCCCCGGTAGGCATCCCACCTTTCTTCTTCAACAATTATTGGTCAGTATCGGTTGAACCTAAGTTTTTGCTTCTTCACATGAGTTGTGCTATCCTTGCAATGTCATTTTGTTTTGCTTGTTGCTTGAATACAATACCAAGATCTGAAATTCTTAAATGAGAGAGAATCTTCTCATAGCTATATAATTAGTCAACTACTCACTGATCTTCACTTATATCTTTCGGAGTAGTTTGTCATTTGCTCTATTGCTTCACTTATATCTTTTAGAGCATGGCGGTAGTTTTATTTTGTAGTAATTAATGAACTCTCATACTTCACTTATATTATTTTTAGATTCTTAAACAGCATGGTAATTTGAACCAAAACTATCATAGGAGGTGAATTGGATGCTTTGATCAACTTGATACTTGATAATTGTTTTGAGATATGGAGGTAGTGATATTAAAGTCATGCTAGTTGATTGATTATGAATTTAAAGAATGCCTGTGTTGAAGTTAGCAAGTCTCGTAGCATGCACGTATGGTTAAAGTTGTGTAACAAATTTGAAACATGAAGTGTACCTGGCTTGTGCATCCTTATGAGTGGCGGTCGGGGACGAGCGATGGTCTTTTCCTACCAATCTATTCCCCTAGGAGCATGCACGTAGTGCTTGGTTTTTGATGACTACTAAATTTTTGCAATAAGTATATGAGTTCTTTTGACTGATGTTGAGTCCATGGATTATACGCATTTTTACCTTTCCATCATTGCTAGCCTCTTGGTACCGTGCATTGCCCTTTCTCACCTTGAGAGTTGGTGCAAACTTCGCCAGTGCATCCAAACCCCGTGATATGATATGCTCTATCAGACATAAACCTCATTATATCCTCCTCAAAACAGCCACCATACCTACCTATTTATGGCATTTCCATAGCCATTCCGAGATATATTGCCATGCAACTTTCCACCGTTCCGTTCATCATCATCATGACATACATTACTTTTGTTATATTGCCATTGCATCATCATGTAGTTGACATCGTATATGTGGCAAAGCCACCATCATAATTCTTATACATGTCACTCTTGATTCATTGCACCAACCCGATACACCGCCAGAGGCATTCATATAGAGTCATATCTTGTTATAGTTTGAGTTGTAATTCATGTGTTGTAATCAATAGAAGTGTGATGATCATCATTATTAGAGCATTGCCCAAAAATAAAAAAAGGGAAAGGACAAAATAAAAAAAAGGCCAAAGAAAAAAAAGACAAAAAAAGAAAAAAAGAAAGAAAAAGAAAAAAGAAAATAAATAAATAAAGGGGCAATGCTACTATCTATTTTCCACACTTGTGCTTCAAAGTAGCACCTTGTTTCTTCATGTAATGAGTCTCATATATATCGTGCCTCAAAGTAGCACCATGTTTTCATGTAGAGAGTCTCATGTGTTGTCACTTTCATATACTAATGTGAATTTTTCATTATAGAACTTGGCTTGTATATTCCTACGATGGGCTTCCTCAAATGCCCTAGGTCTTCGGAGAAAGCAAGTTGGATGCACACCCACTAGTTTTCTTTTGTTGAGCTTTCATTCATTTATAGCTCTAGTGCATCCGTTGCATGGCGATCCCTACTCCTCATGTTGACATCAATTGATGGGCATTCCCATAGCCCGTTGATTATACTCGTCAATGTGAGACTTTCTCCTCATTTTGTTTTCTCCACACAATCCCCAATCATTATTCTATTCCACCCATAGTGCTCTATCCATGGCTCACGCTCATGTATTGCGTGAAGGTTGAAATTTTTTGAGATTATTTAAGCACGAAACAATTGCTTGGCTTGTCATCGGGGGTATAGAAGTTGGGAACATCTTTGTGTGACGAAAATGAAGCATAGCCTAACTATATGATTTTGTAGGGATGAACTTTCTTTAGCCATGTTATTTTGAGAAGACATGATTGCTTTTATTAGTATGCTTGAAGGATTGCTATTTCTTTTGTCAATATGAACTTTTATTTTGAATCACTTGGATCTGAACATTCATGCCACAATAAAGAGAAAATATATTGAGAATTATGCTAGGTAGCATTCCACATCAAAAATTCTGTTTTTATCATTTACCTACTCGAGGACGAGCAGGAATTAAGCTTGGGGATGCTTGATACGTCTCCAACGTATCTATTATCTGTTTTGAATGATTATGGGCTTTATTATACACTTTTATATTACTTTTGGGACTAACCTATTAATCGGAGGCCCAGCCCATATTGCTGTTTTATTGCCTGTTTCAGTATTTTGAAGAAAAGGAATATCAAACGGAGTCCAAACGGAATGAAACCTTCGGAGAAGTTATTTATGGAACAAAACCAATCCCAGGAACTTGGAGTGCAAGCCAGGGGATCCTCGAGGAGGCCACGAGACAGGGGGCGCGCCCACCCCCTGGGCGCGCCCTACCCTCTCGTGGGCCCCTCGAGGCTCCCCAGACCGACTTCTTTCGCCTATATATTCCCTCGTACCCTAAAAACATCGAATATCAAGATAGATCAGGAGTTCCGCCGCCACAAGCCTCTGTAGCCACCAGAAACCTCTCGGGAGCCCTTCCCAGCACCCTGCCGGAGGGGGGGATCCTTCACCGGTGGCTATCTTCATCATCCCGGCGCTATCCATGACGAGGAGGGAGTAGTTCACCCTCGAGGCTGAGGGTATGTACCAGTAGCTATGTGTTTGATCTCACTCTCTCTCGTGGTCTCTCTCGTGTTCCCTCTATGGCACGATCTTGATGTATCCCAAGCTTTGCTATTATAGTTGGATCTTATGATGTTTCTCCCCCTCAACTCTCTTGTGATGAATTGAGTTTTCCCTTTGAAGTTATCTTATCGGATTGAGTCTTTTATGTGAACACTTGATGTATGTCTTGCCGTGTTTATCTATGGTGACAATGGGATATCATGTGCCACTTGATGTATGTTTTGGTGACCAACTTGCGGGTTCCGCCCATGAACCTATGCATAGGGGTTGGCACACGTTCTTGACTCGCTGGTAGAAACTTTGGGGCACTCTTTGAAGTACTTTGTGTTGGTTGAATAGATGAATCTGAGATTGTGTGATGCATATCGTATAATCATGACCACAGATACTTGAGGTGACAATGGAGTATCTAGGTGACATTAGGGTTTTGGTTGATTTGTGTCTTAAGGTGTTATTCTAGTATGAACTCTATGATGGATTGAGCGGAAAGAATAGCTTCATGTTATTTTACTACAAACTCTTGAATAGATTGATCCGAAAGAATAACTTTGAGGTGGTTTCGTACCCTACCATAATCTCTTCGTTTGTTCTCCACTATTAGTCGCTTTGGAGTGACTCTTTGTTGCATGTGGAGGGATTGTTATATGATCTATCTATGTTATTATTGTTGAGAGAACTTGCACTAGTGAAAGTATGAACCCTATGCCTTCTTTCCTATCATTGCAATACCGTTTACGCTCACTTTTATCATTAGTTACCTTGCTGTTTTTATAATTTCAGATTACAAATACCTTTATCTACTATCCATATTGCACTTGTATCACCATCTCTTCGCCGAACTAGTGCACCTATACAATTTACCATTGTATTGGGTGTGTTGGGGACACAAGAGACTCTTTGTTATTTGGTTGCAGGGTTTTTTGAGAGAGACCATCTTCATCCTATGCCTCCTACAGATTGATAAACCTTAGGTCATCCACTTGAGGGAAATTTGCTACTGTCCTACAAACCTGTGCACTTGCAGGCCCAACAACGTCTACCGGAAGAAGGTTGTGTAGTAGACATCAGTTACTCTTCCATGTCACATACATCTTGGTGGAGTGCTCAAAATGATAAAGATTGAACTCATGCACTCATCACCAAGCAAAGTGAATGATCATATGAGAATATAAGAGATAATATCATCCAACAAGCATTAATGTAGCATAGCATATAATCAAACACATGATCATCCAAGTATCTCAAAAAAGGCATAATGTATCAAGCAAACACGCAAACACACAAAAATGAAGTTCAACCACCAAAAAAAACAAGAGAGAACAAAAGCAACACTCTCTCTCGAAGCCTATGATCTATACATTTTTCTCCCCTTTTGGCAACAAGTTACTAAAAAGTTCATAAAAAATGCATAGTGCTAAACGTTTCTTAGGCTTGGTCTTGATGAGGTGGTGTAGAGATGACTCCAAGGACGAAAGCATCAGTCTATGTAGCTGGAGTTGGTGGAGTGGGTGCTGGAGCCGGATGCACTGAAGCTGTAGCTGGTGTAGATGATGTAGCTCTGGTGTCTGGAATAGGCACTGCAGCAGATCTCTGTCCTCTGGGCACTCTAGAAAATGTATATGTCGTAGACTTGCCCTTCTTCTCCTCCACTTCCTCCTGAAGTTGCTCAACAACGGACTGGATCTCAGTGACCTTGACATCAATATCATAGAATTTCTGCTCTATGATTCTCTCCAAGCTCTCCTGGTTTTGAGTCAGGGTGGCCAAGCCCTTCTTAATCCTCAAGGTGGAGGCAATCAAGTAGCCAAGCTGATCTTGCTTGCTCTTCAGGAACACTTGAGATGCCTCTTCAGCAGTTGGCATATTAGTAGCTTTCTCATCCCTTGCTTTCTCTTTCTTCTCTTGTGCTTGCACAGATGATGGTTCATTTTCATCCATCACAATGGTGTTGTTCTCAAAATCAAGGTAGATGGGCAAGTGCTCTTTGTCCAAAAGATATGTGCTAGTGCCCATCTTAGAGTTTATGAGCTCCTGAATGTGTGGGGCATATCCACAAGATCTTTTTTGATCAGCAGCAGTCCTTCTGATTGTTTCCACAATCAGCCTCATGACTTTGAATTTCTGAGGCACATCAAATATATGCAGCAAGTTTATTGCATGGCCTCTGATCATCTTGTGATCTCCTGACTTGGGCAACAGAGTGTGCCTTAAGATCCAGTTGATAATAGGCAATCCTGACAACAGGTAATGTACAGATCCAAACTTATGTGTCTCTAGAGCAGCATCTGGGATCTCCCTGTACATGTTAGCCATAGAGTTGTGGTCTTTCTTCTTCTTGGCATAGACATCCAAGTCATCGTCATTCTCTTTTGGAGCATTTATCAATTCAGACCATTCCTCAACTGTGGATTGGTACCTTGTACCCTCAGACATCCAGACAACTTTCCCATCTGGGTAGAAATGAGTTGTGGAGTAAAACTGCATGATGAGCTCATCATTCCACTTGGTGAGCTTCTGGCCAACAAAGTCATCTACTCCACAAGCATTGAATCTGTCATACACTCCTGGATAATGCTCTTCATTCTTCCTGATGTACTCCCAGTCAACCCATCTCATGTCACATACTATGGGCTTCTTGTCAAGCAAAACTATCTCATAGAAATCCTGCTGTTCCTTAGTGTGGAACCTGTAGTCCACTGCAGTTCTTCTTCTGACAGCATAGGGATCAGTCTATCTCCACAGTCTCAGTCCTGCATCCTTCCTGAGCTTCATATCCTCTGCAACTGGATGAGCATCATTATGATCAGGGATCTTGGGCTTCAACTTTCTCAAGACAAGTGAATCTTCATCTTCTTCATCATTAGCAGCCTTGGGCACTGGGCCTTGTTCTTTTCTTCAGCTGGAATGCTCCTAGTGTTCCTCTTAGGTGCAGACTTGGTCTTAGGAGCAGCAGCTTTGGGAGCATCTTTGGGCTTAGATGGAGCAGCCCCTGATCTGATTGCATCTCCCATCAGCTTCTGAGCTTTAGGTGCTGGTGCAGCAACCTCTTCCTCTTCTTCCATCATTGAGGGCTTTCCAAGAACTCTGGCCATTGTCTTCTTGACCCTTTCTTTCCTTTTCTTCCCTTCCGGAGCAGCCTCTTTGGGTTCAGATTCCGAAGTTACTTGAGTAGAGGCTCTGGCTTTAGACATGGGAACTCTTCTTGCAGGTGCTTTGGTCTTCATACCAGGCTTAGTGGCAGCAGTTGTGCCATATTCCTTCTTCAGCACCTTCTTCTTAGATGTGGCCTCATCATCAACAACCACATAGTCCACATCTTCAGATTCTGAGGTTCTCTTCTTCCTTGTCCTAGTAGCTGCCTTGGGCAAGTTACTAGGTGTACTCCTGCTACCCTCATCTGAGGTACTGGAGGGACTAGTGCCCTCACTCATCTGAACTTGCTCCTCAGACTTGTTCTGACTGTCACTCTGATCTGACATGATGCAAACTCTGACAGCAGACCCTGTGAATAGATGTAGATGAGGTAGAGTAGATGAGTATCACAAAGCACATATGATTTTGCAAAACATTGAGTCAAAAACTTAGTTTTAGTTTTCCACATAAAGCATTTAGGAGCTATCGATTTGTAAACTTGGTGATACCGAAGCAACTTTTGGAACTAAACTGGTGAACTCAGTAAGACCGAGTCATAGTTTGGTGGCACCGAGACTGCTAGGGTTTCACAGAGAATCGATCTCGGTCACACCGATTTGCAATTCTCGGTCGGACCGAGAATCACATGTGCAATGGCCTAAGCCAAATCGGTGAGACCGATTTCTACAACTCGGTCGGTCTGATATGAATTCGGCGGAAACCTAACCCTAAATTTTCAATCCAAGATTAATGTACAAAGTATTTTTGCTGGATAGGAAGATTTCAAACGTGGCAAGATTCATGGCAATGCAATGTGCTAGGAATCGGAGTTAAGAATAGCACAAAGATTCAAATCCATACCCTATTGCGGCGATGGATTTGCTACGGCGGCAACAGCGGAGTTGAATCCTGTTGATGGCGGCGGAGACTAGCGGCGGGAGGTCACTGGCGACGAGGAGGATGATCCGGAGACCCGATAAGGCAGGGTAGGCTGTGCGCGGGCGAAGAGTTTCGGAAGAATTTCCAAAAATTTGACCCATGAGTATATATAGCCTGACCCTGTCGGTGTGAATGAGTGGAACAACTCGGTGGCACCGAGATGGAAAGCTGCAAGCAGTTGCTGCGACTCGGTGTGACCGAAAAGTTCAAATCGGTTGCACCGAGATTGAAAACCTAGATCAACTTAGTGATCTCAGTATGACCGAAATGGATGAATCGGTCAGACCAAAATGCAGAAAGAGGTTTTGGAAGTTTAAGTCTATGACGAATCGGGAACTCCGAGTGCTCCTGACACAGAGAGGTTCGAATCTGACTTGATCAAACTTTGTGATGTAGCATGAATAGAGTTTGAGACAAGAAAAGCATAGATAGCTAGAGAAGGTTCTTAGGCATTCTTGTCCATCCACTTGGCAAAAGAAAAGGAACAAAACAATGAAAACTACAAGTGGATGTCTTAGGATGAGTAAAATATGCATCCAACATGCTCACACAATAAAATGGCAAATGAAATATGTGACAAAGCATGCACACACTATTCTAGCATCTATCAAGCAATTGGCGATGACTAGGTCATAAATATATGAGCATGTTGACTTAGGAGTTAAATGAGAACATTTGATCATAGGTCATACTCATCGTTTAAGCACAAGTGGGGTTACCACTTTTACATAAAGCATTGTTGTGTTCACACCATTAGAGTTGCGTTAGCTCAATTCTTAGAGTAAAGCTCCCCTAGATGTGAGACCCCCCCTAAGAGGGTTGAACTAACCTTGGGTTTTGTCGATGATGACTTCATGTAGGTGTTGAAGATGTGGATGCTCTATGTTGATGTAGATCATTTGGAGCAATCCTTTGGAGTGAGTTGCACTTCAAATACCTACGGGGGTTAGTCCCACAAGGAACAAACAAGGATATCCATAGACATAGAGTGACACACACACACAGAGGATGATGTCTATGAAAGCGTTAGGTTACCTTGTCCCTTGTCTTACCAACAAGAGGGTTTGTGACTCCATGAACTAGTGCAAGATGTGGAAGTTGGTTGCACTTGTCCTCGCCAAAATGATAAGAGTGAAGTATGTTGGCGGAGTCACCCTCAAGAACTCTCTAGTTCTTCTTCTTCGGGATCCACATCATCTTGATGGGAATCCTTGGGGTTGTAGTTGTACTTGATGAAGTAGAACTTGATGTAGTCTTGGGAACCTACTTGACGAAGGCCTTAGGAGCTTCTTCAAACGCATCTATCTCCTCTTGAAGCTTGTCCTTGCCTTTCTGCTTGTGGTCTTGTGGTGGAAGATCATCTTCAGCTTGTGTTCCTTTGAAAAAAGTAGGATCATACTTCTCTTGTTGAGGAACAAACTTCGTCTTGGGGTATTGATCTTCTTCCCACTCAACTCCATTGGCATTGAACTTTCGTTCGAAACCAACACCTTGGTTCTTCCGGTGCCTTCCTTGCTTGCGTACAATTTCCTCGAATTCCTTACTCCCGGCAAGGCTCTTGTAAACACCTTTCTCTATAATTCCCTTCAAAAGGCTATTTTCTTTCTCAAGTGTAACTTGGCTAAGAGAATCGTTAGTGGAATCAAGAGAACTACTAGAAGCAACAACATTGGATTTAGCATGATGATTGTTGTTACTACTAGAGGAAGAATCTTTCTTGTTCTTGTTACTAGACTTGACTTGAGGCATGTAAGTAGATAAGGTTAAATGCTTGTTGTCGGTGTCAAAACCGGCGGATCTCGGGTAGGGGGTCCCGAACTGTGCGTCTAGGCGGATGGTAACAGGAGACAAGGGACACGATGTTTTACCCAGGTTTGGGCCCTCTTGATGGAGGTAAAACCCTACGTCCTGCTTGATTAATATTGATGATGTGTGTTACAAGAGTAGATCTACCACGAGATCAAGGAGGCTAAACCCTAGAAGCTGGCCTATGGTATGATTGTTGTTCGTCCTACGGACTAAAGCCATCTGGTTTATATAGACACCGGAGAGGGCTAGGGTTACACAGAGTCGATTAAAATGGTAGGAGATCTACATATCCGTATCACCAAGCTTGCCTTCCATGCCAAGGAAAGTCCCATCCGGACACGGGACGAAGTCTTCAATCTTGTATCTTCATAGTCTTGGAGTCCGGCCGATGATGATAGTTCGGCTATCCGGACACCCCCTAGTCCGGAAGTCCCTCACTTGGCAATGTAAGAAGATCTTTTCTTGCAAAGATCATCGTTGATAGCCTTTAAAAGCTCATGGTCTTGCTCAAGGTTGAGCTTTTCAAAGCGTAACTTCTCGTGAGTCCTTAAAAGTTCTCGATGATCTCCTAAGATAGTTTCATGAGCTAACTTAGAGTGTTTAGTTCTTTAGTTAGGAGCTCAATCTTCTCCTTATCATTGACATTCGTTTTATGTTGATTAGCATGATTATTTGACGTTTCATCATAGTATTCATCACTAGAGTTGTCAACGAGTAAAACATCATCACCTAGCAAGTCATCTTCATCACTATTGAAATCAACATACTCGGGGTGTAATAGCTTTGGGACTTTAGCCATGAAGCATCTTCCAAGTCCTTCATTTGGTGAGTCAAATATGTCGTAGGAGTTGGTTGACACAAGTGCTAGACCGGCAACACCTTCATCTTGAGTATGTTCTGAGTCGGAGTGATAGCTTCTCTCGGAGTGATGGTCGGAGTCAGAGCTGGATACCCATTCAGCAACATGAGCTTGATGTCTTCGTTTTGTGTAGCTCCTTGATGACTTGTCCTTCCTTTCCTAATCCTTGCTTCTCCGGGATTTTCTTCGTTCATAACGATCATCTCTACTCCTTCTCTCTCTTGGTGGTGATTCTTCTCTTCTACTTCTTCTCTTTGGAGATTCTTCTCTTCTTTTGTAGGGAGCCGTACACTCATTGGAATAGTGTCCGGATCTTCCACAATTGTAGCAATTACGCTCTCGACTAGAACATCTTTTGTCATTGTAGGACCTTGACTTGGAACTTCTTTCCTTGCTTCTACTCTTGTAGAACTTGTTGAAGTTCTTCACCATTAGGCTCAATTCTTCATTGAAGGTTTGTTTTTCACTTTATGATGTGGGAGCTTCACATGAGGCTTTGTAAGCACCACTTTACTTGTTGTGGAGCTCTTCCTTATCCTTGAGTGACATCTCATGAGCAACAATTCTTACAATGACTTCTGTTGGCTTGAGGTCTTTGTAATTTGGCATCAATTGGATCAATGTGCACACAGTATCATATTTTCCATCCAAGGCTCTTAGGATATTCTTGATGGTGAATTTGTCGGTCATCTCTTCACTTCCTAAGCCGACAATCTCATTTGTGATGAGATCAAGCCTAGAGTACATTTCAGCGACACCTTCACCGTCCTTCATTTTGAACTTGTAAAGTGGACTTTGAAGCACATCCAATTTGGATTCCTTGACAGAGTCGGTACCTTAGTGTATGTCAATCAAAGTATCCCAAATTTCCTTTGCATTCTCAAGACAACTGATTTTGTTGAATTCTTTGGGGCACAATCCATTGAAGAGGATATCGCAAGCTTGAGCATTGTATTGCAACATCTTCAACTCTTCCGCGGTAGCTTCACGGTTCGGTTCTCCCCCACCAAAGAATTCACCTTGAAACCAATACACACAATAGCCCATACGGTGGGGTTATGGACAAGAATATGTATTTTCATCTTATGCTTCCAACTAGCAAAATCAGTACCATCAAAGTAAGGACCTCTACGGTGGTAATTTCCCTCGCTAGACGCCATACTCTCCTAGGTTGTGAAACCAAGGATATGACTACCAAAAGCTATGGAAACCAAAGCAAATGGAGACCAAAGCTCCGATACCACTTGTAGGATTGAAAGTATGTCTAGAGGGGGGGGGTGATTAGACTACTTTACCAAATAAATATCTAGCCTTTTCCCAGTTTTAATTAGCAACTTAGTAAAAGTCAACCAATCAACCTACACATGCAATTCTAAGAGTATAGCAGCGGAATGTAAAACAATTACATATGAAGGTAAAGGGGAGGAGTTTGAGGAGGCAAATGCAATTGGAGACATGGAGATTTTTGAGCCATGGTTCTGATAGGTGGTGCTATCGTACGTCCACGTTGATGGAGACTTCAACCCACGAAGGGTAACGGCTGCGCGAGTCCACGGAGGGCTCCACCCACGAAGGGTCCACAAAGAAGCAACCTTGTCTATCCCACCATGGCCGTCGCCCACGAAGGACTGTCCTCACTAGGGTAGATCTTCACGAAGTAGGCAATCTGCTTGCCCTTACAAACTCCTTGGTTCAACTCCACAATCTTGTCGGAGGCTCCCAAGTGACACCTAGCCAATCTAGGAGACACCACTCTCCAAGAAGTAACAAATGGTGTGTTGATGATGAACTCCTTGCTCTTGTGCTTCAAATGATAGTCTCCCCAACACTCAACTCTCTCTCACATGATTTGGATTTGGTGGAAAGAAGATTTGAGTGGAAAGCAACTTGGGGAAGGCTAGAGATCAAGATTCTTATGGTAGGAGTGGAATATCTTGACCTCAACACAAGTGTAGGTGGTTCTCTCTCTAAAAATGTAAGTTGGAAGTGTAGGCATGTTCTGATGGCTCTCTTTACAAATGAAGAGTGGGTGGAGGGGTATATATAGCCTCCACACAAAATCTAACTGTTACACACAACTTACAATTCTCGGTGGGACTGAATCCTGAAACTCGGTTGGACCGAGTTAGCAAATAATGTGACCGTTAGGATTTTCGGTGGGACTGACATGTCAACTCGGTGGGACCGATGTGGTTAGGGTTAGGGCATAATGTAATCTCGGTGAGACCGATTACACAAACTCGGTGGGACCGATTTTGGTAATAAGCTAACCAGAGAGTTGGTCAAGCAAACTCGGTGGGACCAATTCGCTCATCTCGGTTAGACCAAAATGTTACGAAGGGAAACAGAGAGTTTGCATTGCAATCTCGGTGGGACCGATCGCTCATCCCGGTTGGACCAAAACGTTACAAAGGGAAACAGAGAGATTACAATCCCATCTCGGTGAGACCGAGATCCCTATTGGTGAGACCGAAAAGACTAGGGTTTGTGGCAGTGGCTATGTCATCTGAACTCGCTGGCACCGGATAGAAAGAACTGGTGGGGCCGAGTTTGACGTTTGGTTTGTGTCATATGTGGATGTGAGAAAGTAGTTGAGGGCTTTGGAGCATATCACTAAGCATTTTGAGCAAGAACCTCATTAAGCAACACCTCATCCCTCCTTGCTAGTATTGGCTTTTCCTATAGACTCAATGTGATCTTGGATCACTAAAATGGAAAATATAGAGTCTTGTGCTTTGAGCTTGAGCCAATCCTTTTGTCCTTAGTATTTTGAGGGGTCCACTTTTCTCATCCATGCCATGCCAATCATTGAGCTTTCCTGGAATATTTATCTTGAAATAGCATTAGCTCAATGAGCTATATGGTGTTAGGAATTACCAAAACCACCCAGGGATTGTTGCACTTTCAGTTAACCTCTCTATTAGGCCTAAGTTGTTCTGCGGCGTATCATTTGGCCAAGGCCAGGCATGACCCAAAAAAGTGTGTCCGGTCAGAGTTAATCGAGATTGGTGTGTAAGTTGGTGCACCCCTGCAGGGAAGAAAACATCTATCGATAGCTGGTCCTATGGTAACGGACGCTCAGAGTTGTATCCCGATCGATACAGCTAGAACTGGATGCTGAGGCATGAAATGGATATGTGGCTCCGGGAGTCGAGAAAGGATCCCGGAGCATTGATACAACAACATAAATATGACATGTTTTACTACTCTACTCCCTCTTGTTGTTGCAAGACAGTGGGTTCCAGAAGATGCTAGTCTTTGATAGGCTAGGCCTTCCGCCCTATTCTGGCATTCTGCAGTTCAGTCCATAGATACCACCCATTTCATTGATACTGATGCATATTGTCGGTGTACAAAAGTACGGGCTCTTTTGTACCCCTTACTTGTGCACGAGCAGTTATAGCCACGCCCGTGGCCGAGTTCGGCAGGAGAACAGAAGATAAAATACTAAAGACTACCAACACAGACACTCGAAGCACGAGGAGCAGAGGGCGAGCTAGACCTCCACCGGCAACACCCTTGCCGGGGCAACCTGCGCAACTCCAGCAAGCCCATCACCCTTGAGGCTGAGAGCTCTAACACCATCAAGAACGTTAAGACCAAGATCTGAGAATGCATGCATGGTAG
Source organism: Triticum dicoccoides (assembly GCF_002162155.2). Classification (NCBI taxonomy): domain Eukaryota; kingdom Viridiplantae; phylum Streptophyta; class Magnoliopsida; order Poales; family Poaceae; genus Triticum; species Triticum dicoccoides. The sequence continues at coordinate 107,000,587 of NC_041385.1, forward strand.
CATGTAGATCCTCATAAAGATTGATAACCCACGGGTTCACGTGGGACCAGAAGACGAAGACCCCCGGCAAGACCCTTCCCGGGGACAACTCCAAGGCCCCCAACAAGCCTTGCCGAAGACGATCGCTGGGTAGCGGCAAGACCCGTGCCCGGCAAGGGTTCGCCACCTCACCAGCACTCCAGTATGACGATCAGTGTGCCAACTAAGCAGACGCCTATGTGGCGGCATGCAGATCTTCGTGGAAGCTTTACCATCGCCCCAACAGTAGCCAGTTAGCTAGCATGGCGCTGCATGCCTCATCAGCCTGGACACGTGTCAAATCAAGGAAGAGCAGCGATGGACAAGATTGCTTCTGTTGCCGTCCCCAATAAAGGAAGAGGGCACACAGGCAGCACATTAAATGCGTTTGTCCTGTGGGGCCGAGCGATAAGCTCGTACACTATAGCTTGCCACCTCCTGTATGCCACTGTGGCAACCCCTTTACGTATAAAAGGAGGCCCAAGGCATACAGAGAGAGGATTCAGACTTTTGGACCATGCACGCATCGTAGCTAGTTCAAAAGCTCAAGAACACATATATCCAGACAAGCAGGACTATGGTATTACGCATCTTTGCGGCCCGAACCTTGGTAAAATCCCCTGTGTGCTAACTGCTCGACCTGCTCTTCGTGTAGCTAATCCCCCGCCGAATGTAGAAGGGATCATTGTGACCTCATAGGTGTTCATTATACCCGACATCTTTGGCACGCTAGGTAGGGGGACTTACATATGAGAATCTGGTCTGTTAGTTAGTACAATAGTTTCTTCATCGCTATGTCGCCGAAGAAGAAGACAATCGCAGTGATCGGCCCGTCCAGAGCCGCTCCGCCTGGGCCCGCACGGACGGGCAACGCGGCAGAAGCTAGTGGCGGAGGAGATCAAGACCGTCCACGTCACCCTGATGCGAGAAGACAAGTGAGCGGCGTCATCCGCAGTGGCAGCGGCGGTCCGCACACCGCCGCGCCCAAGAATGGAGCTGCGCTGCCTGGGGGTGGCACGGGGACTTCCAAGGGCAGGAAGACATCCCCGCCAGCGCATGCACCGCGGTCCTCTCAGCTCGTGCGCAACGAACAATGCCGCGATTGAAGACCCCGGGCGCCGCCGCGGCAAAAGCCCTCAGCGTCACTCTCAGGACGCGCAGGGCTGACATGCACGCCATGATGTTGGCGAAAAAGGCGTGCGGCCGCGGAATCATGATGTGACTCCTTCTAACGTAGTTAGAAGTACGAGTTCCTTCCATTCCTCGCGCCTGTCGTTGCCACCCTCACGAGCAGAAGCATTGGTGCGAGCACAGCTACTCCTCGACTTTCCTCCTGCTCTGGAGAAGCAAGAAGAGTGGAGGGCTGCCATCCAAAGCCTTATCAGCCATGCCAACAGGGACGGCCACCGGGAAGCAAGTCCCTCGCAGCGCCGGGCCGCCGAGCCGACGCGCGTTGATAGTGGAAGGGTTGGAGGAACTGCAACCCCCGTGCGGTCCCCTCCACTGCGGCCAGCCCGTCGGGTTGACACCCGTGATAACCTGTCCACGGCGTCATCAGACCCACGAACGTACCGTGACGAACATCAAGTTCTTCGAGAGTGCCTCAAGGAAGATGCATAGACTACTATCAAGCGGCGACGGGAGGCACATCACCAATCTGATAGGCGTGCTGGGCCTACTGCGTACAAGCCTGCGCCGGGGGACGCTGGCGACTTGCCCTATGCAATAACCTGTCTAGCGTTCACCCATGAGCTGCGACAGTTCCAGTTGACCAACACCCGTGTGTTCAAACCTTAGGTCCTGGAGAAGTACGATGGCAAGACCCATCTGCCTAAGTTCCTCAGCGTTTACACCATCGTGATGCAAGCTGCCGGAGCGCGAGACGACAAGGTACTGGCCAACTATTTCCTGTTGACACTCAAGCCCAACATCAGGTCATGGTTGATGCATTTGCTGATAGACTCCATATCCTCTTGGTATGACCTGTGCCACAAGTTTGTTGGTGCCTTCACGGGCGGCCATGTAGCTCCTGGCCAGGCAAGCGATTTTCCTGTGATCCCTGAAAGGGACGGCGAATGCTTGTGTAAGTATATATAGAGATTCAGCCGTGTGAAGTACAACATCCCCGATGTTCATCCCGCCGCTGTCATCAATGCATTCCATCAGAACGTGTGCCATCATAAGATGCGTGAAGAGCTGGCGATGAACAAGGTTGCATATGTTGCCGAACTATATGTTCTGGCTGACAGATGTGCCTGAGCCAAGGAAGGAAGAAAGTACCCCGGCTAGGACACCGACGTGGGAAGTGACTCTGAAGATGAAGACGCCGTCACCACGACAAAGAAGGGCCGACGATGCAACAGGAAGCGCAAGGGAAAGACCGTGCTTGCCGTTGAGGAATCCAACGACCCCGACGCTGCCAAGAAGGCCAAGGTTGATGACCCCGACAAGGAGATTGCCGGGTGCAACACCTGCTGGGCCTTGGAGGCTGTCGGCAAGTCAGAGGGCTCCGACGACCAGTACTGCAAGATCCACCGTACCAAGGGCCATGATATCTAGATTTGCCGCCAAGTGGAGCTGCTAATGGAGAATCCAGGGGCTGAGTACGAGAGACGAGACAAGTAGAAGGGCCAAGGTGGCGCTGAAGGATCCGGCAAGAAGCGCGGCATCCGAGGAGGATGCGGCGAATAGGATAAGCAACAAGAGAGGCCTGCACGAGGCCACGACAAGAGAGAGGAGGATGACGATCGTGATGATGATGACGAGTCCACCAAGCATGGGTTTCAGAAGGTGACAAAGGTCATGTGTGTTGACGAAGGTGCCTCGTTGCATTCCTCCCACCGCCAACTAAAACAGTGTGTGCGTGAGACTAATGCAACGGAATCGATGGTCGACGCCCAGAAGCCACTAAGGTGGTCCCACACGCCTATCATTTTCGACCCCGAGGATCACCCTGATCGCACAACTGCGGTCGGGTGTTTGCTGTTGTTGGTATCACCAACAATATGCAAACTCAAGGTGACAAAGTTGTTAGTTGATGGTGGGGCCGGCCTGAACTTGATCTCGCCCATTGTGATCAAGAGGTTGCAGATCCCTGATGAAGATCTTGAGGAACCATGTACGTTCCAAGGGATTAATCCGGGGAGGAGCCAGCCCAAGGGAAAGGTCATGTTACCAGTCATGTTTGGTGGTGACCTCAACTACAGGACAGAGAGAATCGTCTTTGATATTGCCAAGATCCCGTTGCCATATAACGGGATCCTTGGCCACCTTGCGCTGGCCAAGTTCATGGCAGCATCACACTATGCATACAACAAGCTGAAGATGCCCGGCCCGATGAGCATCATCATCGTCAGCTGTGACCAGAAGGATGCGCTCATATGCGCTGATCAGCTCTATTGAAAGGCGGTTGCAGTGTCTGCCCCCAAGGCGCCCGCTTCCGCTTCCAAGAAGAAGACCAGCAAGGCCCTGGCTGCCGGCAAGACTCCCGGCTCCGGCAAGGGTTCCTGCACCCACTTCGGCAAACACACCCCTTCGGAGTGATGTGTCCCTACTCAGGACATGCCAGAGAGCTCTACCAGCAAGAGCAAGAAGTCTAAGGCGGCCCCACTAGAGACCAAGAAGGTGCCCGTCAGGGAGGATGGCACGGGTGGAGCTTTTACCATAAGCTCCACCCTTTACAGCAAATAGGAAAGCGAGCTCATCGCCTTCCTGCGGGCAAATGTCGACGTGTTTGCATGGCAAGCATCCGACATCCCCGGCGATCAGGAAGTTGGAGGCGGCAGGCTTGGTCAAGGGAGTACTCCACCCGATGTGGTTGGACAATCTGATCGTAGTACGTAAGGCGAATGGGAAGTGGAGGCTATGTATTGACTATAGTGATATCAATAAAGCCCGTCCAAAGGATCACATCACATTGCCACGTATCGACCAGATAGTGGACTCTACTACTGGGTGCGACCTGCTGTCGTTCCTTGATGCTTACTCAGGATATCATCAGATCTTCATGATGAAGGAAGATGAAGAAAAGACCGTGTTCATCACCCCATGTGGTACATACTGTTTCATACGGATGCCTTTTTGGTTGAAGAGCGTTGGTTCGACGTTTACCCGAGCGCTCCAGATTGGTTTTGAGCCCCAGCTCCATAGAAATATGGAAGCATACATGGATGATATAGTAGTCAAAACCAAAGATAAGGCCACGCTCGTGCTAGACCTGGAAGAAACCTTTGCAAATTTGCGCAAGATCAACTTCAAGCTCAACCCATAGAAGTGTGTGTTAGGCATCCCATCTGGCAAACTTCTTGGGTTCTTTGTGTCTCAATGCGAAATCAAAGCCAATCCCAACAAGATCAAAGCCATTGAGCAGATTGAGGTGCCCAGGCGAGTCAAGGACGTCTGTAGGCTTGTCGGCTGTGTTGCCATCATGAGTAGGTTTATCTCTAAGTCTGCTGAGCGCGCCCTCCCCTTTTTCAAAATTTTGGAAAAGGTAGGTCCAATGAAGTGGACCACGGAGGCAGAGGCAGCGCTGCAAGATTTAAAGAGGTGCCTCTCCTCTATGCCAGTACTGGTTGCGCCCAAACAACAAGAGCCGTTGCTGCTGTACTTCGCAACAACGAAGTGCTACACTAGTGGCGGAGAGGGAAGTTGAGGAAGAGGCAACGGTGGCAGCAAGGCCGTCGGATGAGGGACCGGAGCCGGCAGGGTCCGATGCCATCAAGGCAGAACCCCCGACAGGGCCCGGTTCCAACAAGACAGAGTCTGCGCGAGTAAACGAGGCAACACAGAAGAAGAAGGTGGTTCAGCACCCAGTCTATTTTGTCAGCTCCCTCTTGCAGGGGGCTAGGTCAAGGTATTCTCGCATGCAGAAATTGCTTTTCGGCCTTCTTATGGCCTCAAGAAAGCTGCACCACTACTTTCAAGGAAACGAGATCACCGTCGTCACTCGCCTCCCGTTGCAACGGATTTTGCACAACCCAGACGCAACTGGGAGGATTGTGGAGTGGGCATTGGAGCTTCATGCTTTGGGCTCAGATTTCAATGTACCTCGACGATCGAGAGCAGAGCCTTAGCAGAATTCATAGCAGAATGGACATCCACGCGCGATAAGGAAGTTCAAGAGACCACCCTTCCCGGCAAAGAGGCAAGTAGTCATTGGATCATGTACTTTGATGGGGCTTTTTCATTACAAGCTACTGGTGCCAGCGTGCTGCTCGTCGCGCCCACCGAAGAGCGCCTCAAGTATGTAGTCCAGATGCACTTTCCCCGGGAGAGGTCGACAAACCACATCGAAGAGTACGAGGGGCTGCTTGCCGGTCTCAAGATTGCGGCGGACCTCGGAATTAGGAAGCTTATTGTCAGAGGAGATTCACAACTTGTTATCAAGCAAGTCAGCGAGGATAATCAGAGCCCGTTGATGGAGGCTTACGTGGCAGAAGTGAGGAAGTTGGAAGAGCACTTTTATGGTCTGCAAGCAGAGTATGTTCCTCGAGTAGAGAACAACATTGCTGATGACTTGTCAAAGCGCGCTGCCCTCAAGCTACTTGTGGAACCAGGTACCTTTGTGCTTTAATTAACTCAGCCATCCGTCAAACCATCAGCAGGGCAGAACAAGCAAAGGAGGGCGGGCCCCGTCAAATACTTTCCGGCAGAGCTCCGAGGAGCCACCGGCAAGGAAGTCGTCGGGTACCCCAAGCTTGCCGGGGAGCAGCAGCCTCCGGCAGAGTCCCAAGCTCTTGCCATAGAGACAGATGCCTCCGCGGCTGAAGACATGCCTTTAGTCCTCACCGTCGAGCCTAAGGCTCCAGCATGGGCACAACATACAATTCGTTTCCTCCAAACTGGGGAGCTCCCTGAGGAGTAGGAAGAAGCAGAGAAAGTAGCCCGTCGGTCTAGCATGTACCCGTTTGTGGATGATGTCCTCTATAGAAGGAGGCCGAAAGGCGTGAAATTGAAGTGTATTCCTCGGGAGGACGGATTGGAGCTGCTGGCAGAGATACACGGAGGCATATGTGGCTCCCACATAGGGTTAGGAGCCCTTGCCGACAAGGCATTCCGTCAAGGTTTCTTCTGGCCCACTGCCCTCCAGGATGCAACGACACTAGTAACCAAGTGCGAAGCGTGCCAGTTCCATTCAAAGAAGCTTCATCAACCAGGTCAAGCCCTTCAAACAATCCCTCTCTCCTGGCCATTTTTGGTCTGGGGGCTCGACACACTGGGCCCCTTCCCCCGTGTTGTCGGGGGCTTTGAGTACTTGTACACTATGATTGACAAGTTCACAAAGTGGCCGGAGGTAGAGCCAATGAGAAAGGTAACAACGCAGTCAACCCTCAAGTTCTTCAAGGGACTCGTTTGCCGTTTTGGTGTGCCAAACAGAGTCATCACCGACAATGGAACACAGTTCACTAGCTGCACCTTCATGCAGTATATCCAAGACCTTGGCAGCAAAGTTTTCTTTGGTTCTGTTGCTCATCAAGAAGCAACGGCCAAGCGGAAAGGGCAAATGCTGATGTATTCCAAGGCCTGAAAACAAGAACTTTCGATAGGCTCTGAAAGTGTGGAATACGCTGGATTGATGAATTGCCAACGGTTCTTTGGTCAGTCAGAACGACACCAAATTGACCTACTGGCCAGACACCCTTTTCCTTGGTATACGGGGCAGAAGCAGTTCTCCCCATGGAACTCATATATGGGTCACCTCGAGTGCTCGCTTATGATGACCTTGAGCAAGAGCAGTTGCTCCAAGATGATGTGATGCTCCTTGAGGAAGATCGTCTTCGAGCTGCTGTGCGAGCTGCTCGCCACCAACAAGCCTTGCGCCGCTATCATAGCCGAAAGGTTCACACCCAAAGCCTTGAGGAAGGTGACCTTGTTCTTCAGCGTGTTCAGTCCGCCAAGAATTCAAACAAGTTAGGCCCCTATCGGGTAATACGAGTCACCAGACCCGGTGCAGTCTGCCTGGAGACCGAAGATGGCCTTCCGGTGAGCAACTCCTGGAACATCGAACATCTTCGCAAGTTTTATCCATAGGGCATGGTTTCCGAGAGTTCCAACAACCCCCCTTTTATACTAGCCTTGCAGGCAAGGCATGTGACTCTATGTACAGAGCCAGGTGCAGATCCTGGGCGCAGTCGGATAGCTTTTAGTATGTACAGTTTCCTGGCAAGTTTCCATGTTTATATATATATATATATATGCATGCATGCTTGCCCAGGATATTGTGCTACCTTACATTCTAACAGGTGCTGGGAAACCACCAAGGCTCCGTGCCTCCGTCCTCTCCTCCTTTTGGCCGCAGTAACAACGCCCTGGGAAGAAATTGAGAAGACTGCTCGGCACGGCGTCTGAGGGAGTCCTAGATTAAGGGGTCCTCGGATAGCTGGACTATATACATTAGCTGGACTATTGGATTATGAAGATACAAGATAGAAGACTTCGTCCTGTGTCTAGGTGGGACTCTCCTTGGCGTGGATGGCAAGCTTGGCGATTCGGATATATGGATTCCCTTCTCTATAACCGACTCTGTGTAACCCTAGCTCCCTCCAATGTCTATATAAACCGGAGGGTTTAGTCCGTAGGACAAGAACAATCGTAATCATAGGCTAGCTTCTAGGGTTAGCCTCTACGATCTCGTGGTAGATCAACTCTTGTAATACTCATATCATCAAGATCAATCAAGCAGGAAGTAGGGTATTACCTCCGTAGAGAGGGCCCGAACATGGGTAAACATCATGTCCCCCGCCTCCTGCTACCATTAGCCTTAGACGCACAGTTTAGGACCCCCTACTTGAGATCCGCTGGTTTTGACACCAACATTGGTGCTTTCATTAAGAGTTCCACTGTGTCGTCATCATAAGGCTCGATGGCTCCTTCAATCATCTACAACAGCGCAGTCTAGGGTGAGATTTTTCTCCCCGGACAGATCTTCGTACTCGGCGGCTTCGCACTACGGGCCAACTCGCTTGGCCATCTGGAGAAGATCGACAGCTACGCGCCTAGACATCAGGTCAGGTTTGGAAGCTTGAACTACACCGCGACATCCATGGAGACTTGATCTTCAACGGATTCGAGCCCACGACAGATGCACCCTACAGCCACGATGAGCATGACCTAGATCTGCCATCGGACTGTGCCCAGGAGATAGCACCTATAGCTGCCCCTGGCCTTAGATCTAGTGCAGATCGTACCATTCGAGGATGGGAGGATAGACCCCGCCATGGAAGCCACATACTCAACAACGCTAGAGCCGAACACAGATTCAACCTCCAACGAGGTCTGTGTCGTCGGACCCTCGGACTCGTTTCCAGCCATAGGTTCCGAACCGCGTGTATCCGCGCCCATAGAATCTGACTGGGCACCGATCTTGGAGTTCAGCTCTGCGGACATCTTCCAACACTCGCCCTTGGGTGACGTGTTAAACTCATTAAAATCTCTCTCCTTGTCAGGAGATTCTTGGTCGAACTATGTCCGACTTGAGTGCGAAGCGGACGACGAAGAACTTCGTTACCCACCCACCACCCACTTAATAGCCACTGTCGACGACCTAACCGACATGCTTGATTTCAACTCCAAAGACATCGACGGTATGGAAGACGACGCCGGAGAGGAACAGGAACCACCGCCCACAGGGCGCTGGACAGCCACCTCCTCATATGACATATACAAGGTGGATACACCCAAAGCAAATCACACCAACAGAGAATGTTGGGTCTTCAAGCAGGCCGACAAGCTCAACTCCGAACACAAAGGGAAGGGGTCGCAAAGTGAAGACGAAGATGAATCTCGCCCGCCCAACACAGGGGGACAGAAAAAATTTCCACCGGAGGTCAAAACAGTGAACATGCTTTATGTCACTCACATCCCAAAGAGGGAGTGCAAATGCGCACTCTGAGACGTATATGCTGTAGAGCCCGTTGCCCCAAAATTCAACCCATGGTCGGCCTCCCCGATCACCTTCGGTCGCAGGGATCATCTGACTAGTATCCGTCATGGGGATTCGGCTGCCTTAGTGCTCGACCCAATAATCGACAGATACCACCTCACCCAAGTCCTCATGGACAGCGGTAGTAGTCTCAATCTGATATATCAGGACACTGTCTGCAAGATGGGGATAGACCCGTCAAGAACCAACCAAAGTAGCACTAACTTTAAAGGAGTAATACCAGGCGTAGAGGCCCGCTGCATGGGCTCTCTAACTTTGGAGGTTGTATTCGGTTCTCCCGATAACTTTCGAAGCGAAGAACTAATCTTCAACATTGCTCCATTCCGAAGCGGCTATCATGCACTGCTCGAAAGAACAGCCTTCGCCCGTTTCAATGCAGTCCTGCTTTACGCTTACCTCAAACTCAAGATGCCCGGTCCACGTGGTCTTATCACGATCAGCGAAAACACGGAGCGTTCTCTTTGTACAGAAGAATATGTGGCGGCCCTAGCAGCCGAATCATGAAGTGGCCTTTTCAACCCGAGCAACTCATCGGTCTTCAAGACCGCGAACACAGCTAGACGTGTTCGACGCACACCTAGGTGTAGCAGCTCAGATAAACCATAGCTTGATTAGCGACTATGCCCCCATAAGAACAGCCCATAAGAAGACTGTACATGTCTCCCCATATATACAGATATACACTCAAAATTCCCTGTGTGGTGCTGGGGGCTGCCTGCATGTAAGAAGTCCATAGTTCAGCTTGACCCAATTCGGATTCAGGAAACTACATTTCCATGGTTCATTAAAAAAACTGTCGGTGTCAAAACCGGCGGATCTCGGGTAGGGGGTCCCGAACTGTGCGTCTAGGCATATGGTAACAGGAGACAACGGACACGATGTTTTTACCCAGGTTTGGGCCCTCTCGATGGAGGTAAAACCCTACTCCTGCTTGATTAATATTGATGATATGGGTAGTACAAGAGTTGATCTACCACGAGATCAGAGAGGCTAAACCCTAGAAGCTAGCCTATGGTATGATTGTTGTTCGTCCTACGGACTAAAACTCTTCGGTTTATATAGGCACCAGAGTGGGCTAGGGTTACACAGAGTCGGTTACAATGGGAGGAGATCTACATATCATGTCGCAAAGCTTGCCTTCCACGCCAAGGAAAGTCCTATCCGGACACGGAACGAAGTCTTCAATCTTGTATCTTCATAGTCCGGGAGTCCGGCCAAAGGTCATAGTCCGGCCATCCGGACACCCCCTAATGCAGGACTCCCTCAGTAGCCCCTGAACCAGGCTTCAATGACGACGAGTCCGGCGCGCAAATTTGTCTTCGGCATTGCAAGGCGGGTTCCTCCTCCGAATACTTCATAGAAGATGTTGAACACAAGGATAGTGTCTGGCTCTGCAAAATAAGTTCCACATACCACCGTAGAGAGAATAATATCTGCACAAATCTAATCTGCTGACATATTCCGTAGCGTGATGTCATGCCACAGCCAAGCCTTCATTTGAATCATTTAATTGCCCCTCCTCAGCGCGTTTAGCGAGGCGGTTTCCTTGGCACGTCTTGTCAAAGCAGAGATCGTGTCCCCTTATCCCGGGATTCTCATCAATACGTGCGTGGGTAACCTAACCGTGCCATCAATCGCGACGCTTGGGAGATAAGCGAGCTTTACTAGGCTGGTGGGGGCACGCAGCTTCGGCCGCCCATATAAGGGGATAACAATTCACCCTTTCAATCTACGCCTTCTTCCTCCTTCGCTTATCCATTTCCACGCACTCGAGCTATAGCGCCCAAGTCCGCACTTCCCACCTCAACCTTCTCCAATCATGTCCGGAGTGGGAGGTAGATGGAAAGCCTCCACCGTCACGGAGGGGCGCATCAAAAAGTTGAGGAAAGCCGGATACTTGTCTTACGACATCATGCACCGGCTCCCAGATGAGGGGCAACTCACCCCCACCCCTAGGCCCCATGAGAGGGTGGTGTTTCTCACCCATTTCCTCCGTGGACTGGGCTTCCCACTTCACCCATTTGTCCGGGGGCTCATGTTCTACTATGGCCTGGATTTCCATGATCTGGCCCCGAACTTCATCCTCAACATCTCGACGTTTATCTCGTGTGAGAGGCCTTCCTCCACATCAAGCCTCACTTCGGCCTATGGCTGAAGATCTTCAGCGTCAAGCCGAAGGTCGTGGGCGGCCCGCAAGAGGAGTGCGGAGGCGCCATGGTGGGCAAGATGCCCAACGTCACATGGCTCGAGGGCTCCTTCGTGGAAACCATCAAAGGGTGGCAATCGGGGTGGTTCTACATCACCGAGCCTCATGACCCTGACTGGGCAGCGGCCCCCGAATTCCAATATGGCATCGCCACATGGCTCACGTCTAGGAAAGAGATGGGCCTGTTGTGAGGTAATCCGGAAGAGGTGACCGGACTCCAAACCCACGTCTAAGACCTGGTGAACAAGAAGGTTAAACTTGTCAACGTAGTCCAGGCCATGCTCTTCCGCCGGATCCTCCCGTGTCAACGATGGGACTTCAACTTGTGAGAGTTCGACCCGGCCCAGCACCAGACTTTGTGCAAGCTCTTCGACACAAAGCACGAGGACGCATGGAAGGTGCTATTCAAGAGCTCCGAGGTCTCCCCTCCCGTCACCGAGGATCGCGGATTCTGTGCCAAGCGCCAAGCCACCGAAGTAAGCTTGTTTTTATCCTTCACAGGACACTTAATTTTCATAGTTTGACTCTATGTAGGATCTATACTCCTGCTCCTTTAACATGACTGGAAGAGGACGTCCGAACAGTTTGACTGTCCGGCCCCTTTTCCCGAAGGCCCAGCAGATGCACGCTTGACGAAGCTGCTGGTTCCGGCACCTCACGTGGTGCCAGAAAAGAAGGCCAAGAAGAAGGCCACGGGGACTCGAAAGAGTTCCTGACGCCTGGTGGTGTCGGATTCATCGCCCGACCACCCCAAAGCGCCCTCCGCCTCCGAAGACGAGGAGGAAGAAGAAGCCTCTCCCCCTCCATCGGGGGGAGGAAAGAAAAGGAAGGCCGCCCAACTGGGGAGGACGGAGGGTCCAAGAAGGGGAAGACCCTTCTTCCAGACTACGCCTCCGACACCGACGAAGGCGGAGAGGAATGGCTATCCAGGGCGAAGCCCCTGGCAAAATCGCAAGTATCCGGATACCAGAATAACTTATGGCGTTCCTCTATTGTACAGTACCTTCTGACGCCGAATTCAATCATGCAGTCCGCCCAAGGCTCAGCTCGGCGATTCGTCGAGCGGCTCCCTGGATTCGTCGGATGTGAATAGCGCTTCACTCCTGATGGCCTCCTCCCCTCGCCCTATGGACGATGCCGAGGTGGAGTCCCAAAAGGGACTAAACCAGGAGGAGGTGGTCCTGGAGGCGCCGCAAGGAGACCTCCCGGACTCCAGGCCCAAAGGGGATGAAGCCCCAGAGGGATCTAAGTCCGGCCCTGGGCCGGACACCGCTCCGGAACCTTCAGTGGTTCTGGTGTCCGGAAGGCGGCCCCTTCGCAAGAAGGGCAAGCCTACGACGCCGGTGGCCTCTGTCCAACCGGAGGCACCGGACAATCTGCTGGAGGTGCTTAACGGCGCCTCCATCAACGAGGAGCGCCGCACTGTTATGAGTGCGGTGATTCAGAAGGTTCAGTCCGCCAAGAGCGGGCTGACAGAAGCCTTTACGAGCCTTCTAACAGGCTTTGAGGTATGTATTTAAAACATATAAAAATGTTACCACATAGACAGTAGCCCCTGATGCTCAGTTTGGTGTTCGGAAAGAAAAGACGGATTGAGGATCTAAAAAAGATATATGCATGAGTCTAACATAAATATGTCAATATGGGAATGCGGGCTGCGCTCCTGACCTCTGCCGCACTGACTGTGGAGGTCGATGCATTGAAGCAGAGCCTCGAGCGGTCCGAGAACGAGCTCGGCTGTGCCAAGAAGCAGCTCGAGGACAAGGAAGGTATGTAATACCTTATGTAAGTGTATAAAAAATACCTGGTTGCAAATAATGACAGGACCAACGTGAATGTTGCAGGGGCCACATCCGAGGTGGCGGCCCTGAAGGAAGCGCTGTCCAAGGCCAAAGACAATGTGGTCGTGGAGCGCACTAAGCGATAAAAGCAAGAGGCGCAGGTGGCGGAGGTGCGACAAGAGCTCGATGCTCTCGTGAAGAAACATGAGAGTTTAGAGCTTGACTCGAAGACTCGAGAGTCCGAGCTTGCCTCGGCACTTGAAAGCGCCAAATCTGCCAAGGCCGAAGGCCAGAAAGCCCTCCATGAAATTGAGGCTATGAAAAGGATTGCGGCGGGTAAGGCATTCATTATGCAAAGCAAGCACGTGAAAGTAAATTACCTATTACTTACCCGAATCCGGAGCTCTCCAGGAGCATTCGCAGATCTTCCCCGTAGTGTATCCGCCGCCGCCACATTCTACCGGGCCGAGGAAGGGAGCTCAATGGAGAAGGTGTTCTAGTCCCAATATGCTGGGGCCGGACACCCGGTGCCCCTGAGCGACCAGCTGAAGCAGCTGGTCGAGCTTCATAAGGCAGCCGAACAGGCCATGAAGGGCCTGATAGGCCGGCTGTGGCCTGGGGAGGCCATGCCTTTGAGCTACTTTGGGCTGGTGTGGCGGCTGGTGGATGCCTGTCCCCGGCTTGAAGTCATCAAGCGCTCTGTTTGCATCGAAGGCGCCCGTAGGGCTTTTTCCCGTGCTAAAGTGCATTGGGGCAAGCTGGATGCTGAGAAGCTGATGACAGAGGGGCCACCGGAGGGGAAGGAGCATCACAGGCCCGAGATGTATTATGAGGGCGTCCTGAAGGGTACCCGTCGTGTGGCGGATGAATGTACCTGGGATGTAATTTTTGAGTAAACTCGCTCGTGTTTCTCTTGTGTGCTGAAAACTTGTTCATATGCACTAAGCAACGCTTTTTGAATTTAAAATATTACCTTCTGTGCGACCTTTTATTAAATCTGAGAGATGCAAGTCGTCGGCTTCTACCCCCATGCCACGAGTGCTGGGGTGTTCGGGATAAACCTGAGCGCTCTTGTTCCCATTCTTGGGTCCATCGAGGGAGGCGCTCAGCACAATGAACAAGGCAACCGGACTTATAATGCTTTATCACTCTCACTTAGCCATAGAATTCTATACTTTTAAATTTCGGCGAAGCCCCTAGTATTCGGAAGACAGAGTTCGGGGCGCTATCCACGCCTAGGACGGACAAAGCCAGCTCCTCGCTCTAAGCGGCATAAGTCTTTAAGGACTCGAAAAACCTCTCGAACAGCGACTGGTCTCTCATCCTATCATGACGGTCAGTTTTAGCTTTCTCTACTGACGTGTTAACCCAGCTCAATTGGGGCACAATCACAGTAGTTCTCCCAGCGCTACCTTAGCCAACATAGCGGAACGTAAGGTACCAAAACATGGGAGCCGGGCAAACCCAACTATTGACGCAAGACATGATTCGGAGCCGATGCATATAATGCTATAAGTTTGGGGTGCCGCACTCATGAGAGTGTTCGGTCTTCTCACACCATATTATGGGGTACTTAAGCCCTTGGTGTATTGGTCGTACCAAAGTGTACGGTTGCATAATGACATAACTAAGCATATTTATACAAAAAATGAGAGCAATAATAGACAAGAGCTATGTATTGTTTATTAAAAGGGGTTGCTATAAGAGCAGAACGATACAAATAGTGTGGTAAGCAAGAGATGGGATTATTTGACATGTCCCTCTCCAGGGGCAGGCTGCGAGACTTTAAGTAAGACAGGTATTTAGCTCGTTATAGAGACCACCTGGACATTTGACGTGGCCTGTTGTCTCCTTGGCTGTTGCATCGTGTGTTCGGCGATTTTACTGCCGGACAGGCCTTCCGAATAGTGGAGTCCTGAAAGTATATAAAGAAAAAGAAATCGCAAAATTGGGAGCCCCTAGTGCGGTTGAGCCGCATTCTGGGCGTGCCGTGGTTGTGCCCCTCCCCTTATGCCCATGGTATTTCCAGAGCGTAATTATGTACGCGTGGTACTGGTATCGCAATCTCGCGAGGGCTGGGCTTGGGGCCGCACTGCTATGCTTGCTCGGAACGTGCCAGATGGTTTTGTTGTAGGTTACTTCGGGCACGTTTGACGTTGTCCGGACGTTTAACAGCTGGACTGGAGAATTTCCTTGAGAGGCTACTTTGTACTTCTGCCGCCAGGGCCGCCGTGTGCTCCTCTGTTCGGGGAGAGCGTTCGGTGTTTCCATTGACCGTAATAACTCTGCAAGGGCCTGGCATCTTGAGCTTGAGATATGCGTACTGCGGCACCTCATTGAATTTTGCAAATGCGGTTCGTCCAAGCAGGGCGTGATAGCCACTATGGAACGAGACTATGTCCAAGATTAACTCCTCGCTTTGGAAATTATCCGGGGATCCGAAGACCACTTCAAGCGTAACTGAGCCTGTACATCTGGCTTCTACACCTGGTATGACGCCTTTAAAGGTCGTCTTTGTGGGTTTAATCCTTGAGGGATCTATACCCATTTTTCGCACTGTATCCTGATAAAGCAGGTTCAGGCTGCTGCTGCCGTCCATGAGGACTCTAGTGAGGTGAAATCCGTCAATGATTGGGTCTAGAACCAATGCGGCGAATCCGCCGTGACGAATGCTAGTGGGGTGGTCCCTTCGATCAAAAGTGATCGGGCAGGAGGACCATGGGTTGAACTTTGGGGCGACTGGCTCCAATGCATAGACGTCCTTGAGAGCATGCTTCCGTTCCCTTTTGGCGATATGGGTTGCGTATATCATGTTCACCGTCCGCACTTGTGGGGGAAAGCCCTTCTGTCCTCTGTTGTTCGGCGGTTGGGGCTCCTCCTCGTCATCGCTATGCAGCCCCTTGTCTCCGTGTTTGGCACTTAACTTGCCTGCCTGCTTGAACACCCAACAATCCCTGTTGGTGTGATTGGCTGGTTGTTCGGGGGTGCCGTGTATCTGGCACGAGCGGTCGAGTATTCAGTTTAAACTGGACGGGCCTGGAGTATTTCTTTTGAATGGCTTTTTCCGCTGACCGGGTTTAGAGCCTCTGAATCCGGCATTAACTGCCGTATCCTCAGTATTGTCGTCGTTAATGCGTCGCTTGTGCTTGTTACGATGCGACCTGCCATTGTTGTCCTTGGTATCCGAATTACCAGGGCTCTTGGTCATGTTATTGCTACGAGCGAGCAGGTTGTCTTCTCCCGCGCAAAAGCGGGTCATGAGTGTCGTCAGGTCTGCCATAGATTTCGGCTTTTCCTGTCCGAGGTGCCGAGCAAGCCATTCGTCTCGGATGTTATGTTTGAAGGTTGCAAGGGCTCTGCGTCCGGACAGTCGACTATTTGATTTTTCTTGGTTGGGAACCGCGTTCAGAATTGTCTGGCCGATTCATCTGGCTGCTGAATTATGTGGCTTAGGTCATCGGCGTCTGGTGGTCGCACATAGGTGCCCTGAGAGTTGTCAAGGAATGCGGATTCTAGGTCCTCCCAGCAAACAATTGACTCTGCTGGCAAGTTGTTAAGCCAATGCCGAGCTGGTCCTTTAAGCTTGAGCGGGAGGTATTTGATAGCGTGTAGATCATCACCACAGGCCATGTGGATGTGAAGGAGATAATCCTCGACCATACCGAAGGATCTGTTGTGCTATCGTATGATTCGATGTTTACGGGTTTAAAACCCTCGGGGATTTGATGATCCATTACTTCATCTATGAAGCATAGTGGGTTTGCGGCACCTCTGTACTGGGCTATATCATGATGTAGCTCGGATGAGCTTTGTCTGTTGTGTTCGGCCTGGCCGTATTTGCCATATCCGGCGTGACGGTTATCATCACATGTCGTGGGGCGCCCACGCGATCTGTAGATCGATCTTGTTTGCCTTGCCTTGTCGTCCAATATGTCTCGCAGGTCTGGCGCATTTCCCAGTGCCTTGGTACTTTTTGAGCGGCGCCGGGGTGCGGCTTGAGTTGAGGGCCGAAAGGCCTCTCTGTCGCGGCCACGGGGTGGCCGATTGGCCGCATCATATGCTGGTGATGTAGGTTTAGTTGCTTCCTCCTCTAGTTGGGGTAGCAGCCTGCGCTTTGGGTAGCTCTTGGAGGGGCGTTCGAGTTTGTACTCTTCTGCCGCCAGGACTTCAGTCCATGTGTCGGCTAGCAAATCTTAGTCAGCTCTAAGCTGCTGCTGTTTTTTCTTGAGGCTGCTTGCCATGGCCATAAGCCTGCGTTTGAAACGCCCTTGTTCGACGGGATCCTCTAGCACCACAAATTCATCGTCGTCGAGGCAAGCCTCGTCTTCGGAGGGAGGCATATAATTGTCGTCCTCGACCTCTCTATCTGCCGCTCTCTTATGAGGGCTGGCTTCTCCATCCTCCTGCGCTGAATCTTGCTGGAGGGGGTTATCATCGGCACTGTCCGGGGTGTTATTGTCTCCGGTGCCAGAATCGCCGTTTTTGCTGTGGCGGGATTTAGAGCGGCGCCGCTGACGTCGGCGCTTAGGCTGTCCCTTGGAGGGGTCATCCTCCGCTGTTCCATCGCCATTCCCTTCCTTTGGGGTGTCCACCATGTATATGTCATATGACGAGGTGGCTTTCCAGTCCATCGGCATCCATACCGTCGATGTCTTCGGAGTGGAAGTCGAGCATGTCGGTTAAATAATCGACAGTGGTTATGAAGTGGGTGGTGGGTGGGTTTCGAATTTCTTCGTCGTCCATATCCCAACCTTGCTGGCCATAGTCTGGCCAGGGCTCTGCTGATAAAGAGAGAGACTTTAGTGAATTCAGGATGTCGCCAAAGGGCGAGTGCTGAAAGATGTCCGCGGCGGTGAACTCCATGATCGGAGCCCCATTGGGTTCGATCGGAAGGGGTGCGGAAGATTCGGAGTTTGCAAAGGAGTCCGGCACCTTGGAGTCACAAGCTTCACAAAGGACAAGGCTGGTATTCGTCTTGATCACCGTAGAGATTGCAGCCCCCGAGGCGGCATCCAACTGTCCGTCCCTGGTTGGCGCGATCAGCTCCGAGCTAAGGGTCGGAGCGGACACCTGAGTGGCGCTCTGAGCATTGTCCGGCGGCAGAGCTAGATCATGCCCATCATGACAGTGCGGCGCGCTTGGCCGTGGCTCGAATCCGTCGAAGATCAAGTCCCCGCGGATAGCAGGCAGGCAAGTTAAGTGCCAAACATAGAGACAAGGGGCTGTATAGCGATGACGAGGAGGAGCCCCGGCCGCCGAACAACAGAGGACAGAAGGCTTTCCCCCACAAGTGCGGACGGTGAACATGATATACGCAACCCATATCCCCAAAAGGGAACTGAAGCGTGCTCTCAAGGACGTCTATGCGTTGGAGCCAGTCGCCCCAAAGTTCAACCCATGGTCCTCCTGCCCAATCACTTTTGATCGAAGGGACCACCCCACTAGCATTCGTCACGGCGGATTCGCCGCATTGGTTCTAGACCCAATCATTGACGGATTTCACCTCACTAGAGTCCTCATGGACGGCGGCAGCAGCCTGAACCTGCTTTATCAGGATACAATGCGAAAAATGGGTATAGATCCCTCAAGGATTAAACCCACAAAGACGACCTTTAAAGGCGTCATACCAGGTGTAGAAGCCAGCTATACAAGCTCAGTTACGCTTGAAGTGGTCTTCGGATCCCCAGATAAGTTCCGAAGCGAGGAGTCAATCTTCGACATAGTCCCGTTCCGCAGTGGCTATCACGCCCTGCTTGGACGAACCGCATTTGCAAAATTCGATGCGGTGCCGCACTACACATATCTCAAGCTCGAGATGCCAGGCCCTTGCAGAGTCATTACAGTCAATGGAAACACCGAACGCTCTCTCCGAACAGAGGAGCACACGGTGGCCCTGGCAGCGGAAGTACAAAGTAGCCTCTCAAGGCAATTCCCCAGTCCGGCTGTTAAATGTCCGGACAACGTCAAACGCGCCCGAAGTAACCTACAACAAAACCGTCTGGCACGTTCCGAGCAAGCATAGCAGTGCGGCCCCAACCCCAGCCCTCGCGAGATTGCGATACAAGTACCACACGTACATAATTATGCTCTGGAAATACCATGGGCATAAGGGTCGGGGCACAACCACGGCACGCCCAGAATGCGGCTCAACCGCACTAGGGGATCCTGATTTTGCCATTTCTTCTTTTTTATATACTTTCAGGACTCCACTATTTGGAAGGCCTGTCTAGTAGTACAATCACCGAACACACGATGTAACAGCCAGGGAGACAACAGGCCACGTCAAATGTCCAGGTGGTCTCTATAACGAGCTAAATACCTGTCTTACTTAAAGTCTCGCAGCCTGCCCCTGGAGGGGGACATGTCAAATAATCCCATCTCTTGCATACTACACTATTTGTATTGTTCTGCTCTTATAGCAGCCCTTTTAATAAACAATACATAGCTCTTTTCTATTATTGCACTCATTTCTTATATAAATATGCTCAGTTATGACATTATGCAACCGTACACTTTGGTGCGGCCAATACACCATGGGCTTAAGTACCCCATAATACGGTGTGAGAAGACCGAACACTCTAATGAGTGCGGCATCCCGAACATATAGAATTATATGCATCGGCTCCGAATCATGTCTTGGGTCAATAGTTGGGTTTGCCCGGTCCCATGTTTTGGTACCTTACGTTCCGCTATGTCGGCTAAGGTAGCACTGGGAGAACTACTGCGATTGTGCCCCAGTTGAGCTGGGTTAACATGTCAGTAGAGAAAGCTAAAACTGACTGTCATGATAGTGCGAAAGACCGGTCGCTGTTCGAGAGGTTTTTCGAGTCCTTAAAGACTTATGCCACTTAGAGCGAGGAGCTGGCTTTGTCCGGCCTAGGCGTGGATAGCGCCCCGAACTCGGTCTTCGCCGAAATTTAAAATTATAGAATTCTATGGCTAAGTGAGAGTGATAAAGCATTATAAGTCCAGTTGCCTTGTTCATTGTGCTGAGCGCCTCCCTCGATGGACCCGAGAATGGGAACAAGAGCGCTCAGGTTTATCCCGAACACCCCAGCACTTGTGGCATGTGGGTAGAAGCCGACAACTTGCATCTCTCAGATTTAATAAACGGCCGCATAGAGGGTAATATTTTAAATTCAAAAAGCATTGCTTAGCGCATATGAACAAGTTTTCAGTGCACAGGATAAACACGAGCGAGTTTACTCAAAAATTACATCCCTGGTACATTGATCCGCCACACGACGGGCACCCTTCAGGACGCCCTCATAATACATCTCGGGCCTGCAATGCTCCTTCCCCTCCGGTGGCCCCTCTGTCACCAGCTTCTCAGCAGCCAGCTTGCCCTAGTGCACTTTAGCACGGGCAAAAGCCCTACGAGCGCCTTCGATGCAAATGGAGCACTTGATGACTTCAAGCCGGGGACATGCATCCACCAGCCGCCGCACCAGCCCAAAGTAGCTCAAAGGCAAGGCCTCCCCAGGCCACAACCGGCCTATTAGGCCCTTCATGGCCTGTTTGGCTGCCTTATGAAGCTCGACCAGCTTCTTCAGCTGATCGCTCAGGGGCACCGGGTGTCCGGCCCCAGCATACTGGGACCAGAACACCTTCTCCGTCGAGCTCCCTTCCTCGGCCCAGTAGAATGCGGCGGTGTCGGATACACTACGGGGTAGATCTGCGAATGCTCCTAGAGAGCTCCGGATTCGGGTAAGTAACAGGTAATTTACTTTCACGTGCTTGCTTTGCATAAAGAATGCCTTACCCGCCGCAATCCTTTTCATCGCCTCAATTTCCTGGAGGGATTTCTGGGCTTCGGCCTTGACAGATTTGGTGCTTTCAAGTGCCGAGGCAAGCTCGGACTCTCGAGACTTCGAGTCAAGCTCTAAACTCTCATGTTTCTTCACGAGAGCATCGAGCTCTTGCCGCCCCTCCGCCACCCGCGCCTCTTGCTTTTCTCGCTCAGTGTGCTCCACGGCCGCATTGTCTTCGGCCTTGGACAACACTTCCTTCGGGCCGCCACCTCGGTTGTGGCCCCTGCAACATTCACGTTGGTCCTGTCATTATTTGCAACCAAGTATTTTTTATATACTTACATAAGGTATTACATACCTTCCTTGTCCTCGAGCTGCTTCTTGGCACGGCCGAGCTCATTCTCGGACCGCTCGAGGCTCTGCTTCAATTCATCGACCTCCGCAGTCAGTGCGGCAGAGGTCAGCAGCGCAACCTGCATTCCCATATTGACATATTTACGTTAGACTCCTGCGTATATCGTTTTTAGATCCTCAGTCCGGCTTTTCTTTCCGAACACCAAACTGAGCATCAGGGGCTACTGTCTATGCGGTAACATTTTTATATGTTTTAAATACATACCTCAAAGCCTGTTAGAAGGATGGTACAGGCTTCTGTCAGCCCTCTCTTGGCGGACTGAACCTTCTGAATCACCGCACTCATAACAGTGCGGTGCTCCTCGTCGATGGAGGCGCCGTTAAGTACCTCCAGCAAATTGTTCGGCGCCTCCGGTTGGACGGAGGCAGCCGGTGTCGTAGGCTTGCCCTTGGAGTCCTGGAGGTCGCCTTGTGGCGCCTCCAGGACCACCTCCTCCTGGTTTAGTCCCTTTTGGGACTCCACCTCGGGATCATCCGTAGGGCGAGGGGAGGAGGCCATCGGGAGTGAAGCGCTATTCACATCCGACGAATCCAGGGAGCCGCTCGACGAATCGCCGAGCTGAGCCTTGGGAGGACTGCATGATTGAATTCGGCGTCAGAAGGTACTGTACAATAGAGGAGCGCCATAAGTTATTTTGGTATCCGGATACTTACGATTTTGCCAGCGGCTTCGCCCTGGATGGCCATTCCTCTCCGCCGTCTTCGGCGTCGGAGGCGTAGTCTAGAAGAAGGGTCTTCCCCTTCTTGGACCCTCCGGCCTCCCCAGTTGGGGCGGCCTTCCTTTTCTTTCCTCCCCCCACTAGAGGGGCATAGGCTTCTTCTTCCTCCTCCTCGTCGTCTTCGGAGGCGGAGGGTGCTTCGGGGTCGTCGGGCAATGAATCCGACACCACCAGGCGTCGGGAACTCTTTCGAGTCCCCATGGCCTTCTTCTTGGCCTTCTTCTCCGGCACCACGTGAGGTGCCGGAACCAGCAGCTTCATCAAGCGTGCATCTGCTGGGCCTTCGGGCAAAGGGGCCGGACAGTCAAACTGTTCAGACGTCCTCTTCCAGTCCTGTTAAAGGAGCGGGAGTTTAGATCCTGCATAGAGTAAAACTATGAAAATCAAGTGTCCTGTAAAGGATAAAAACAAGCTTACTTTGGTGGCTTGGCGCTTGGCGCAGAATCCGTGATCCTCGGTGATGGGAGGGGAGACCTCAGAGCTCTTGAATAGCACCTTCCAGGCGTCCTCGTGCTTTGTGTCGAAGAGCCTGGACAAAGTCTGGTCCTGGGCCGGGTCGAACTCCCACAAGTTGAAGGCCCGTCGTTGACACGGGAGGATCCGGAGGAAGAGCATGGCCTGGACTACGTTGACAAGTTTAACCTTCTTGTTCACCAGGTCTTGGATGCAGGTTTGGAGTCCGGTCACCTCTTCCGGATTACCCCACAACAGGCCCGTCTCTTTCCAAGATGTGCCGTGTGGGGATGCCAGATTGGAATTCGGGGGCCGGTGCCCACTCAGGGTCACGCGGCTCGGTTATGTAGAACCACCCCGATTGCCACCCTTTGATGGTTTCCACGAAGGAGCCCTCGAGCCATGTGACGTTGGGCATCTTGCCCACCATGGCGCCTCCGCACTCCGCTTGCCGGCCGCCCATGATCGTCGGCTTGACGCTGAAGATCTTCTGCCATAGGCCGAAGTGAGGCTTGATGCGGAGGAAGGCCTCGCACACGGCGACAAATGCCGAGATATTCAGGATAAAGTTCGGGGCCGGATCATGGAAATCCATGCCGTAGTAGAACATGAGCCCCCGGATAAATGGGTGAAGTGGGATGCCCAGTCCGCGGAGGAAGTGGGTGAGGAACACCACCCTCTCATGGGGCCTAGGGGTGGGGATGAGTTGTCCCTCATCTGGGAGCCGGTGCACGATGTCGTTAGACAAGTACCCGGCTTTCCTCAACTTTTTGATGTGCCCCACCGTGACGGTGGAGCCCATCCATCGACCTCCCGCTCCGGACATGATTGGAGAAGGTTGAGGTGGGAAGTGTGGACTTGGGCGCTGGTGCTCGAGTGCGCGGAAATGGATAAGCGAAGGAGGAAGAAGGCATAGATTGAAAGGGTGAATTCTTATCCCCTTATATGGGTGGCCGAAGCTGTGTGCCCCCACCAGCCTAGTAAAGCTCGCTTATCTCCCAAGCGCCTCGATTGATGGCGCGGTTGGGTTACCCACGCCCGTATTGATGGGAATCTCGGAATAAGGGGACACGATCTCTGCTTTGACAAGATGTGCCAAGGAAACCGGCTCGCTAAACACGCTGACGTGGGATAGTAAAACGATTCAAATGAAGGCTTGGCTGTGGCTTGAGGTCACGCTACAGAATACGTCAGCAGATTAGATTTGTGCAGATATTATTCTCTCTATGGTGGTATGTGGAACTTATTTTGCAGAGCCGGACACTATCCTTGTGTTCAACATCTTCTATGAAGTATTCGGAGGAGGAACCCGCCTTGCAATGTTGAAGACAAATTTGCGCGCGGGACTCGCCGTCATTGAAGCCTGGTTCAGGGGCTACTGAGGGAGTCCTGGATTAGGGGGTGTCCGGATGGCCGGACTATGACCTTTGGCCGAACTCCCAGACTATGAAGATACAAGATTGAAGACTTCGTCCCGTGTCCAGATAGGACTTTCCTTGGTGTGGAAGGCAAGCTTGGCGATACGATAAGTAGATCTCCTCCCATTGTAACCGACTCTGTGTAACCCTAGCCCTCTCCGGTGCCTATATAAACCGGAGAGTTTTAGTCCGTAGGACGAACAACAATCAGACCATAGGCTAGCTTCTAGGGTTTAGCCTCTCCGATCTCGTGGTAGATCAACTCTTGTACTACCCATATCATCAATATTAATCAAGCAGGAGTAGGGTTTTACCTCCATCGAGAGGGCCCGAACCTGGGTAAAAACATCGTGTCCCTTGTGTCCTGTTACCATCCGCCTAGACGCACAGTTCGGGACCCCCTACCCGAGATCTGCTGGTTTTGACACCGACAGCCCCGTTTAAAGGTTTCTTTTTTTAATTAAGACCCTGTGTAAACCTTTTTATTATCTCTTGTTGTTTCATACTCTCCTGGCACTTAAAATGACCAAGAGGGATACCGGCGCTATTGGCGAGCTTATGATTCACCTTACTAAAATAGACGTTCACTACAAAAAAAAAGACACATCCGTGACATTTTGGGCCGAAAGAATTTTTTTCCTATCATACATATGACACTTCTATGACGATAATTGTGACAAAAACCCGGTATCATCATAGATGTGGTGGGCTCCTACTTCTATGACAAAAAATCATGACAGAAAATGGGCTTTTCGTCCTCGGCGGACCGGAGACGCAGCTGCATGACATTCTTCGGGCCGTCCATGAATGAAAAAACCATGGTAGAAGCGAGGGCGAGGAAAATTTTGGGGAGTTCCCGGTTACGGTGGGAGGTCGGGGGCGGAGCGATGCGCGTTTCTCTCGTACACGTACGCGCGTGTGTGCGAGGCGTTGGCTCTAAATGAACCCGAGCGAGGCGTTGGGCCCTAACTGAACCCGAGCGATTGCACTGTAGGCTATGCGTTACTGAACCTGAGCGATCGATCGATGGTTGTTAACTGAACTCGAGCGATCGATTCCTTCGCTACTGCTGCTAACAGAAGCCGATCGATGCTGCCTCTC
>NC_041385.1:107025933-107042196 GCF_002162155.2 Triticum dicoccoides
CAGTGAGCAGTGGGAGTGGATGAACAGTGAGCAGTGGCGTTGCCTCTGGATGAACAGGATGGACCCCGTGGTGTGGAGGGCTGGATGAACAGGACGACCCCGTGGAGGGCTGGATGAACAGTAGACGGTGGAGGGGTGGATGAACAGTAGCCCATGGAGGGGTGGTTGAACAGGAGCCCGTGGAGAGGGGTGGTTGAACAGTAGCTGGTGGAGTAGCGCACTGTGGAGGCTGGATGAACAGGAGCCCATGGATGAACAGTCGCAGGTGGAGACTGGAGGAGGTCGACGGTGGATGAACAGTAGCACGTGGAGGCTGGAGGAGGTCGACGGCGTAGATGAACAGTATCCCGTGGAGTCCCGTTTTACGGTACGCCACACCCCTCCCGATGAACACGACCCCCGTTTCGACCGTAGCGCTCCAACACAAGTCCGTTTCGTCCGTTTTGCGGTACGCCACACCCCTCCCGATCAACAGGACCCCCGTTTCTACCTTAGGAGGTCCGTTTCCTCCGTTTTGCGGTACGCCACACCCCTCCTGATCAACAGGACCCCCATTTCGACCGTAGGAGGTCCGTTTCCTCTATTTTGTGGTACGCCAGACCCCTCCCGATGAACAGGATCCCGTTTTGAACATGGCCAGTCGAACACAAGGCCGTTTCCTACGTTCTACGGTACGCCAAGCCTTGTTTCCATCGCATGTTCCGTCCAAGCCCTCCCGATGAACACGACCACGCATTCCGTTTTGACCCAGCCGGTTGGCTCCCCATGAACACGACGATGACGTTGTTTCTCTGTTCCAACCTAGCCATGTACACGAGCCCTGGCCGTACGTATATATGCGCGAGTAGGCGTTCGAGACCCCGCCCGTATGTACACATACGTGGCCGTATTTTCTTTCTTGCACCCTGGCCGCTGTACGTACGTGTACATTCTACGTGCGCGCCTCTACTACGACACGTGCGCGCCTCTACATCCACCAGTATGTATGTACACATTCGCGACTAGTATGACAATGCTACGTACGCTTCGACCAGGTGGGTCTCGACTGTCAGGCACTTCCTTGCGTGCGAAGATGTAGCTGGTGGGTCCCAGCAGTCAGGGGGACGAATCATTTTTTTTGCCCGGACGCACTTCCTTGCGTGTGAAGGTGTGGCTGGTGGGTCCCAGCAGTCAGGCGGGTGAATCTTTTTTTCTCGGACGCACTTCCTTGCGTGCGAAGATGTAGCTGGTGGGTCCCCGCAGTCAGGAGGGCGAATCGTTTTTTTCGGACGCACTTCATTGCGTGCGAAGATGTTGCTGGTGGGTCCCAGCAGTCAGGGGGCGAATCATTTTTTTTTGTGAAATACGGTGGCCCGTCCGGTGGGTCCCCACAGTTAGGTGGAGGAAAATTATTTTGCGCGTAATAAGGAGGTACTTCCGATGGTGTGGCGTACCCAGCTGTCAGGTTCTCCACGTACAGTCCACGTCCGATGGAAGTCGTTCCTTGACCACGTTGACCATGCCGCGTCGAGGGCATTACGGCAGTGGACGACGGCGAGGCCTAGGAAGGGGATGACGCGGAGCCGGGGAAGACGCGGCAGTGGATGCACACGCGGAGACGAGTACGCGGGTTCACTGGTTCGGTTGCGCTGCCGTCGCCGCAGAATAACAGGGGGTGTCAGTGACTGGAGGGATGGCCTGGCCAGTGGTGGGAGTAGTAGGGGCGGTGAGGCCTCCGCAGTAGCACAGCCGGCCACAGGAGGCAGGAGCATGCGGCACGACCGGCGCTGCTTTGGGCGGCTAGAGCAAGAAGACCAGAGGTTCAAGAAGCACGACGGCCGTTGGATGGACATCGTACGGTCACTGCAGCTAGAATCGTTTATATTGACTAAGTTGACAATGCCCTTGGTACGTCAACTTAGTAGGCCCATAGGTCAGCTTCCGGAACGGTGCGCCCCAGATGTTAGGGGGAGGAATCATTTTTTGGGCGAGTGAAGCTAGAATATCTGAGATTGAAGAAGAAGCACGGCATCCATTGGATGGACATCTAACGGCCACTGCTTCTAGAATCGTGTGTTGACTATAAGTTGACAAAGCCTTGCATACGCGTCAACTTTGTTTTTTTAGGGGATGCGTCAACTTAGTAAGGCCCGAAGTGTGTGGCAGAGAACTTATAGCCCATTTGAGATTTGTAAGAATGTGCAGCCCATTTTTGAATTCTAATGGAATTTACTACAGCCCATTTACAGTTTGTTAAAAGTACAGCCCATTTCAACCAACCGTTCAAAACAGAATTCAATAAAATTTCCCACATTTTGATGGGATCCGAAATATTTTTATCCCGAAATTTCTAGTCAGATTAAATACAATTTCAATATAAATTTATATTACGTAAAAATCCAACGAAACATCGCGCTCGCAACAATTAATGAAATTAAAATTTTCAATATCCAAAAATAATATTTTATAAAGTAATTACGTGTTTGGTGCATTTTTTTATAGTTACTGCTCAATTTTTATAATTACATCCCATTTATTATTTCTTCAAGCCCATTATCTTGTTAAGCCTAATGCATCCCTCCTAGGAAAGATTTGCAGCCCAGCGGGGCGGAGAATAACAACTTGACCTTGCCTGGGTATTCCTAATAAAAAGTATAGCTGGGCTAGCCATTTTCAGCTTGAAAAAAATTAATATCTGGGCTGGATATCTGGCCTGGTCTAGACGGGCTACAACACGCCCAGTTAATACCTGCAGCGATGTATTCGTTGTTGTTCAGAGGAGAAAAATTAATATCTGGGCTAAACATCGAAAAACTCTGCAGTGCTCACACCTAAAAAACACAAATACTGCTCGAGCTGCTTGGTCCCAGCTGTCGGCCGCTTCTTGTGCAATTATCTCGTTTATTGACTACATAGGTTGACAATGGTGTGGGACCGTGATGTCAAGAAACCAAGAGGAAGCAAAATAAATTATAGTTTTATATATCTATATCTATATCTATATCTATACTACTTATTATATATATTTATATTTATTTTTTATTTTATTTATATTTATATATATATAGTGTATCAGTTTTGAGATGGATCCAGAGCTTCAATCATAACCGTTGGTCTCCAAAATCCAAGGGCTAAGATCAGCCAGATTCGCCATGAACAGTAGACTGGTGTTTCCTCTGTTGTGTTCTAGAATATTCATGTGGCCCTTTCAGGAAAAAAAGGCCCATATGCGATGCCTCATGGGCTATATTTTACAGCTTGAGCGCATGACGACTTGAGCCCAGATTAGAAGGTTTGGGAGGAGAATGGGAAGAAAAAATAATAGAGTAACAAACAATTTTTTAATGAACCTCTAGTGTTTTAGATGTGAATGTACACTTTTTTGTATGAATATTAAAAACAATTGTGGGTGAAATTCCATTTATTAAAATCACTCCATTATATTTTTTTCGAGTCACACTCCAAAATCACTCCATTCTTTTAAGACGTGCATGCACGTGCATACATACTACTCCCTCCGTCCTAAAATAAGTGACTCAAGAATGACTCAACTTTGTACTAATGTTAGTACAAAGTTGAGTAAGTTTTGAGTCACTTATTTTGGGACAGAGGGAGTAGTATAATAATAAGGAGGCACTTGCGTACATTAGGCTATGGCCCTAGTGGGTCCCCATTGTCATCCTGTCCAAGTAAAGTCATCTCCTCGCCCGCGCGCGCTTTCCGCCCAGAACAGTCAGCACCGCCGCCCCGCTTCCCGGTCCCAGTGCAGGCGATTGCTCCGCGTTCAAACGACACAAGTGCGATCCATCCATCCATCTGCCGCCCACATTAATGATACGCGGTTGCCGAGGCGGCTACTCCGGCGCCACATGCCCGTCCCTCCATCGCCCACCATTGCTATATAAACTGCTGCACCGGCCATAGCCGCAGTCATCCGCATCCGTTCCCTTTCTCCTGTCCACACCACTACTGCCCACCATGGCTTCCTCGCGCTCCAGCGCTCTTTGGGACGGGCAAACGACAGACCACAAGGAGATGGCAGCCATTGCTGCTGACCGGCTGGCCGGCAGGCAGCCGGAGGACGATGACGTCCCAAAGGAGAACATGGTAGTCGATGATCTGGCGCCAACCCCCTCCTCCGCTCCATCCTTGCCGATGCATTGCACGGTCACCATCAGCTAGGCCCGTGCCCAATATATGGACACGGTGAGGCAGATGTGTGAGGAGCAGTTCCGGGAGGTGCAGGCCAACACTGCCTACAACCACCATCTCCTCCAGGAGCACCTGCAGGCGGAGGAGCAGATCGCCACGGAGCAGGCAGTGCAGGAGGCGCTGCTCGACTCGTACCGCTCCGCCCGCGAGGGCCGCCTCGACCGCTGGCGCTACCGCATGCGGGTGGCGGAGGCTGCGACCGCCTACAAAGAGGGCGATGAAGCGGACGAGGCGCTATTTGGCGAGACCGAGGACGAGGCAGAGGACAATGCCGGCTCCGACGAGTCACCGCTCGGCGGGCGTCGACGAGGCCCTGCTCCGCCGAGGCCCCGCGACACCAACAATAAGGCAGAGGACACCGCCGGCTCCGCCGAGGCCCCGCCCCGCCAACAACGAGGCAGAGGACATCGCCGGCTCAGCCAAGGCCCCACCCTGCCGGCAACGTGGGGAAGGATTTCCACCGCTCCGCCGAGGCGCCGCCCGCCGGCAACGAGACAGAGGTCATCGCCGGCTCTGCCAAGGCCCCGCCCCACTGCCAACAAGGCCACGCCACACAGAAAACGAGGAAGAGTAGAACACGGTAGGTCGCCGTTGCTTGGGTCCAAGTAAGGCCACCGCTACTACCCTGCGGTTAAAGCCAAGCTAGGCGAGTTGACCATTGACGGCCGGTTAGCTTCTTGGCGGCGACGTGGAGTCGGAGAGCTGCGCTGGAGAAGAACGTTGCTTCTAACTGCTCGTGCAGTTGGCTGACTAACACGTTGGCCCAACATGCCACATGTCAGTTATGCAACTGCACCTGCAGTTAAGTCACTGAAGCTTCTGTTCAGCTCAGCAGGACACCGGTGGGTAGCTTCGGTTAATTAATTATACCTCCAACGCACCCCTTTTTAGTTGAAGAATGTATGAAATGTAATGAAATCCGGCATGTTTATATGAAATCCGACCGTGTATGAATGAATTTATTTTGATTAGTTCGAATTCCTGTATCACTGGCATTGGATGAACATGCAAAACAATACGTACTAGCATCATTCCCAGGGTGATCACCTTGTTTGCAGCAGTTTCACATGTACTCCCTCCAGTCCTTTCTATACAAGTTTTGTCTGCAGTCAAAGTATCTCTACTTTGACCAATCTTATACAAAAAAGTATGCACTTTCACAATGTGCAAAGTAAAAAGGAACAGAAGGAGTACAAAGAGTTGGAGCAGCTTTTTAGCGTTTCTGTCCATTGCAATCAAACACACAGGGCTGTCAATTCACAGAGATCATTCAAAACAATCGATTATTATGCATCTCAGCGACTCACAAGTCAGAAGCAATATTTACTTCATAACTAAAGAATAAAGAAAAAAATTGATCGATGCTGCTGACAGCAAGGGCGTCCCATTCGAAAATATCAAACGCATGTCTTAAAATCAATGAGCAAAATTTGACAAGGTTGTCCCATTCCAAAATATCAAATGCCTACGATTGTGGAATGGGCAGGGTTTGCCATCAGTTCGGACATTGACATGGCACCTCGTGCTAAATAAACCAGTTGTTCTTTTTGTGTAGTTCCAGCAAAATCAACCAAATTCGTGCGTAGCTTGTATGATTTCTCCCTTATATGTTGCAACGCCTTGAACTTATCGGCACCTACTTTCTTGTGGTGGAAATGAATGATTCGATGTATTCATGAACAGTTTGTGCAGTTCCCATTGAAATCAAGCTGATCACCCCTGTTTGCACAAATACAAAAAAGTGATTAGTATAAAGCAAACTGTACTATGAATTGACAGTTTAAACAGGCACCTACATGTTCCATGTAGAGCACACTTGTAGAAAAATGGAACTCACCAGAAAGAATCCTAGAACAACATTGTACTCGCGCATCACAACAAAAAAAAATGGAGATTTGTCAGTCCTTCTGAGCTGAAGTTAGTTTGGTCTTGTGGGGAGTAATCTAACCATCCTTCAACTGCTCCTTTTGATGAGAATCCTAGAACAACATTGTACTCGCGCATCACTGCAAAAAATGGAGATTTGTCAGTCCTTCTGAGCTGAAGTTAGTTTGGTCTTGCGGGGAGTAATGTAACCATCCTTCAACTGCTCCTTCTGATGAGAAGATAGACATGGCTTCTTCATCCTGGCATAATCGGAACTAGTCACTTCACGTACTCCATATTCTTCTTCAGAGGAAGATGATCCTGTTGTGCAAAGACAAGAGGACAACTAAATGCTAGCATCCCTATTTGCTCGAAAAAAGGGAAAGGAAATATTTAAAACAACACAGATGAAGCACTTCTCAAGGACAATACCACTTATTCATGACAGTATCTAAATAGTAGCACAACACCAATAGAGATGACAAAGCTCAATCATATGGATGAATTAGTGGGCGAGTACCAACCTTTGTTAGGAGGCTTATTGTGTAGAGCATACAGATCAAGCACTTCTCCGGAACCATCTGTTGCTATCTACTGTGGTGGCCATGCTTACTATATACTCCTCGATTAGTTTAATGTTTCCAACATCTTTTTGTGCAGTTCCACTAAAATATATGGTATCTTCAAAGAAGATCCCTGTTTGCACAAGTAGAGATAATTATGTATTACATTAAGAGTGTCATCAAATCAGTGGCAAAACAATTGCTTGTTCCAGCCATAGCAATAAATTAAGATGCAAAACTATACCATTACTTGTGTCATCATAGTTCCAGTGCTTCATTACAGCACCGGGAGTTGATTTTTGTTTTTCTGCTTGTTCTTCCCCTTCATCACTTGGTTCAATAACAGACAAGCTTCGCCTTCAATGTAAGATTCGGCATGTCAATTAGGGAGCACAAGTATAGCACTAAACAATGACATTAATTTTCTGATGAAAGCGGCAAAATACAGGCCAACAGTTGTGAAATATCCTTATCTTAACTCAATGATATATTACGATGCACATACAGATTGGAAGTCTTGTCTCCATTTGTGCAGTTCACTAAAATCAAGCAACATTATCATACAAGTAGCACAACATATGAAAGCACACTGCAGAATCATGTGAAAGAAGGCTAGTACTGACCTCTCATGATGAGGAATTCAAACAACTCACAAGAAGAAGATCTTAACCAAATTTGCCAACACGGATAGGAAGTAAGATCTCCAATTATGCAGTTCCACTAAGATCAAGCAATCAAGTAACGTTGTCGGTGTGACATTTTGGTTGAACTGCACAAAACACTCTTAAAACAAAAGTGTTTTGTGCAGTGCAACAAAAGGTCACAATGGCAACGAGGTGAAGTAGATAACCCTGTTTACACAGAGGTGCAAAGGAAACAACTAGTGGTCAATAATGGTGGATGACACAGAAACCAACAAAAAGAAGCATCTACCTTATCTAAATGGGAAAGAAAGCGACAGTAGCATTTCTCAAAGGGTGGCATTGATTAATATTAACATAGAGATTATATTAACAATAAAATTCGTTGAACATGTAATTTGCAATTAACTGTGGCATTGCATCAATTTTCCAGCGGCATTATTATAGGGTGTTTGTTTACAGGGACATTTTGGTGTAGGGACTAACAAAACTCCGTGTCAGTCCCATCTAAACCGAACAGGAGGGACTTTTAGGGACTAAAAGTGGGCATTTGGGACTAAAAAAGAAGACCCCGAGGGAGTCTTTTTGGGACTTTTTCCAACAGTTGCCCCTGCCACGCATCGCACCTTGTCTCTATTAGTTCATTACTAGGGGTAATGTGGTCTTTTACCTTGTCATTTAATAACCTCTAGTCCATGTTTAGTCCCTGGAACCAAGAAGGTAGGGACTAGGGAGTTTTTAACCAAATAGGGCCTTAGATTAACAACAACTAATGAGTTGCATGGGACAGTAGACGCACCAACACCATGTGCATCTACCGATGTAATGTGGTCATGCACAGTCTGTTGCAACAAAGAACAAACAACCAAGGAGCATATTTGTGTTGGTCCCAGTTTTTTTATCTTTAGACACCTTTCCCTATATGAGCGCAGCAAATCTAGTCCTACTCAAACTCTACAGCCTTGTCCCCCAAAACAAAAGAGATTAGTTCGTTACAGATGTGCGTACTGCGTTTGTCATTGTTTTCCCTTTTCGACCAATGTAGGTGTTGGATAGCCAGTCTCTACTAGTACTTTCGCCCCTTCCTTTCCTCTTTGAACCACGTCCTAGATTTATGCGATACAACTTTCCCCCCTACTTTCCCCCATTCCTTTCCTCTTTGAACCACGTCCTAGATTCATGCTATACAACTTTCCCCCTTCATTTCCTCTTTGAACCACGTCCTAGATTCATGCTCTATACAACTTTCCCCACTACTTTCCCCCACTCCTTTCCTCTTTGAACCACGTCCTAGATACATGGTATACATGCAACTAGAGCAATGCATGTGGAGTATGTAAATTATACCTTAAGGTTCTTGGGGCCTGGTTCGGTGGGCGATGGGACGGCGGCGAATAAGAAGGGGTCGAGGGCCCTCCCGCGGCGCCGCTGGGTGAAAGTGAACAACTGCGCCGGTAGTGGATTCCCTCCCTCGCCGACGACGACAACGTTAAGCCTCCTTCCCTTCCCGGCGGATGGATCCTACCGGCTCTTTGAGCAGTAGTGAGGGGAGAGAGAGGCCAACGAAGTCTTGTTTAGATCTGGAGAGGGCGAGAGAGTTTGAAGAGAGCAACTACAAGCGCTGAGCCTCCAGCGTGTATATATATATACTGGAGAGAGAGTGTGAAGCGTGCAAACCCTAGAAAACAAGTGCCGAGGCTGCAGCTTATACATGATGAGGAGATTATACTATCACTACGGTCACTACGAGATCGTATAGCTCCGTATCCATCCATTTTGACCAGTCAAAGAATCCTCCTGGCACAAATTATGCTCAAGTGTAGTTATCGAACCCGAGACCTCAAGTTTGATGAGCGAACAGGCTAACCGGCTACACAACCTCCCGTTATGTTCAACGAGAGGAAAATAACCTTTTACACATTCCTGCATTCGTGTGACAAGCATGCCGTGTTTTTTTTGTGTGTGGGAGTCATTGGGATTTCAATCATAATCGTGTCATGTGGCTTTGGTGGTAAGACTATCCACAATGGTGCAGAAATAATGCAGCCTTAGTCACCTTACCTCTCTCCACGTAGTATGTTGGGTCCCACCAGTCAGAGGGTGAAACAAACAAATTAATAAGAATAATTGAAAGCGCCAGCAGTGTATCTTACCTCACACATCTCGCTACTGCTCGGGAACACTGTCCAATTGATCCCTCTGTTCGCTCACTTACTATTTTAAGTGAATCCTTGTTATAACATGCACACAATTTTGGGCACTTGTATTCGACTTAAGTCAGTGTGCCACCGTATCTCGTATACTTACTACTCCCTTTGTCTAGGTGTAATAAGTCACGTTAGAAGGTGGAACGGGACCAAGGTGCGTGCGTGTGCGTGTTTGCGTGTGTGTGTGTGTGTGTGTGTGTGTTTAACAGCATGTGTGTGTTAGAGAGTGCGACAGATCGACCTACTCCTACAGAGAGATGGTGTGTAGTGTATGATTTTAGCTGCGAGAGTCGGTGCATCCTCTCGTGTGCGGGCGTGTCCGGTAGGGACATGCGGACAGCTGCCACGCCCGCTCCTGACAAGCCTGGCCCACCCAAAGCCCCTCCATCGCCCGCACGCGCTTCCCGCCTGAAACGGTCAACACCGCTCCAAAGAATTGGTGCCGCATTCATGCCCGGGCAGAGCAGACGCGACCTCTCACTGGCGAAAGAGTGATGGTTGCTTCGTCCATCCAACTTACTTGTGGGTCTATGTGATTTGACGGCTCATTGGTCTTTATTACTGATGTGGTAGGACTGCTGGATGTCCCACGCTTTTAGCAAAAGGAGGTACTACTAGATTACAATTTTCTCCATTCTTACAGTGGAGGAGTGCAAGAGCAGTGAAAACACGCAGGCTCAGTGATTACATGGCCCACCTCACACTATCACCATATTAGATGGACACCGTGCGACACCTGACTCTTTACATAGTACTCCCTCTGTTCCTAAATATTACTAGATGAGACCCCGTGCGTTGCCGCAGAACAGTCGTATATCTCTCTGTGCAAAATTATCGATTTCATAGAACTAAGAAAACTCTATAACTGCATGACAAATGTGGTAGCCAAACTAAATAAACTCCCATCATCATTTAAATCATCCCACATAAGGAAAAAAGATCAGCTAACTCCTACTGCATAATGGGATTATATTTTTCTTTTTGACATGTTAATGGGACTTAAAAGCTCACATACATGCATGCTTGCATGCATACATGTTGATGTGATTGAAAACCCACCCACATGCATGCCACGGTATTTCTGCATGCTTTCATGTGGCTTAGTGCGGAGCCTCTCAACGTCTAGATCAGACGGCTATTATGGACTGATTTAGTTCATCTAACGACTACATTAATTTTGATGATGTGGCTCAAGGAGAGGATAGAGAATTCCGTCTAGGTGAGTAAGTCATCTTAGGTTGTGCACCATGACCAAGGAGGAGGGGAAAACGAGAGACATTAATGTTTATTTGCTAATTAATAGCATTGCATGCAATGAACTAACCAGTGCATGTCGTGTTTGTACTCTCAACTCATTAAACGCATGCACACCCCTCATCTTGTATTGGATGATATGTCAAGAAACAAGAAACGAGGTAGAAGTTAATGCACCGCGCCTAAGTGTTTTGGGATTATTTGGTTTTCATAAGATGACTTACACACCTAGACGGAGGGATTCCACTAGGTAGATAAGTCTTTGTAGAGATTCCACTAGGTGAACTACCTACGGAACAAAATGAATGAATCTACACTTAAAATACATCTATATACATCCGCATGTGGTTCATGGTGAAATCTCTACAAAGTCTTATATTTAGGAACGGAGGAAGTACTAGTTAGCACGTACTGTAATTTATCAGCGGGATAAATTTGTACAAGGCTATGAAGCTTCCAACTTCTGTTACATGTATCTTGCGTCCAAGGTTGCTCGTTGCAACATTTCATCAAATACAAAGGAGACTAACATGCATGCTATTGCATCTCAATGATTGACAAATCATAGCCAATATGTACTCCCTCCATTCCAAAATAAGTGTCTCAACTTTATGCAAACTTTAGTACAAAGTTGTACTACTACTAAAGTTGACACTTATTTTGGAACAAAGGCAGCTAAAGAAAAAAACGATCCATGCAGTCCCTAGCCCTTGAACCGTAAACCCTAACCAGGCTTAAATTTGCTAGCAATATTCGAACTTCCTAGAAAATGAAGTTTGCAACCTTTTAACCATCAGATCAATCTGTGCAGTTTCACCAAAATCGAGATGAGCATCCCTGTGGCAAAGAAATTGGAGAAGCGTGATTAGAATAAGATTACTGGGACTAGTTGATTCACAAATACAGTACATAGAAGCTAGTAGAGGTATATGCGGGGCAAAGAAGTAGAGAAATATCCACAAGGAGTGATGTGGGCAGCTGGAGCACTGGTGCAAGCCGGCTGTAAAGGGAGTTGTACCTGAGGGACGTAGCTCAACCTAGAGGAGGGCGGCGGGAGGCGGCAACTACCCAGTCGCGGCAGTGAGCAAGAGACGAAGGCAACCCCACCGGCTTTGTGAGAGAGAACGGAGGGGACCCCTGATTGGGACGTGCCGACAGTGAGTTTTTGCCGTCGGTGACAGCGACCGCATCTACACTAAGCATCCACCCCTTCCCCCACCGGATGTGATCCGCCGGGATGTTAGAGATGTGGCCACAGTCGTTTTGTGCGAGAGAGTGTGAAGAGAGCAACCCTACCACGCAACCGTGTAGGCTGGCCCGTCCTGACTATGTATATAGTGGAGCGGTTTCCTTTTCTCTCCATATAAACCTAACATATTGCGTACATGCCACTGAAGAAAAAAAACTTTATTTATAAATGACATGGCACCTACTACTCGTTCTCCTATAACCTTGCACTTGGCATCTCCTAAATATTAACCTTGCGATTGGCTCTTCGCCTCTTCGGGAAGTCGAGCAATAATCGTAGTGCAGTATATATCGTTCTGGCTATATGAGACCGAATGAATTGCTGCACGTCCACCACGTGGGCGAGGGTCGAGGGGCGAGGGAGAGTGCTACATACGGAGCAAAATGAGTGAATCTACACTCTAAAATACGTCTATATACACCAGTGTTTGGAGTATGTACTAGTAGTTCATATTGAAATCTACTAAAGGACATATATATTCCAAACAATATGATATAATCTCTATAACCAAGGTATTAGTAGGGACGAGGAGTAAACGGAGGGAGTAGTAATTTTTTCTCCTCATCCTGTGAGCCACCGCGCGCATGGGCGAGGGAGCGGGCATAAGGCTGAGCAAGCTTCACCTCATCCTGCGAGCCACTGCGCCCGTGGGCGGGGGATACGGCATACTAAGCAAGCTTCTCCTCGTTCTGCGAGTTGATGGGACACATCAAAATTACTCCAGTGTATAGAGCGTTGCCTCTAAGGTAGGCCCCACATGGTTTGCCTCTTTTTTTAATTTAACATAACGCGTCAAGTTGCAGTTTGTTTGTTCACCCGTGGTAGACAATCCTCCCTCCACCAAGTGGACAACCAGTACACATGCCAAATTACGACGTGGGCTGCCTTTTTCGTACAGAAATGAGCTCCATCATGTACCCGCGCGGGCGTGGTTGGGAAAGAGACGGGAGTACGTGTGCCATGCATGCACCTCTTCTCTTCGTGCACGTCCCCAACCTACGTGGGTGTGTGTGAGAGATACAAACCGCGTTCATGAGTGTTTTTTATTTTAGGGTGGGGGTGGGGGTGGGGTGGGTGGTTGATTTCATGAATTATTTGTGGGAATACGTGCCGATGGCATCTCAAACAAAATTTTGCATGCAATGTGTGTGAAATGGAGGCCTATCCATATCATATATAGGGGGTCAGACAATCCATGAGAAAAGAGGGAGGGGTAATAGCTATCGATAGAGTCGAAGAGAGGATCAAGTGGGTGGGTGCGAGATCGATGAAGAGATTCATCGAGATTGTGTGTGTGTGCAAGTCAAAGATATAGGGCAATTAGCCTACCAGAACGTTAGAGGGCACATGTCAAGTTTGTGTGTGGCAGGGAGACATGACTAGAGCGCTCGATGTATCGGTGTGTGTGGGGGGGGAGGGGTGGGAGAGGGGTAGGCAGAGGCCTAACTAAAGAGATAGAACGACTCGTATATGTGGTGAGAAGGAGAGACCCAGCTATGTCTTGAGGGAGATCGGTCGACATCCATACATAACTGAAGGACGGGAAATATGATGGGACAAAGAGAGAGAGGAGAGAGAGAGAGAGAGGGGGGGAGAGGGGTAAAGTGCTAGATGGGTGATGGAGTTGCTTCTCGAAGATGGTGGGAGAGGCCTACTAGACAAAATGAGGGTGGAACTGCAATGTTATCAATAAGAGTGGGGATGTGTTTCTGTGTGTGCATGTGCGTGATAGATCTGTCGGGACGCATCCATGGATGATGAAGGGGAACCATGTGTTTGGTAAGCAAATCTAACTAGATCGGTAGATCAATTGTTGTTTGTTAGAGGAAGGGAGAGACACAACTAATGAGCTAGATCGATCGACGTGTGGGTAAAAACGAGTTATAGGGACCTAGGTAGCTATATGCATGTATAGCGAGAGATCGGTTGGTGTACGTCCATTTCTTAGAGGCAAATAAGGCCCAGCGAGACGAATAGACAGAGAGAATGGAGCTAGGAGGTGGTGCGAGAGGCCCGGCTACTAGCTAGATAGGGGGAGCAGTGTGCGGTTGTGAGATCGATGAAAAGAGGGGCGAGAGTTTACACGTGTGTGTGACCGTATGAGAGACACGAGGCAAGGACACATAAAGGAGGAGATTGAAGGTGTGTGTGTATGTTGTAGGCAGGCATCGCTGGAGAGGTTTATCGATCGGTGTGTGTCGGAAAGGAGTTATGGAGACTCTGGTAGAACGACCTAAAGAAAAAAAATGAATGTGCCCGGTGGATAAAATGCCGAGGGAGGGGGAGGGCGAGGAGGGCGTGTGCATGCACGAGAGAAAGTAGTGGTAGCTACAAAGGTTAGAGGGTTGTGTGGGTGTAAGAGACTAACAAAGATCATAATTTGATATGAAAGCGGATTCATATATTTGAATAGGAGATCATAGTGTTTTAAACATATGCATGCTTGAATATAGCAGTGATACACGTGCTGTGCACATGTTATACCATGATGTGATAATGCATGGCATTTGCAACTCACAGCTAAATGCCGAACAATCTAAACCATACTATACATCAAACAATCTCATATTTTATTTGAATTTGTGATAATGTGTGGCGTTTGCAGCTTACAACTAAATATCGAACAATCTAAACAATACTATATATCAAACATTCTCACATTTTATTTGAATTTGTGGTAATGTGTGGTGTTTGCAACTCACATCTAAATACTTGTAGGCATAGGGGGCGGGGCACATAATGTGATAAACACATTATACATATGAGACATGGTTTAGATTATGAAGATCTAGCTAGAGCTAGAAATGTAGTGTGATTTGGAATCAAAATAAAGTGGATTCAAAAAATCGAGTTCGAGTTCATATAGTACACATAGTTCATATGTAACTCGAGACTAATCATGTGGTGTGCTGTGAAGATAATACACAAACGATGGTTTAACTTGACAATAATGATGATTGTAGATCTTATTAAAACAGTGAAACGAATTCAAATGCTTTGACTTCACAACAATCATTACTGTAGATCTTATTCAAATAGAGAAACGAATACAAATTTAGTTCATATTGAAGCGGTAATATATACGTTTGGAATGCACTAAAATGTTCATTTGAGTAGTAGGTTGCGTGCATTATACACGTAACATGAATACAAAGTTTTGAGTGACATTTGTAGTGCGCATTGATTTGGTACAGTACATGTTAGGCTTGTCCGGAAATTTCAACCTGTGCCTTGTTAGCCTGAAATATTTAAGATATATCTTTGTCTCGTCGTGCTCCGACAACTCCATCCATCTCAACCCGCACCTTGCTATTCCGAAATTACAACGCACGCAAAAACTCCCACCACCTGTGAAATCCCGACACGCGAAATGCCCGTGGTATCCCTGAACCGAAAGAAGTGCCTCAAATTGGTGGGGGTACTTTTGTAACTTACCCCACATTTCGGATAAGTGTGTCCCTAAGACATGGTTCCCCACTTCCATCCCATCCGCCCACCCATTCGTACACCGAGGCCGCGAAAACCCGCGACGAAGCCCCACACCCTGCTCCGTCCGCCACCCAGCCGGAGCCTCTTCCCCGACGACGTCGTCCACAGCAACACCTCGACGTCCCTCATCCACCGTACCGGATGAGGATCCGTCATCGATCTCGTGGTCCCGCCGGTTCAGCCACCCCGTCCTCCACCTCCAAGGAGCTGCCCCGATGTTCCCCTCGTCTTTCGCGCCACCTCCATTCCCACACCGCCGTCTTCACATGCACCACTGAAAGAGCATCATCATCGCCATTTCCTCGGATGAAGCTACAGCCTAATTGTCACCGCCAAAGAGGTTGTACACTAATCGCCGCATTTTATTCTTGATTCGATCTTACGGTGCTGCCAGCGCTCGGTCCCGAGCCGACACAGCGCGACTCCATCCACGGCGGCGTCGCCGGCCACTTCCTCCATGGCGTCACTCCCTCGGCGGCGACGTCCACATCAGTAGGAGCTGCGGCTACTTTAGCTCTCGCTCGCTCTGCTGCTCTGCTCTTGCTCTCGGTCCCCTGCCTGGTCTGCTCTTGCTATTTCTATTGCTCTTGCTTGCGTTGCTGCTCTCGCTCTTGCTCTTGCTTGCAATGTTGCTCCGATTTAGCTACACTTCAGTCGACTGAATCGACTTTTGGGTAAGTCGTTGGGGTGAAGGAAGAACCAGCCGCAGCGGGGAGGGGGGCTCGCCGGAGAGGTACCCCACTATCTATCTTAGGGTTCAGGGTGGGGGCGGTGGTCGCCGGCGGTGGCGGGGCGGTGGCGTG
>NC_041385.1:107042412-107073757 GCF_002162155.2 Triticum dicoccoides
GAGATGAACCGCAGACCCTTGATTTTGTATCCAACGGTTGCAAAATCGACTGACCAGAGATGAAAAAGCCAGTCGACTGACGTGTAGCCTCACCTTGCTAGTGCGTTCAGTTTCGACAGCAAAATTCAGTTTCGACAGCAAAATTCAGTTTTGACAGCAAAATTCAGTTTCGACAGTTAAGTTCAGTTTCGACGGTTAAGTTCAGTTTCGACAGTTAAATTCAGTTCCGACAGTTAAGTTCAGAGATGAGCGGCTGATGTATTTTACATCTAGCACTTTGTGGTTATGTATTTTACGTCATGTATTGGAGATGCTATTAGAATTCCACTCAGGTTAACGTTGTTCGTTGACTCTCTTGTCCTGCTTCAGCCTCGTCGTCGTACAACTCACCGGAGCTGCTCCAACGACGAAACCCTCCATCACAACGGAGCAGTACCTCGGGCTCCATCTCCAGACGCCTAAGATCTTCTTCGCCTCCTCCGACAGCAAATTCAGCCGGACCATCCTCACCAGACAACCAATCACGCTGAGATCGACATGGCTTCGCCAAAGAGGTTGTACACTTATTGCATCCCTTTTTACTCTACATGTTATATATATTGTCCACTGAGCACACGGATTTGTTCCTTTAGTGTCTCCTTGAAAGAAAAAATGTAGGAATTTTAATTTTCACTTGTCCTCCTTTTCAAATTCCTATTCATGAAGCACAAGACTAAGATATAGTAGCATAATAGCATTATAACAGTACATTTTCTTGTGGTTTGACTTAATCTCACCATGCTTCTTTGCATCATGTGATCTTCCAATTGTTGTGAATCAAACACCCAGATTGGCAGAAATCCTGTGTTTTTAAATTCTCTATTTTGCATGTGCATTCCTATCCTATTCCTATCTATTTCCTATCCCTGCATTGTTGGAATCCTCCAACTCAAACGAGCCCTTACAGAATTACTTCTCTTACAGATAGTTGTCAAAGAAAACCTTGCGTGGTTTGTCCCGCTCCTGCTGCGCCGTCGTCCACCCCAGCTCAGCTGCTCCAACGATAGAAGGGTCCAGCACAACAGGGATCTGACCTCCAGACTGTCTTTTGCCGCCTTAGATCTTCTTCCCAGCCGCCAGCAGCCATGAAAACTGCATTACCATCATCAACCGAGCAGATGACCTCGAGGACTACACTGGTCCGCAAGAGAGGTCACACTCTTTCGTGTCTGCTTACGTTATGCATCGCTTAATATTACATGCTACTTTATCGTCATGCTCACCAATTAGACTCTGAGTCAGCTCCAAACTAATGGTCAAACTTGAGTTTTTAAATGGTTGTGGGGTACATATCGGGCCGCAATCAATAGTATCTATCTACTAGCTGGTTAATATCTGGTGTCTACTATGAGTTTCATGTTGGGTGGGAAACAAACAGTAAAGAAGCCATTATCTGTATTTTTTAACTGAAGCCATTATCTGCCTGTTATTATTAGTTTTGGGTCTATCCACAGGTTGCTACCATCACTCTGGATTTCTGCATGCACTCCTTACATAATCTCACTATGTTTTATTCCTATGCATGACAGTTATTGTAAACAATGGAACTGAACATGTAGAGCAAAAGAGACGAGCCTCGCGTAGCAATAAAATTTCATGCAGACGTCGCTCCATGGTAGGCGCAAAGGCAGCCCCCTCCATGCATTTTGGATTGTAATCGAGAGGAAGATATCTGTTCTGAGGGGGATTCAGAAGGAGAAGACAATTCCTATTTACCCCCCGAGGTCTTCGCTCTAACTTGCATGCTGATGTTGGTTATATCATGCATATGGTGTCTTGCATTGCTTACTTTATATATCAAATATGTCATCTGCTTAGTTTAGACATCCTTTGTGCGAATGCCATCTGTTTAGTTTATTCATCGTTTATGTGAATTATGCAACGCCATCTTGTTTAGTCAGGCATCATATATGTGAATTTTGCAATGCCATCCTGCTTAGCCAGTCATCTTATATGTAAATTATATCAGGCCATCTTTTTTTGTTACATATTACATTTGTCAACAATGTTAGTACATTCAACTGCTCTTCGTGTGCATCAGTCATTTGACACGGTGATGGAAAATTCTGGAGTGAAAACAAGGTCTTCAGAGCAGACTATGCTATCTGACGAAGCGCATATCTCACTGGTTACGGATAGCTCCTCAGAGGAGGATTCAGAGACAGATGACCAGTCCTATCCCCCCCCCTGAGGTGTATGCTCTAACGTGGCAGGGTTATGTTGCTCATATCGTGCGTATGGTGTCTCGGATTGCTATGTCATTTGATTAGTTTAGACATGCTTTGTGTGAATGTCACCTATTCAGTGTCTAATTACCATATATGTGAATTATGCATTTCCATCTTGTTGCAAGACATTACATATGTGAATTATACAATGCTATCTTGTTGCAAAGGCATTATACATGTGAATTATGCAATGCCATGCTTTTTAGCCAATCATCATGTATGTAAATTATATCATGCTATCATTTTTTTGTATTACGTGTTCCATTTGTCGACAACGTTTGTATATTCAACTACTCTTCCTGTGCATCAGCCATTTGAAGCGGTGCTGGAAGTATCTGGAATGAAAACAAGGTATTCAGAGCAGACAATGCTACTTGCTGAAGCAGACATCTTGCTGGATACAGAGAGCTCCTCAAAGGAGGATTCAGAGACTGATGACGAGTCCTATCTCCCCTCTGAGGTCTATGCTCAAACTTGGCAGGGTTATATTACCCATGTCATGCATGTTGTCTTGCATTTCTTAGTTTTTACATCATATATGGATTGCCATCTGCTTACTTGCTTACTATATATATCATATATTTGAATTATATCATGCCATCATGTTTACATAGTACATACACATCATCTATCTGAATTATGGCATGCCAACCCATTTAATAGACATCATATAGTTATATCATCTCATCCTGTTTAGTGTTTACGATCATCATATTTTGAATTATGGCATTCTATCCATGAATGTATGTGAATTATGGCATGCCAACCTATTTAATGAACACATTATATAGTTATGTCATGTCATCCTGTTTACATAGTCCCATATTTTGAACTATGTCTTTCCATCTTTTTTAGTTAGCCATCATAATGTGAAATTGTGTCATGCTATCCTGTTTAGTTAGCCATCATATATGTGAAATTGTGTCATGCTATCCTGTTTGGTTAGACAACATAAATATGAATTATTTCATGCCCTCTTTT
Organism: Triticum dicoccoides; assembly: GCF_002162155.2. NCBI lineage: Eukaryota > Viridiplantae > Streptophyta > Magnoliopsida > Poales > Poaceae > Triticum > Triticum dicoccoides. The sequence goes on from NC_041385.1 coordinate 107,045,661, forward strand.
ATTCCCCACTATCCATTGCACCTGTCTATCATACAATGTCTATACTTTCAATTACTTTTCTTGTTTATCAGCCATTTGAATTGGAGAGGGTGATGGCAGTATCTGAGGGAGTAACAACACGGTCTGCAGAAAACATAGTGCTACCAGTTGATGCAGATAGAACCACGGTTGTAATTGCCCAAGGACCAGATCCACCACACATAACCCACACTCTCACAGATTGTACCCCTACCCAGTTGGATAGAGAACCAGCTACACCCCTTCTAACCCCAACCCCGGCATATAGTAACCCAATTCCAGTTGACACAACACCGTCTCCACCACAGAGCACCCAAACACGAGTAGGTAGTAAGGGAAATGTAGTGCCCAAAGCACGAGGACCACCACTCCGAATCCCAACTCAACGCTTAAAGGAGAAGAAGATTTGTTCTCAGGTCAGGTTCTGTAGCTATGGTTCATACTCCTTTGCCCTTGCATTACTGTATTTACTCATACCAACTATTTTCAAATTTGAAGGATGGAATTGAAACTCCAATGGTGCAACCGGTATGTTTTAAACCTGCTTCTTTAACTGGTTTGCTGTTGTAACCTGCTCTATGTTGATTTTAGTTTCAATTGAATAAACAGTTATGTTCTCATGTCATGCACATTACAAGTGTTGTTATTGCTCTATAGTTTCCCACACTTATATTCTGTCCATTCTGCTTTGTCTTGAACAAATATTATTTGAACTGTGTCTCTATCTTGATTTGGCAACAAAAACTAGAATGATATAGACCATAAAGTGACCATGGTACATAGATATATGTTTGTTTCATGCTGTTATCCTGTCCACTTTACTACTGAACTCATTTACCAAAATGAGTTTCATATATAACATGGTAAACATGTGATGTGTCTGCTTGTTTCTCTTTTAGAATGCGGATAAAATATTGGAGAACAGTACCACATTATCCAATGGTAAAGGAAGTAATGCAGATAAGGTTCAAGATAGTGAGACATCCCTATTGGTCTCCAAGAAAGGTGATAAAACTATCTTGACGACAGGGAGGGAACCCAAAAGTCCTGTCTTGATGTAGTGTTCGAGGTACTGGCCACTACTGCTCGCACAAGCTCTTCGAACTTGCTGCCTGCATCAGTTCGTCTTCTTGAGTCTCAACTTCAAGTTGAAAGACATCAATCAGATGTGCTGCGACAGGAAGCCGAAGGATTGAGGAAGTCCCTGCAGAATTCAGATGCATATTTCCTGGTGCAACAGCAAGCGCTGGAGGATTTAAGCGCCAAACAAGAGAAAGTTAATAAGCTTGCTAAGCATCTTGCGAGCATTTTGGGTACCCAGGATATTGTTTCTTGAGATCTTCTGAAGTGGTTTCAGTTCTGGATTTGTTTTGCTGTGGTGTTTATTTGCGCCGGTCGCCAACTTTGACAACCAGTGTATATGATATGCTGCTTTGTTCCCTATATTTGCACTGGTGGCGAACTTTGATGCCCATTGGATGTAATATGTGTAATAGCTGTGATAGCCTAGCGTTAGTTGCTTGCTTATATATTTCCTTGTCTTGTTTATTTGTTTGCTTGTAGTCATTGCAGTTCTTTTTCCGCGGTTTGCTAGTGGCTACAATAACCTATTTTTTCATACTAGGCCACAATAACCATGGGCTAATAGTTACCGTAGTGACACTAGGCCTCCTACGGGCCGTAGAAACAGTGGGCCTTCTACGGGTCGTAGAAATGATTTGCCTTCTACGGGCCATAGAAACAATGGGCCTTCTGCGGGCCGTATCATCAATGGGCCTTCTGCGGGCCGTATGATCGATTGGCCAAACATGGGCCAAATAGACCGCATTATGGCCGTAAACGGGCTAGAGTTGGAATCGTCCATTCATGGGCCGACCATAACGGGCCATCGTTAATAGGCCGAATTTGATGACGCTACAAAAACGGCCCAACATATTAACGGACCACAAACGGGCCGACTATAACCACGGGCTGAATTTGGCCCACAAGCAGAAAACGACAGTAACGGGCCGTAAGTAAACAAATGCTGGAAATGAGCCCAAGAATAAATGGGCTCTGAGAAGGCCGAAAGATAAATGGGCTGGAAACAGCCCAACGGAATAACGGGCCGTTAATGGGTATAAGGTGATACATTGTTCATTACGGGCCAGTTTCATAATGGGCCGTTAATGGGTGTAAAGTGATACACTGTTCATTATGGGCCAGTTTCACCACGGGTCGTTAATAGGCCAAGAGTTACAAAGGGCCTTATATAGGCCGAAAGACTTCATGGGCCATACATGGGCCAGAAGTGAAAACGGGTTGTAGAAGTGAAAACGGGTTGGAATCATATTGGATGGCCCAGTTGACTCTATTGGGCCTAATTCGGATAGGGCGTAAAGGGCCTTGGGTTAGCGGGCTGTAAATGGGCTATATGGGAACATGCCGTTAACAGGCTTTCAATGGGCCGGCCCGCCACCTTTGGACGAAGTCAAATGGGCTGGCCTTTTCACAGGAATGGGCCTCTGTTGGGCCGTGCCACGTGTCAAAGTATCATAAGCGCCTTCTGTCCAATGAGTGGATGACATCTGTCCCAACGATGAGCTGACACGTGTTTCCGCCAGCCAATGATGATTTTACACGTGGAAAATCCCCATTGGTCGGGTTTGTTAACGGGTTATCGGATCCAAAACCCGACCCGATAGCTTAACAGCGTTCCGTTATGGTGGATGCCACGTGTCGGTCACCCTTGACGAAAGCACTTCTGTGACGCGCGATTTATCGTCATGGAAATGGACACTTCCGTGATGATAATTTTGGTAATGTCATGGAACACTTCTACGACAGCATAGGTATGACTATCTTGATTTTGTCATAAATTTGTCATGGATGTACATGCATGACAAAAAACGCGACCTACTGTGACAAACATGTATCATCACGGAAGTGTATTTTTTTGTAGTGGTTACAGAAGCAGCAACCAATGTGTTTTTTGAGATCTATGCTCTCACCACAGGCGCTCTTTCGTCACGCCGGATTGCCGCACGTACCTTGAAACCCAGGGTTCATTACCAGGGGCTGTATTCAGCCCGGTGTATATTGTAAAGTCCGAATACCTTCGGGAGTGTTCGATGTCGCGAGTTTGGCCTTATATGCATCAGCTCCGAATCATGTCTTTGGTCAAATGTTGGGTTTGCCCGGCTCCAGTGTTTTGCTACCTTATGTTCCGCTCTATCGGCTAAGGTGGCACAGGGAGAACTACTGCGATTGTGCCCTAGTTCATCCAGATGAGCACCTCAGTAGAGAAAGCCGAAAAGTGACTGTCATGATAAAGCGAGAGTTGGTCAACCACTTGATGACTCAGCGGAATCTTCGCGATTGCTCAGCATTGACGAAGGACCGGTTTCCCGGTCATGTATCTAAACACACCGTATTTGGATAAACGCGGACATACCTGGGGCTATATAGTAGCCCCACCATCAAACTCCTATGGCTAAGTGAAAGTGTTAAAGCTCTATAGTCCGATTGCCTCGTTCGCCGCACAACCACCTCGTTAACAGACCAAGACATTAGGTCAAGTGTGATTACGTGCTTTGCCGAACACCCCTGCATTATACGCGATGGGGCTGAAGCCGACGACTGCAAACTTTCAGATTGTATACATATATACATAAACGATCACACATGAGGCACTAAAATACTTTATGGGCAAAAGTATAAATATAGCCTTTATTGTCATAAGAATTGTTCTTACAATCCGAATACATGCTATTCGAACATGATATTTTTCGAGCACTGAGCCTCAATTAAGCGGACACCCTCTAAGACTTCGTCAAAATAATTCTCTGGTAGGTCCTGTCCCCCGGGTGGACCCCTCGTTGCAATATCGGTGGCCTTCATCTTTGCCCAGTATGTCTTAAAATGGGCAAGGGCCATCCACGCACCTTCTATGCACGCCGACCGCTTGATGGCGTTGATGTGCGGCACCGCGCGAAGAAATCATTTCACCAAACCAAAATAATTATCCGGACTTGGCTCCTGAGGCCACAGGCAATATATGACAGCCTTCATGACAAGTCCGGATAACCTGTGGAGCTCTGCCCATTCGGCCATCTGCTCGTTCATTAGCAGCGGACACCTAGGCATGCTGAATTGCGACCAGAACAGTCTTTCTTCTTCATGGTCTTCTTGGCCTTGGAAAAATTGCATTGCATTTGCAGCACTCTTTGATAAGTCCAAGTATGCGTCCATAGAACTCCACGCTTGATCAAGAGGGGCATACTTCGGATCGCCGAACTTAGTTCTCAATAAAAAGGGCTTCCCAGCCGCGATCTCGCTGGCTTGCCGAAGCTCCTCCCGAACCGCTCTGATCTCAGATCGAGTTTCCTTTGCCGCTTGTAAGGCCTTCTCTAGGTCAGCCGTTTCTGCTTGGTTTTCCCTTTCGAGAAGCTTGTATCGGCTAGCGGCATCCTTTAAATCAAGAGCCATATTGGCTATTATAACCTAACACTAGCGATGAGCAACCTGTTCGGTTTTAAATTCACCAGCCGCCTTCTCGGCAGCCGCGTTGCTTATCCTGGCTTGCTCCTTGGCCCAGGCAAGCTCAGCCCGAAGAGTCTTCATGGCGGCAACACTATCTGCAGTCAAAGCATATTATAACTCCCAGCATCATTCTCCTATTTATACTCACTGACCGCCCAAAAATACATACCTTGTGCCTCGTCAAGCCGCTTGTTCACAAGCTGATGTCATCATCCGCCACATCAAGTTGTCACTTAAGTTCGGAAAATTCAGCAGCCCGGGCAATTGCTGGGGCTGCAGCTGCGTGTGTACAAAAATGGCCAAATTATTACCTAAGATTATTTGATCCTCTGATCGCCCTGTTCGGATGGCAACAAGAGTCTCGGGGGCTACTACCTACACACAGTGCACCTCGCGTTTACGATAAAATTAAAAATTGCCACATTACGTACCTCGAAGCCTCTTAGTAGGCTCATAAAGGCTTCATCCAATCCGTTCTTTGCGGACGAAATTCTCTTAATCACCATACCCATTAAGATACAATGTTCCTCCGAGACAGGCGCTGGCCACAGAAGACCCGTCAACGTATCCGGATGTATGTCAGATAGTCCGGGGCTTTTGTTTTCGGTCTCTCTGGAGCCGAACACCCTGGACCTCGGGCGGCCGAAGAGTCACCGTCTGGCATTGTCCTCCTTTTCAGATCGGGAGAGATCCTCCGAGACGACACCTCGGGGTCGTCCGCCTTATGGGGCGGGGAAGTATCCAGAGGCGTTTCGCTCTCCATCATCTCCGGAAGAAGATCCCCCGAGGATGAAAATTGTTGGGGAAGGCTATAGGCCGAACTGCAAAACATACGTCTGAGGCATTACTCTCAGGAAAAGAATGGGGTATGCTTACAAAGCACATTTGTTCACTTACGGCTCGGTTAATGGTTGGCCCCCTTGTGGGCACTGTGCAGCAATGTTGCCCTCTGGGGAAGGGCCCCTGATAGGGGTTTCTTCCCTCGCTTCGAGATCTCTGCTTTCATGTCTTCGTGGGCGACCCTTTTCTTCCCGTGGGTGGAGGGGATACTAGATTCTCCGCCCCATTCATCCTCTGACATGGGAGTTTCGATTTCCCCGGATATGGTGCGTAACATACCTTCGGTGTGAAGGCCACTTTTGGCCTCCCCACTCCTGTGCTTATCTTCCCCCGATGGCACTTGATAAGGTGCACGAGCCAACATCCTGGTTAATACTGGATCAGCTGGATCTTTGGGAAGACGGGCCGAACACCTGATCCTCTCTGCCTTTTTTATCCAGCCCTGGCCAAGGATGGTTTTTTAGAATACTGTTATGATAAGTATAATGACAACATGTTCGGTTGTGGGGTGCTTACCAGGGTATCTGGATGGTTGCAGTCGAGGCATGCGTGCTCTGTAGTGTCCGAACACTTTAATTGTGGTCCAAAGAATAATTGATACATTCCTTCGAGCGTCGTGCCGAAGAAGTGCTGAACGGTTCGCGGTCCTTCCAGATTGAACGCCCACATACGGAGAGGTTGTCGCTGGCATGGCAGGACCCGACGAACTAGCATTACTTGTATTACTTTGATAAGACTGATGTCCTTCTTGATGAGATCCTGAATGCGGCTTTGCAATGTCCGCACATCATCAACCGATCCCCAGTCCAGCCCCTTGTTGACCCATGATGAAAGCTATGGCGGAGGACTGGAGCGGAAGGCAGGGGCAGCCACCCACTTTCTACCTCGGGGTGCTGTGATATAAAACGACTCCCATTGCCATAGGTCGGAAACTTCCGGGAAGGAACCCTTTGGCCATAAAACATTGGTACCTTTGCTTATTATAGCACGTCCGCACTCCGCATGTTGCCCGTCGACTATCTTCGGCTTCACATTGAAGTTCTTGAGCCATAAGACGAAGTGTGGAGTAATGCGGAGGAAGGCCTCACACACGATGATGAACGACGATATGTGAAGGAAGGAATCCGGAGCCCGTAATAAAACATGAGCCCTCTAACAAAGGGATGAAGACCGAAGCCTAGCCCTTAGAGGAAGTGAGAGATGAATACGACACTCTCATTGGGTTTGGGACTAGGGATAACCTACCCTTGAGCAGGAAGCCTGTGAAGGATTTCCGCGGTAAAGTACCTTGCCTTCCTAAGCTTCGTGATGTCCTCCTCCTTGACAGAAGAGGCCGTCCACCGGCCTTCAAGGCTGGATCCGGACATGGTCGGAGGTCCAAGTGCTTGGACTAAGCCTTGGGTGTTGGAACTCGAGGTGGGAGAAGGGAGGGATTAAGCATGGAAAGAAAAGGACAGTCTTGGCCTCTTTATAAAGAGGATGAATGTCAAGCGTCCTCCACGCGGCCGTTTGAAACTTGCCTAATCCCAGGAATCATACCAATGTAGCGGTTGGGTTACCCACGCCCGTATTGATGAGAATCCCGTAATAAGGGGACACAATCTCTGCTTCGACAAGACATGCCAATAAAACCGCCTCGCGAAAGATGTAGTGGCAGGCTGGAAAAACGGTTCGAATATTGACCGGGCCGTGGCGTGATGTCACGCTATGAATAAGTTGTCAGCATATTAGACTTGTGGAATATTATACTCTCTACGGTGGTATGTGGAATTTGTTTTGCAGAGCCGGACACGATTCTTGTGTTCAAGATCTACTTTGAAGTATTCGGAGAAGGAACCCGCCTTGCAATGCCGAAGACAATCTGCACGCCGAACTCAATCGTCATTGAAGCCTGGTTAAGGGGCTACTGAGGGAGTCCTGGATTAAGGGGTCCTCAGACAGCCAGGCTATATACATTAGGGATTGTTGGATTATGAAGATACAAGATAGAAGACTTCGTCCCGTGTGTGGGTGGGACTCTCCTTGGCGTGGAAGGCAAGCTTGGCAATCCAGATATATAGATTCCCTTCTCTATAACCGACTCTGTGTAACCCTAGCTCCCTCCGGTGTCTATATAAACCGTAGGGTTTAGTCCGTAGGACAAGAACAATCATAATCATAGGCTAGCTTCTAGGGTTAGCCTCTACGATCCCGTGGTTGATCAACTCTTGTAATACTCATATCATGAAGATCAATCAAGCAGGAAGTAGGGTATTACCTCCGTAGAGAGGGCCCGAACCAGGGTAAACATCGTGTCCCCCGCCTCCTGTTACCATTAGCCTTAGATGCACAGTTCGGGCCCCCCTGCCTGAGATCTGCCGGTTTTGACACCGACAGCGTCCCCAACAACCCAATCAGATAAAGCTCATCTCCTGCCCATTCATGTTCGTAACTTGTGACTTGCACATTAGAAAACCTTGCCACTCTGTTTAGACTTGGGTGCTCCCATCCCCGACTCGAATGCTGCTTCGGTCGGGGTAGTTGCAGTAACCTTGGATAAAAAGAGTTTGGTAGGGGGCTGGACCCTGCGTTTGTGACCTGGCAGATGTGATTCTCCGGCAGGCACAGAGGGCGTCGGCAAGGTAGCTTGCTGGGAAGACTCATTTACTTTCATTAAAAGGGGTGTTTTCGCCTATGCACGAACGTATACGTGCATGAGTTCTCGGCAAAAGCTCATCTTTTTCATTGATATGCTGATGCAATTACAAATATTACAGAAAATAAGCATGGACTCGGAAGATTACATTTCCTAGAAAGTTAAGTTTTGGCAAGTGCCTACAAATTGAGAAAAAGATAAGTGCCCCGTAATCCCTATTCTTGCCCCTTTCCTCCCCAAGCACGGAAGGCGAAGAAAGGTGACGGGCATGGGGAACGCGGCGATGGAGAGCTTGATGAGGAAGCCCGTCCACCACCAATGCTAGAGCCAGCAAGACGTAACCCCCGGCAAGGCATGTTGCCGGGGGAAGGAGGAGGTGGAGCAGATGATGGTGCTGCCACTGATGGTCAGCTGGAGTCAAAGTCATCGTCCTCCCGCCTACTGTCGTCGTCGTCGCTGTCGCTGTCCTCCTCGCTCTGTTGTTCGAGGAGGAGCTTTCATCGCTAGTGGAACTCTCCATGCAGCACCCTAAGCGGATTTCTGAGCTCCCAAAGACCTTGACGGAGAGCAGGCCATTCTCCATTAACTTAAAATGGAGAATGTGCCCCTCCGACAAGCTGTGGGCGTGTGCCAAAGTTTGCCACCCGCAGCGGAGGTACATGACCTGAGGGCGCAGGAGGCCAACATTGACCCATGTGCTGACATTCCCACAGCCCCTCATGTGTAGCCTGAAAGCCTGCGGCGGATCCTGCTCCATCACCCATGAGAATGGGGTAGGGAGATGGAGATGGCAGCTCACGCGCTTGTACAGGCGGATGAAGAACTCGAGGGGCTGGTGTCTGACATGGCCGTCCATTGGAGGGGGGGGGAGGGGGGCGCCAGCGGAAGCGCAGCCTGTGCGCCGCCCCGTCCTCCTATTCCCCGAACATCGTGGCGACCTCGGCCTCGTCCTATTTCTCTCCCCCATGCAGCAGGCTCCGCCACTGGAAGCTCTAGGGGAGGAGGGGAGCGCTGTCGAGAAGAAGCCCTTATAGCCGCCATCGAAGCGCCAGCGCGCCCTCTCACCATGGCGAATGGAAGAAATATGTCAAACAGATGGGGGAGAGAAGGATGAGTATGGAGAAACACCGTCCCTCTCCCTTTTTAGAAGAGCAAGGACGGGGCCTGACCACTGATGTCTACTACACAACCTTCTTCTTGTAGACGTTGTTGGGCCTGCAAGTGCACATGTTTGTAGGACAGTAGCAAATTTCCCTCAAGTGGATGACCTAAGGTTTATTAATCCGTAGGAGGCGTAGGATGAAGATGGTCTCTCTCAAACAACCCTGCAACCAAATAACAAAGAGTCTCTTGTGTCCCCAACACACCCAATACAATGGCAAATTGTACATGTGCACTAGTTCGGCGAAGAGATGAAGAGATGGTGATACAAGTGCAATATGGATGGTAGATAAAGGTATTTGTAATCTGAAATTATAAAAACATCAAGGTAACAAGTGGTAAAAGTCAGCGTAAACGGTATTGCAATGGTAGGAAACAAGACCTAGGGTTCATACTTTCACTAGTGCAAGTTCTCTCAACAATAATAACATAGATAGATCATATAACAATCCCTCAACATGCAACAAAGAGTCACTCCAAAGCCACTAATAGCGGAGAACAAACGAAGAGATTATGGTAGGGTACGAAACCACCTCAAAGTTATTCTTTCGGATCAATCTATTAAAGAGTTCGTACTAGAATAACACCTTAAGACACAAATCAACCAGAACCCTAATGTCACCTAGATACACCATTGTCACCTCAAGTATCCATGGGCATGATTATATGATATGCATCACACAATCTCAGATTCATCTATTCAACCAACACAAAGTACTTCAAAGAGTGCCCCAAAGTTTCTACCGGAGAGTCAAGAACGTGTGCCAACCCCTATGCTTAGGTTCATGGGCGGAACCCGCAAGTTGGTCACCAAAACATACATCAAGTGGCACATGATATCCCATTGTCACCATAGATAAGAACGGCAAGACATACATCAAGTGTTCTCATAAAAGACTCAATCCGATAAGATAACTTCAAAGGGAAAACTCAATTCATCACAAGAGAGTAGAGGGGGAGAAACATCATAAGATCCAACTACAATAGCAAAGCTCGGGATACATCAAGATCGTGCCATAGAGGGAACACGAGATAGAACACGAGAGAGAACACGAGAGAGAGAGAGATCAAACACATAGCTACTGGTACATACCCTCAGCCCCGAGGGTGAACTACTCCCTCCTCGTCATGGAGAGCGCCGGGATGATGAAGATGGCCACCGATGAAGGATCCCACCCTCCGGCAGGGTGCCGGGAAGGGATACCGAGAGGTTTCTGGTGGCTACAAAGGCTTGCGGCGGGGGAACTCCTGATCTATCTTGATATTCAATGTTTTTAGGGTACGTAGGTTTATATAGGTGAAATAAGTCGGTCGGGGGAGCCTCGAGGGGCCCACGAGAGGGTAGGGCGCGCCCAGGGGGTGGGAACGCCCCCCTATCTCGTGGCCTCCTCGAGGATCTTCTGACGTGCACTCCAAGTTCCCTGGATCATAATCTTCCCAAAAATCACGGTGCCGAAGGTTTCGTTCCGTTTGGAATCCGTTTGATATTCCTTTCCTTCGAAATACTGAAACAGGCAATAAAACAAGAATATGGGTTGGGCCTCCGGTTAATAGGTTAGTCCCAAAAGTAATATAAAAGTGTATAATAAAGCCCATAATCATTCAAAACAGATAATAAAATAGGATGAATGCTTCATAAATTATTGATACGTTGGAGACGTATCAGCATCCCCAAGCTTAATTCCTACTCGTCCTCGAGTAGGTAAATAATAAAATAAAGAATTTATGAAGTTTGAATGCTAGCAGGTGCACAAGTTTGATCAATGATAATTTCAATCACCTTTTCTAGCATGTTTATATGTCATAACAGTATTTCATCTCATAAAACTTTTAATAATCAAGTAACAAGCTATTCACATGTTAAAGCATAGACCATAAACTTTCTTGAAAACTAGCAAACTTCATTCTTAGTCATCAAACAATTGCAATTCATCTTATTTTCAGGAAGGGTCTATGTCAGAGCTTTGATTTAGCAAACTCCACATACTCAACTATCATATAGTCTTCTACAATTGCTAACACTCACGCAATACTTGTGGTTATGAAGTTTTAATCGGATACTGAGAAGGATAGGGGCTTATAATGTTGCCTCCAAACGTATTCACCTTTGGGTGATGTTAACAATAATAGTTCATGCTAACTTACATCCAATTGGATATATATATATATAAGGATCACCCTAACACAAAGTGCTTGCCAAAGGATAAAATGAAAAAGGGAAAGGTGAAGATCACCTTGACTCTTGCATAAAGTAAAATACATAAAGTAAAAGATAGGCCCTTCGCAGAGGGAAGCAGAGGTTGTCATGTGCTTTTAGGGTTGGATACACAAAATCTTAATGCGAACGTCACTTTATATTGCCCCTTGTATATGGACCTTTATTATGCAGTCCGTCGCTTTTATTGCTTCCATAACAAGATCATACAAAGCTTATTTTCGCCACACTAGTAAGTCATGCATATTTAGAGAGCAATTTTTATTGCTTGCACCGATGACAACTTACTTGAAGGATCTTACTCAATCCATAGGTGGATATGGTGGACTCTCATGGCAAAACTGAGTTTAAGGATATTTGGAAGCACAAGTAGTATCTCTACTTGGTGCTAGTAATTTTTGGCTAGCATGAGGGGAAAGGCAAGCTCAACATGTTTGAATGATCCATGACAATATACTTTAACTAAGATGCGAGAAAACATAACCCATTACGTTGTCTTCCTTGTCCAACATCAACTCTTTAGCATTTCATACTTAATGAGTGCTCACAATTATAAAAGATGTCTATGATAGTATATTTATATGTGGAATCTCTCTTCCTTCAATATTCTTTCATGAATTTTCAAATGACTAATACAATGCTTGCTAACCGTCAATGAATTTACAACCTCTACTTCTTAGATGTGAAGTCATTACTCCCCATGGGATAAGCAAATGAAACATATATAATTTCAGATTTATGACATTCAACTCATTCAACCATTTACTCATAGGATATAAGTGAAGCACACGAGTAAATGAAAAACTACTCCAAAAAGATATAAGTGAAGATCAGTGAGTAGCAAAAATAATTATGTAACTATGTGAAGATTCTCTCTCATTCAAGAATTTCAGATCTTGGTATTGTATTCAAACAGCAAGAAAAACAAAATAAAATGACATTGCAAGGATAGCACAACTCATGTGAAGAAGCAAAAACTTAGGTTCAACCGATACTAACCGATAGTTGTTGGAGAAGAAAGGTGGGATGCCTACCGGGGCATCCCCAAGCTTAGATGCTTGAGACTTCTTGAAATATTATCTTGGGGTGCCTCGGGCATCCCCAAGCTTGAGCTTTTGTGTATCCTTAACTCCTTCTATATCACGGTTTCTCTTCTTTTTATCAAAAGCTTCATCGACAACAAACTCAAAAAGAACTTGTGAGATAGGTTAGTATAAAACAATGCAAAACCTTATCATTTTCTACTGTAACAAATTACTAACATTATTATTCAACATTGAATACTAAATATCTCTGCATATTTAGTACTCCTATCCTCAAATAGAATCATTAAACAAGCAAGCATAGGCAAACAGTGCAAACATAACAGAAATCTGCCAAAACAGTATAGTCTGTAAAGAGTGCAAGATTCATCATACTTACCTAACTCCAAAAATTACAAGAAAAATTCTACGCTGTAAAATATTTATCAGATCTCATTATTCAAAAAAATTCAACATTATATCACTCTCTGACTTTTCTAGGGAATTTTTGCAACAGCGGTAAACTTTCTGTTTTGAAACAGCAACATGTATACATGCAAAATAAGCATGGTAAAGGCTATCCTTGACATTTTTATTGAAAAAAAGAAGCAAAACATTAATATAAATAACATAAAGCAAATACAAACAAAATAAAATGATGCTCCAAGCAAAACACATATCATGTGATGAATAAAAATATAGCTCCAAGTAAAGTTACCGATGAACGAAGACGAAAGAGGGGATGCCTTCCGGGGCATCCCCAAGCATAGGCTCTTGGTTGTCCTTTTATATTACCTTGGGGTGCCTTGGGCATCCCCAAGCTTAGGCTCTTAGCACTCCTTATTCCATAGTCCATCGAATCTTTACCCAAAACTTGAAAACTTCAATCACACAAAACTCACAACAAATCTTGTAAGCTCCGTTAGTATAAGAAAATAAATCACCACTTAGGTACTGCAATGAACTCATTCTAAATTCATACTGGTGTAATATCTACTGTATTCTAATTTCTCTATGGTTCATACCCTTACATACTAGCCGTAGATTCATCAAAATAAGCAAACAACACAATGAAAACAGAATCTGTCAAAAACAGAACAGTCTGTAGTAATCTGTATCAAACGTATACTTCTGCAACCCCAACAATTATGAAATAAATTGGTGGACCTGAGTAATTTGTCTATTAATCATATGCAAAAATAATCAACCTAAAAGCACTTTCCAGTAAAACATGACAGCTAATCTCGTGAGCGCTAAAGTTTATGTTTTTTACAGCATGATCACAAAGACTTCACCCAAGTCTTCCCAAAGTTTCTACTTGGCACTTTATTGAAACAAAAGCTATAAAACATGATTACTACAGTAGCATAATCATGTGAACACAAAAAAACAGTAAGGATAAATATTGGGTTGTCTCCCAACAAGCACTTTTCTTTAATGCCTTTCTAGCTAGGCATGATGATTTCAATGATGCTCACATAAAAGATAAGAATTGAAACATAAAGAGAGCATCATGAAGAATATGACTAGCACATTTAAGTCTAACACACTTCCTATGCATAGGGATTTTGTGATCAAACAACTTATGGGAACAATAATCAACTAGCATAGGAAGGCAAAACAAGCATAACTTCAAGATTTTAAACACATAGAGAGGAAACTTGATATTATTGCAATTCCTACAAGCATTTGTTCCTCTCTCATAACAATTTTCAGTAGCATCATGAACGAACTCAACAATATAACCTGCACCTAAAGCATTCTTTTCATGATCTACTTGCATAGAAAATTTACTACTATCCACATAAGCAAAATTCTTCTCATGAATAATAGTGGGAGCAAACTCAATAAAATAACTATCATGTGAGGCATAATCCAATGGAAAAGTAAAATCATGATGACAAGTTTCATGGTTATTTTTATTCTTTATAGCATACAAGTCATCACAATAATCATCATAGATAGCAACTTTGTTCTCAGAATCAATTGGAACCTCTTCCGAAATAGTGGAATCATCACTAAATAAAGTTGACACTCTTCCAAATCCACTTTCATATTCATCACAATAAGATTCAACATCCTCCAAAATAGTTGGATCAAAACTACCTAAAGTTGACACTCTTCCAAACCCACTTTCATCAATAATCATCATACGAGGCATGCTTTCATCATAACAAATATTATCTCAAAACTTGGGGGACAAAAAATATCATATTCATCAAACATAGCATCCCCAAGCTTGTGGCTATGCATATTATTAGCGTCATGGATATTCAAGGAATTCATACTAACAACATTGCAATCATGCTCATCATTCAAAGATTGCATGCAAAACATTTTATAGACATCTTCTTCTAGCACTTAAGCACAATTTTCCTTTCCATCATTCTCACGAAAGATATTAAAAAGATGAAGCGTATGAGACAAACTCAATTCCATTTTCTATAGTTTTATTTTATAGACTAAACTAGTGACAAAACAAGAAACAAAAAGATTCGAGCGCAAGATATAAAGATATACCTTCAAGCACTAACCTCCCCGGCAACGGTGCCAGAAAAGAGATTGATGTCTACTACACAACCTTCTTCTTGTAGACGTTGTTGGGCCTGCAAGTGCACAGGTTTGTAGGACAGTAGCAAATTTCCCTCAAGTGGATGACCTAAGGTTTATCAATCCGTAGGAGGCGTAGGATGAATATGGTCTCTCTCAAACAACCCTGCATCCAAATAACAAAGAGTCTCTGGTGTCCCCAACACACCCAATACAATGGCAAATTGTATAGGTGCACTAGTTCGGCGAAGAGATGGTGATAGAAGTGCAATATGGATGGTAGATAAAGGTATTCGTAATCTGAAATTGAAAAAACAGCAAGGTAACAAGTGGTAAAAGTGAGCGTAAACGGTATTGCAATGGTAGGAAACAAGGCCTAGGGTTCATACTTTCACTAGTGCAAGTTCTCTCAACAATAATAACATAGATAGATCATATAACAATCCCTCAACATGCAACAAAGAGTCACTCCAAAGCCACTAATAGCGGAGAACAAACAAAGAGATTATGGTAGGGTATGAAACCACCTCAAATTTATTTTTTTGGATCAATCTATTAAAGAGTTCGTACTAGAATAACACCTTAAGACACAAATCAACCAAAACCCTAATATCCGTGGGCATGATTATACGATATGCATCACACAATCTCAGATTCATCTATTCAACCAACACAAAGTACTTCAAAGAGTGCCCCAAAGTTTCTACCGGAGAGTCAAGAACGTGTGCCAACCCCTATGCATAGGTTCATGGGCGGAACCCGCAAGTTGGTCACCAAAACATACATCAAGTGGCACATGATATCCCATTGTCACCACAGATAAGTACGACAAGACATACATCAAGTGTTCTCATAAAAGACTCAATCCGATAAGATAACTTCAAAGGGAAAATTCAATTCATCACAAGAGAGTAGAGGGGGAGAAACATCATAAGATCCAAATACAATAGCAAAGCTCGGGATACATCAAGATCGTGCCATAGAGGGAACACGAGAGAGAACACGAGAGAGGACACGAGAGAGAGAGAGAGATCAAACACATAGCTACTGGTACATACCCTCAGCCCCAAGGGTGAACTACGCCCTCCTTGTCATGGAGAGCGCGGGGATGATGAAGATGGCCACCGATGAAGGATCCCCCCTCCGGCAAAGTACCGGGAAGGGCTCCCGAGAGGTTTCTGGTGGCTACAGAGGCTTGTGGCGGCGGAACTCCCGATCTATCTTGATATTCGTTGTTTTTAGGGTATGTAGGCTTATATAGGTGAAAGAAGTCGGTCGGGGGAGCCTCGAGGGGCCCACGAGAGGGTAGGGCGCGCCCAGGGGGGTGGGCGCCCCCTATCTCGTGGCCCCCTCGAGGATCTTCTGACGTGCACTCCAAAATCCCTGGATCTTAATCTACCCAAAAATCATGCTGCCAGAGGTTTCGTTCCATTTGGACTCCGTTTGATATTCATTTCCTTCAAAATACTGAAACAGGCAATACAACAACAATATGGGCTGGGCCTCCGGTTAATAGGTTAGTCCCAAAAGTAATATAAAAGTGTATAATAAAGCCCGTAATCATTCAAAATAGATAATAAAATAGCATGAATGATTCATAAATTATAGATACGTTGGAGACGTATCAGCCACCCAGCCCAAGGGGCGGCCGCCCTACACGCCCAATACGGCCTCCTGAAGTATAGGGAATCGAAACCGACCCGCTGCCCCAATCAGCGACGCGTGGTTTCCCGCCTCGGTGTTAATGCCCACGACCATCGCTTTCCCTTCCCAACGCATGTAGAACATGTGACAAGCGAGTCAGGGGCATGGGAACAGTTGGGGCGACCATTTTCCACCCCGTGATCATGGGGTGTGGCGCCATGCAGGCTGCGACCCGAGTCCTCGTAGTAAATGAGTAGCGCCCCTGCGAATCCCTCTTTTTTTAATAAGGGAAGCACGGGCCGGCTCTTTATATCAACTGCAGGATGATGCAAGCATGCTGAGGCCATCCCACACATGATCCCCACGTCACATGCTCGACGGAAATAGTGGGGAAGCACAACTACCAAAGAGATCATGGAGAATTAAGTTCCTGCCATGCGTGCCCGTGCACTGCTTTGGGCCTGGCCCAACTATGCCTTGCCCTCACGTGTGGCCCAGGCCCGGGGGCTCCTGTCGGTGTACAAAAGTACGGGCTCTTTTGTATGCCTTACTTGTGCACAGGCAGTTATCGACACGCCTGTGGCCAGGCTTGGCAGGACAACATAAGAGAAAATACAAAAGACTACCAAGACAGACACTCGAAGCACGAGGAGCAGAGGGCGAGCTGTACCTCCCCCGGAAACACCCTTGCAGGGGCAACCTGCACAACACCAGCAAGCCCATCACCCTTGAGGCCGAGAGCTCTGACACCATCGACAACGTTAAGATCAAGATCGGAGAACGCATGCTTGGTAGCATGCAGATCCTCATAAAGATTGATAGCCCACGGGTCCACGTGGGACCAGAAGACGAAGACCCCCGGCAATACCCTTACCGAGGACGACTCCAAGGCCCCCGACAAGCCTTGCCGGGGACAATCACCGGGCCGCAGCCAGACCCGCACCCGGCAAGGGTTCGCCACCTCACCACCACTCCAGTGCGACGATCGGCGTGCCAACCAAGCAGACGCCTGCGTGGCGGCATGCAGATCTTCGTGGAAGCTTTACCATCGCGCCAACACAGCAGCCAGTTAGCCAGCGTGGCACTGCATGCCTCATTAGCCTGAACATGTGTCGAAGCAAGGAAGAGCGGCGACAGACAAGATAGCTTCTGTTGTCGTCCCCAATAAAGGAAGAGGGCATGTAGGCAGCACATTAAATGTGTTTGTCCTGCGGTGCCGAGCGATAAGCTCGTACAATGTAGCTTGCCACCTCCTGTGTGCCACTATGGCAACCCCTTTACGTATAAAAGGAGGCCCAAGGCATATAGAGAGAGGATTCAGACTTTTGGACCATGCACGTATCGTAGCTAGTTCAAAAGCTCAAGAACACATATATCCAAACAAGCAGGAATAGGGTATTACGCAGCTTTGTGGCCCAAACATGGGTAAAATCCCCTATGTGCTAACTGCTCGACCTGCTCCTCATGCAGCCAATCCCCTATCGAACGTAGAAGGGATCCTTGTGACCCCATAGGTGTTCGTTTCCCCCGACACATATGTAGTGTAGATCCTTGCTTGTGAGTACTTTGGATGAGTACTCACGGTTGCTTTGCTCCCATTTTTCCACCTCTTTCCATTCTTCTCGGATGCTGCAACTAGATGGTGGAGCCCAGGATCCAGACGCCACCACCAACGACTACTACTACTACTACCCGAGGGTGCCTACTATTACGTGACGGACGCCGACGAGCAGGAGTAGTTAGGAGGCTGCCAGGCAGGAGGCCTTGCCTTTTCGATCGATGTTGCTTTTGTGCTAGCCTTCTTAAGGAAAACTTGTTTAACTCATGTATGTACTTAGATAATGTTGCTTCCGTTGACTCGTTTGTATTTGAGCTTATGTATTCGAGCCCTTGAGGCCCCTGGCTTGTAATATAAAGCTTGTTTTATTTTAATTTGTGTCTAGAGTTGTGTTGTGATATCTTCCTGTGAGTACCTGACCTTGATCGTACACATCTGCGTATGATTAGTGTATGATTGAATTGGGGGTGTCACAAGTTGGTATTAGAGCCAACAGCGTGTAGGTAGCCCCCTTTCCAACTCCTTGGCCGAAGTTGAGTCTAGTCTTTGCAAAACTTTTGCTAACATGGATGAGCGGCTTATGGGCCCATGTCACCATTGGGTAGTATAGGATCTTTTATTCCTCATCTATACTCTGGGGTTCTCATCTCTCTTCTATTCGGGTTAAATGATTTTGCTAAAATCTAACTTTAGGTTCTCGAAAATACTTTCTCCCGGAGAGCCCCTTCGGTACAGATGATCCCTTGCTGCACCAGAAGATTTCGAAGATACTCTCTGATGTTTCCTGAAACCCTTGTGCCCTTCACTGTTGCAATTCCATATCACCGATAAACCCACTATTGATAAACTCATACACTTGCCATTCATACAATCATTCCCCGTTGATCTTAGTATTACAAGATACCCTGTAATACTTTCAGATATTTTGAGAATCCATTGTACCTGCTCTGTTGCAGCTCCTTTTCCGCATGAATACATGTACGAATAATTGCTCACAATTACCGAGGATTCGTTCATCCCCAGTTGTTAATGTGCTTCACAAAATCTTCGAAATACCTTTTGATCTTCTGAAAATCCTCATCAGCCTATTTTTGTTGAAATTCTTGCTTACTTGCATTATGGTTAATCCCATAAGTCTAGTAATCTTATTGGCATCCTTTGTCCTTATCATCTTAGGTCCATTGATTCAATGTTTGCGAATGCCTGCAATCATCAGTTGATCATTATAAATTATCTTTCCAGCTCAGACGTCATTTTGAATAGGAGCTGGTACTCGACCAATCAAATTGTCGTGGATTGTACCCCTAAGTCTATTCAACTTAACCATTCTTGATTTAGTCTGTTGTTTCTATAGTATGATCTCCTTGCATTCTTTCTTCTTCTAGTTGAGTACCAATTCTCACATCAGATCCCTTGTGGACCACCAGATCCTTTGTTGGATTTTATCCGATAGTGTACTTCATATTGAATTACCTTGTGAATTCTTTCCGAGATACATAATGCCTCTGGTAAATTGTATCCTCTCCTTTTGTCAACCATTCTCTGCTTTCAATCTTGTGTTATTTACTCTTGAAGTTTGTGGTATATGTCCCTAAGCTGCCCCGACGGGTTGAACCTGTGCCTTCCCTAATCCGTGTGAGCCCGAGAGTTTTCACGAGTCATACTCTTCTATTGTTTTGCCAGATAAAATTTCAATGCTACAACTTCTTCGAAAGTGAGAAGTGAATGAAAAGTTGTGCATTAGAGAAGTGGGAGTTGACCTTGAACTTTGTGTTCATGCCCATGGACACGATGTGGAACTTATCATGGAAGCTTCCAGTAATAATAATAATCTCCTTGATATAATATCATCTGGTATCTGTGAATTGATCCTTTGCAACCATGATTGTTCTCCTTTGATTCTGCTTTGCGGACAAGTTAAAGCACTTGCCTTCTGCAGGTCGATAATCTCAGCAACCTCTATTTTTTATCTTCCTTTGAGTATTACCCTTTGATATCTTGAGGATATCAAAGAACTGTGTTGCTTCCTATGAATATTCATCTAGCATTGCTTCTCACGGGATTCAGATTTCCCCCGGGTTCTGACTTATTAGTCACTCGAGACCACCAATAAGTGAATCGTTTCCGCACACTGATTCGATAACTCTAAGTAATTTTTTGTTGCTTACGAGTTTAATAATCCTTCAAGTCATTCCTAGCCTGATTGGCTATATCATTATCATGCTAAAATTTAATGGTGCTACCTGGTCCTTCTCCTTAAAGCACAACTTTTGACGATGAGCTAAGCCTACATCGATCTTCCTCATCATATCATTTTTCCTTAAATAGCAAGCTTGATTTTGAGTTTGTGTCATACCCGTGGTTCCAATAACCTTTCACTTCACCATTCCTTTGAGTTGATGTCATCCCCGATCGATTACATCTTCATGGAACCTGTCGACAAATATGTCATGATAATCACCAACATTGTGAGATCTTCCAGGTTACCAATCGAATTCATGATGAGGAATACCATCCTTGCCCCCTCGATGATTGTTGTTGAGTCAGTCGGCCACAAATCATATTTTGCTTGCTAAAATTGTATGACTTATTTTATAAGTTGTTCCGATGGATCCTTTTTGTATCCAAAGTCTGACCTTTCCCTGATGAACATCTTAATGCTATCCCGAAGCATGTCGGTGGTACTCTGATTATCAACAAGAACATTGGGAGCGCACTGCTAACTGTTTCTCAATCAATTATCCAAACACTATTGTATGGGTAACGTCATGAATTTCCTCTCCCCTTTACCTAAATGGAAATCTACTTACTATCCTATCAGGCATATCATCATCTGCTTTTCCTTGGGAAGGATATACTCTTGATATTTGTGTTTAAACACATTTTCCTTTCCAATGATCTAATTAAATTAATAATCACATTTTCCTTTCCATTGTTTTTTTGACCTTTCTTGGATCTGTATGACATAAGCAGTAATATTTCCCTTCTTATGTAGACACCTCGCTGTACAACTCTGTCAGTAAGACCTTGTTTATATTGTTGTTGACATTCTGGTAGCCACCGATGGATGAGAACTTTGCCTATTGGTCCACCTCGTCTTAACGAGTAGAAAAATGGTTCTCTTCGTCCCTCGCCCTTGGTACCAACGTTGTTGCCAACATAATTGACAGGCTATCCTGTGACCTGCCTTGCCATCATGACCGTGCAAAATGTTAGTGCCTTCCTATTTCTTGCCCACATGGCGGGCCGATAACCCACAGTTCCACATGATCAAAAAGTCACACCCAACATGCGATACTATCCTAAAGAGACTCGAAGGTCCCACCAAGGATAGAACCGCATATTGAAACACTTTTGCAAGGTGGATATCATTACATCAATATTACATAATAGATAGGGATACATCCAACACATCCAATGACACATGAATACAACATCATCTTACATAAAAGCTACATCCGACTAAGGATGAATCACAAACAGAAACTCAAAAGACATCCACCCTGCTAGCCCAAGTTGCCGCCCTGGAACCTATCCCCTGATCGAAGAAGAAGCAGAAGAAGAACTCCAAAACAAGCAAACATCGCTCTCGCATCATGATCATCACATAACCTGTACCTCCAACTGTTGTGGTAGTAATCTGTGAGCCACAAGGACTCAGCAATCCCATTACCATGGGTATCAAGACTAGCAAAGCTTAATGGGAATGGAAGGGGTAAAGTGGTGAGGTTGCACCAGCGGCTAAGCAAGTATGGTGGCTAACATACGCAAATAAGAGCGAGAAGAGAAGCAAAGGAATGGTCGTGAAGCTAGCAATGATCAAGAGGTGATCCTGAACTCCTACTTACGTCAAACATAACCCAAAACCGTGTTCACTTCCCAGACTCCACCGAAAAGAGACCACCACGGCTACACACGCGGTTGATGCATTTTAGTTCGGATCTGGTGTCAAGTTATCTACAACCAGACATTAACAAATTCCCATCTGCCACATAACCGCGGGCACGGCTTTCGAAAGTTTATACCCTGCAGGGGTGTCCCAACTTAGCCCATGATAAGCTCTCCCGATCAACGAAGGATATACCTTCTCCCAGGAAGACCCGATCAGACTCGGAATCCCGGTTTACAAGACATTTCGACAATGGTAAAACAAGTCCAGCAAAACCGCCCGATGCGCCGACAATCTCGATAGGAGCTGCACATATCTCATTCTCAGGGCAACACCGGATGAACATTACGTACAACTAAACCAGACCTCAAGTTTCCCCAAGTAGGCGCTGCAAGTGGCTCTGGTTCGGACCAACACTTAGACAAGCATGCTGCAGGAACTTAACATAGAAACTTAAGGCATGGCATGATACTACTAAATGCATAGAACAAAATTCCTTTACTGACCATGAGCCAAAAGGGATCAGAAGATATGATGGCACCTATGTAAACATGGCAAATGATATGACATATTCAAGCATGGTAGGAGCAACAATAAGTAGGCATGTTGGTGAGCTTGTACCACTCACCACAGAGCATTACGTGGCATGGAAAGGCAACCAACAGTAAGAAGACATGTTTGTGAAGCTAAGAATGGCAAGAACAAGTTCATAGGGTGCATGGATCACTAGCAAATCTCATGGCAAAACTGAACTTAATGTTAACAGGATGACAACAACATTATTTAGCAAATTGAGAGCAAGATTACAACAAGCTAGAGCAGGCTATAAATGCAACCAGGGACACGGATGGATAGAGAAAGACATGTATAACAAAACATCCTTAGTGAACATCTCCAGATTATGCATAGAATGACTTGTAGCAGCAGGTTTACATAGCATCACCAAATAACAAATTCAGCCTAGCAAAACAGCAACAGCAAGTACAATACTTGACGAGCTCAATGCACTCACTACAAGACTCACAAAAATAAAAGACAAGCACCCCTGTAAAGATGGAATGATGTAGTACAAAACACATGTATAGATCAACCTCATAAGATGCACACATCAAATGCAACAAAAATGACAAATCGCCAAGTTATAACAGTTTCAGCAGATTAACATCATATAGCAGTCTTGCAATGATTTTTCGGGCATCAAGATGAACTCAACCAAACATGGCACAATGGAACAAAATGTAGAGCATCTCCTGATGAACATTTTCATATATAATACACACAAAACGGAGCAGTATGCAACAAGTTACAGTAGGTCAAAGGTAGCACCAGAATATGCAAGAAACTAGGGACTTAGACGAATTTTTACCCTCCGAAAAGTCAACCGGGACGGGACGGTGCGGGATGGAGGGATCCGGGGACGCGGGACTCCGTTTGGTTCACCGGACCGGTGGATCTCGTCCAACCGGCCGGATCTGGGACGGGGCGGCCGGAGACGGGGCGACGAGGTCGCCGGAGGGGAGGCGGCGGCCGACGGCGAACGGTGACGGGCGGCGGGGCGGTGATCGGAGGGGACCGAGGCAGCGGCAGGGTCGACGAGGCAAGCCGGGCGGCGGTCGGCATCCGGAGTTGAGGCGGAGGGGCAGCGCGGTGGCACGCGATCATCGGGCGGCGGCGGAGGCGGGCGGCCGCGGGGCGCGGGCGCGTGGGGCACGGGCCCAGTCGACGGATGGGGAGGGCCGACCATGGGCCGAGCGGGCCAGCGGCGGATGGCGGCGGGGAGAGCCATGTGGCGCTCTATGGCTAGCTGGGTGTGGCGGCGCATACGTGTCCGGGCACGGAGGAAGAAGGAGGCTAGGGTTCCGGGGGGATTCATCCGCGAAAAATGGAGGGGAGGACTTATTAATAGGTAGAGGGAGCTAGGAGAGTCCAAATGGGGTGCGGTTTTCGGCCGCGCGATCGTGATCGAACGACCAAGAGCATGGAGGGGGTTTGGATGGGTTTTGGGACACTTTGGAGGGATGTTGGGCTGCGAAGAGAAAATGGGTTTTTCGGGCTGTGCGGTTAACCGTTGGAGTATCAAACGACCTCCAAATGGCACGAAACTTGACAGGCGGTCTACCGGTGCTATACCAAGGCCGCTTGGCAAGCCTCGGGCCATTCCGAGAATGTTTAACACCCGCTCACAACAAGAGACAAAAGGGGGACGCCGAGGACATAGGAGTGCCGGATTGCAAAACGGACAACGGGGAAAATGCTCGGATGCATAAGATGAACACGTATGCAATGCAATGCACATGATGACATGACAAATTGCAAAACGCAAGAAAATGACATGGAAACAATGACGAATAACTGGCGGACACCTAGTGCAATGAATCCGGGGCGTTACAACACTCCTCCACTAACAAGAGATCTCGTCCTGAGATCTTAGGACCGAGACGGAAGGGAAAAGGGATGAGTGAAACAAGAACTCCAGAGAAGAAGGAAAGAATCGAGAGCACTTGAGAAGAAGAGAGGAACGACGAGAATGACGAGAATCAAAAGCTCACGGAATCAGATAGACTATGAAACCACTCCGGTTAGAAGGAGATTGAAAAGGAATAAGAATCGAAGAATTTAGGCAGCACTCCGGCTGAAACCTGGAGGAATAGAACACGAGCTTCACCCAAAGAGATGGCACTTGACAAGATGAACAATGCAATGCCTCCGGAAGAATTGAAAGAATGGAATGGAAAGAATTTGGAAGGAAGGGTTGAACGGAGTTGTTGAGAAAATCAACAATGAAAGAATAAGCTTGATGTGGACTTATAGATAACATCTCTAAATTTATGAGCTGATAACCGACCTCGAGCGGAAAAGCTTAAATAACTGGGAAGAAAGAAGAAATGCAAAACTCCATTTCAAAAGAATACGGAGAATTGTTTGCACTTCAAGACGCGAGAAGAAAGATACTTGAACTCTACCAACAAGAATCTTGATGAACACTTGAAGAATGAACTAAATCATGAAGAACCACCGTGAAGAACTTCGGTAACAAAAGGATGATGAGATAGAATGAAGGAAGAAAGAATAAGATTAAAGCTTGTGATGATTTAGATGGAGGTTCCGACAAAATGGCCGAGGAAATTTGAACTCCGGAAAAGAAAAGATGAAAACACTAGAAAGTAGAATTTATTCGTCAAGAACAAACTCCGAAGGAGGGGATTACTCACTTGGATGAAATAAGAATAAGATTTATTGTATGCTTAACCTTCATCAAATTAAATTGATGACAAGATGGATTTAGGATATTACTTATTCTTCTTGAAAAGGATTGAGAAGTGACATATTGCAAACTTGAGATGGTCTTCATGAACCACCGGTAGGATTTGGAAAGAACGAATGAATTAAAATGATAATGAAAGAAAAGTTATCTTGAACGAACCACCGTAAGAATTCGAAAATGGCTGATGAAAGGGAATGAATCACCGGGAAGAATTAGGAGAACCAATAAGCTAGAGTGGATTTAGATGCAAAAGAATGAAGAGATAACAAGCTGATTAAAGAACACTTGAACGAAGCGTCGGGAACATAACAAGGTAAAACCAAGGTTGGGCCTTGCTGGAGGAGTTTTTTTCAAAGCGAACTGTCAAGGGGGTCCCATAAATCACTCAACCATGTAAGGAACACAAAATCCGGGAACATAACACCGGTATGACGGAAATTAGGGTGGCAAGAGTGGAACAAAACACCAGGCATAAGGCCGAGTCTTCCACCCTTTACCAAGTATATAGATGCATTAATTAAATAAGAGGTATTGTGATATCGCAACATAATCCTGTCCACCATGGAGCAATCTTCAACTTCACCTGCAACTAACAACGCTATAAGAGGGCTGAGCAAAAGCGTAACATAGCCAAACAACGGTTTGCTAGGAAGGGTGAAAAAGGTTAGAGGCTCACATGGCATATTGGGAGGCTTGATCAAAAAGAGATAGGTAGCGCAGCATAGCGATAGAACGACGCAACTAGCATAACAATGATAGTAATGAGATCCAAGGTGACGGTCATCTTGCCTGAAATCCCGCTAGGAAGAAGAACGAGTCCATGAAGAAGATGAAACCACGAAGACGAACCAAGCGTAGACGAACGAATCCTCATGATCGCAACGAAACGAGAACTATCGAGAATAAGCACAAAACATGGTAAACACACCACACATAAACATGACATGATGCAAAACAAGCATGATGCAAGACAAGACTACATGAAGCTACTCATGGCAAGAGATGATGCAAATAAGAGCAACACATCAAGGCAAGTTTAAATGAGGCCGGAAACAACATATAACAATTCCGGTAAGTCCTCATATGCAAATTTCGAAATTGGTCCAGATCTGAATAAACGTTATGTTCAAGTTGTTAAACAGAAAGTTAAGATGCACCAAGATGATCTACACGAGATTCTAGTCAAGTTACATATAAAGTTCATTTAGTTCGGAGCTACGGCCGAGAAGATATGAGCAAAACAAGTCAAACATGGCATTGATGCAAAATGCATACAAACATCACGAAACACTCTCAAAACATGGATGCAACATGATAATATGAAGCTACATGGAAAATCAAGCAAGTTTCATATAGAGCACAGTCAAAACGGAGCAACGGATCAACACATACTCTATACAAGTTTAAAGGACAAGCTGTCCAAAACAGCAACTAGGCATCTAGCAAGCATCAAAACTATATCCTACAACACCTTAACATGAAAATAAAAGGCATGGACATGATGTACAGGTAAAGCATGATAAAACATGAACACTGAGCTATCTCCATAAATCACTAGAACATGCTCAAAAACACATGTCAAGATTGCAAATAATAACAGTTTACAGGCTTAGCAGAAATAACATCAGGTTGCAATGTTTAGAGATATCAAACAACATGCTACAGGAACTTAACATAGAAACTTAAGGCATGGAATGATACTACTAAATAAATAGAACAAAAGTCCTTTACTAACCATGAGACAAAAGGGATCAGAAGATGTGATGGCACCTATGTAAACATGGCAAATGATATGACAGATTCAAGCATGGCAGGAACAACAATAAGTAGGCATGTTGGTGAGCTTGTACCACTCACCACAGAGCATTACATGGCATGCAAAGGCAACCAACAGTAAGAAGACATGTTTGTGAAGCTAAGCATGGAAAGAACAAGTTCATAGGGTGCATGGATCACTAGCAAATCTCATGGCAAAACTGAACTTAATGTTAACAGGCTGACAACAACATTATTTAGCAAACTGAGAGCAAGATTACAACAAGCTACAACAGGCTATAAATGCAACCAGGGGCATGGATGGATAGAGCAAGACCTGTATAACAAAACATCCTTAGTTAACATCTCCAGATTATGCATATAATGACTTGTAGCAGCAGGTTTACATAGCATCACCAAATAACAGATTCAGCCTAGCAAAACAGCAACAACAAGTACCATACTTCACGAGCTCAATGCACTCACTACAAGACTCACAAAAATACAAGACAAGCACCCCTGTAAAGATGGAATGATGTATTACAAAACACATGTAGAGATCAACCTCATAAGATGCACACATCAAATGCAACAAAAATGACAAATCGCCAAGTTATAACAGTTTCAGCAGATTAACATCATATAGCAGTCTTGCAACAATGATTCGGGCATCAACTTGGACTCCAAAAAACATGGAACAATGGAACAAAATGTAGAGCATCTCCTGATGAACATTTTTATATATAATACGCACAAAACAGAGCAGTATGCAACAAGTTACAGCAGGTCTCAGATATCACCAGAATATGCAAGAAACTAGGGACTCACGAATTTTTACCCTCTGAAAAGTCAACGCAGGACGGGACGGTGCGGGACGGAGGGATCCGGGGACGCGGGACGCCGTTTGGTTCGCCAGACCGGTGGATCTCATCCAACCGCCCGGATCTGGGACGGGGCGGCGAGCTCGCCAGAGGGGAGGCGGCGGCCGACGGCGAACTGCGACGGGCGGCGGGGCGGTGACCGG
>NC_041385.1:107074291-107163080 GCF_002162155.2 Triticum dicoccoides
GGGGTGGCGCGGCGGCGCGCGGCTGCCGGGCGCGGGCGCACGGGGCACGGGCCCAGTTGGCGGAGTGGGAGGGCCGACCGTGGGCCGAGCGGGCCGGCGGCGGCTGGCAGCGGGGAGTGCCACGTGGCGCTCCCTGGCTGGCTGGGCACGGCGGCGCGGACGTGTCCGGCCGGGGGTGGACATTTCCGAGCGCGGAGGTATAAGGAGGCTAGGGTTCCCGGGGGATTCATCCACGAAAAATGGAGACGAGGACTTATTAATAGGTAGAGGGAGCTAGGAGAGTGCAAATGGGGTGCGGTTTTCGGCCGTGCGATCGTGATCGAACGACCGAGAGCATGGAGGGGGTTTGGATGGGTTTTGGGAAACTTTGGAGGGGTGTTGGGCTGCAAAGAGAAAAGGGGTTTTCAGGCTGTGCGGTTAACCGTTGGAGTATCAAATGACCTCCAAATGGCACGAAACTTGAGAGGCGGTCTACCGGTGCTATACCAAGGCCGCTTGGCAAACCTCGGGCCATTCCGAGAAAGTTTAACACCCGCTCACAATAGGAGGCAAAAGGGGGACGCCGGAGGACATAGGAGTGCCGGATTGCAAAATGGACAACGGGGAAAATGCTCGGATGCATGGGACGAACACGTATGCAATGCAATGCACATGATGACATGACAAAATGCAACACGCAAGAAAATGACACGGCAACAACGACGAATAACTGGTGGACACCTGGCGCAACGAATCCTGGGCGTTACATGAAACCTGACTCCTATACACTGCTATTTCTAATGTTATTCGTCGTCTTCGTATGTAGAGCATGAGCCACCTTCCTAGAGTTGATCTATTCTAGTTTCGGCCGCAACACTTATTCCATTGCTCTGAACCCCTTCACATTCTACTTCAGCAATCGAACGGTTTCTTACTTGTGTGAAACTTTTCTACCCTCTTATAATGCTCTTGATGTGTTTCATGTAATGAACTCGAGAGATAATTTATGCTTCTTCCCTTGAGTTAACCGTCCGATGCTCAATCTGGATAAAATCCGTCCTTATAGAGTTTTCCCCCTCTCATCCTTTCGTAAGTACGGTGACGATCCTGAAGGAAGGACGACAACTTCATCATGATGCATTGATGCAGAGGAATGAAGACATCATTGCTATGGATCCACCATTTTGAGAATAGCAACCAAGACCGAGAAGACTCGTTAGAATTTCGTAACCATCTCTTTCCCCCTTCGTCCACCTCTTAAATGTCGGGACGAGATTTCTTGTAGTGGAGGAGATTTGTAACACCCCGAGAATCATGCTACAGTAATCCCCTGCTGATGCTGCCATGTCATCACTCTTACTGTTGCTAGTCCTCATTTGCATTCAAACACAATTCAAATTCAAATCCAAGCTTAACGTCAAAATTGAAAACTTATCAAACATGAAAACTAAAATGTTCATAATACTGCAAATAATCCAGAATAAATTACAAAATATATTCAACATTAATTGAATTTCCAAACTGACCCTAACCTCCAAAACAGTAGTAATATAGCCTCAAATTAAATCATTGTCATTTATTTCAAATTCAAATAAATTCCTACATCTTCTAAACATTTTGTGGCAGTGCTGGTTATTGCAATGCACTTAAGTGACCAAGTTTCACATTTTTTGCAAAATCATTTGGCAGCTCAAATAAATTCTATCCCCTACTGTAAAAAGAAAAACGCTGAAAACAAAAAAAAAGAAAAGGAAAAAAGCAGCGAGAGAGAGAGAGAGAGAACCCCCCATGCCCCTGGGCCCAGCCGCCTGGTCGGCTCAGCCCACCGAACCTCCCACGGGTCGTCCCTTCCCCTGTTCCCCCGGCCGGGGTCGAAACAGGGGCAAGACTCCACCCAACCTTGTCGCCGGCAGCGAAGCGCGAGGGGATAAGGCCACACCCCCCTCTGGAGCCTCAGTCTCTCCCACATCCCCACTCACCTACCCTTCTCCCAGATCCATCCCCCTCTCCTCTCCCCTTCTGACTTGGCTCCGCTTTAAAGGCCGGAGCCGGCCTCGCTCGACGTGCCCCGCCTGCCTTGTCGTGGATGCCCGACGCCCTCGCCTCCCCGACATCCTCCTCTTCTTCTCATGCAAGCCACGCGGACCGGGACGAGCTCACAACGCCGCCCCGAGCTCGGCTTCCCCCTCTGCTCCACCGTCGCCCTCGTCATTAACTCCGGCCACCCCAACCACCCTCGAGCCCGCTGCCAACCCCCTATGGCTCTCGGTGAGCCCCGCGCTCCTCCCCCTCTCTTTCCAACCGCTGCCACGGCCGTGGCTGCTCCCCCGCCATGCCCAGCTCATCGCCGCGGTAGTGCTCGCCGCCGTGGTCACGGGTCGCGGAGCCTGCATCCGACCACCCCGCCGTGCTCAGCACCTCCACCCGCACCCACTGCACGCGCTCGCTACTCCTTCCACTCCCCTAGCGATGGCCTTGACAGGCCAGTACTCCGGCCGCCGCCGCGAGCTGGACGCCTCCTCCCTATTGCCGACTGTGGCAATGGACTCACGTGAGCGCTATCAGCCTGTAGAGCAACTCCGCGCGCCAAACCATGCCTCGCCTCGCTGTCCCCATGGAGCACTCGAAAGTGTCGCGGCCGCCGTCGTTGTAGCTCTTAGCTCCGGCCACCAATCCTTACGAGACCGCCACAGGTGGATGCGGCTTCGTCCACACGTTCGAACGCGGCCGGCCCCGTGCCAAATGGTGGCCCGTGGCTGTTTTCCGGCGAGACCTGACGCACTCTGCCGTGAAAATGGTCGCCGAAGCCCCTCTCCGGTGCCCTGCCAACGTCGTGCCGCTGGGGCCACCCCCACAGCCACTGATTGGTGGCCCCCGGTGGCCCTGCTGACCCTGTTGACTGGGTTGACCCAGTCAACATGCTGAGTGGGCAGCCGAGTGTCTTTGACAGGCGGGCCCCACAACATAATTAACCTAAGTAAAACATTTTTTATAATTAAGTTAATTAGTTAACCTAAACAGTCACTCACATGTGGGGCCCCGCTACTAATTAACCTTAGTTTAGTTTAAACAAACTCTGTTTAATACTAACAGAGCTGACAAGTGGGTCCCAGTGGCCCCACTGGTCAAATTTGACTCTGGTGAGCCGAGTTTGACCTCTTGACATCATTATGACGTTTTGCTGGCGTCACCATACACTGTTTTGGATAATTTGAATTAAATAATTCCAGAAATTCCAGAAAATGTTTAAATCTTTGAAAATCAGTAGAAATTAAACCGTAGCTCAGATCGAAAAACTTTATATATGAAAGTTTCTCAAAACGAAGAGATGAACCCAACCGTGCTATCTGTTTCCGTGTCAGGACCCTCTATGGAGGTGAACCGTAACTTTAACCTGTTTCTGGTAGATGAATAGGGATTATACACCAGTTAATAATTCCAACTTAAATCCTAAGTAACTAATATGATTTAGACCTACTTTTAGGCAACCCTGCAATGCACATTAGCATAGCATAGTCTGTGTTGCATATGGTTGATGTATATTTATTTGTTCCCTCCCCTTCTTCTCTCTCGGTAGATCCTGGTACTGATGTAGTCCTCAAGACCGACGCAGCTCCGGAGACCGGTGACACGACTAACGACCCTGCCATTGCTGCAGAGCTACCAGGCATGCCCCCTTTTGACCATCCCAATATCACCCATTCCATTCTCTCTTGCTTGCATTAGATTTTGCTACTGTAATTGATTGATCATATTCTGATGCATAGCTTGCTTTTGTACCTGCTATTGTACCTTACCTGCTTATCCTAAACTGCTTAGTATAGGTTGGTTAGTGATCCATCAGAGACCCCCTCCTTGTCCCGACTGCCTCGCTAGATATCAGAAGACCCGATCAACGGGATTGAAGACCAGGCCCCGGCACTGCACAACACTCCCCTTAGTTGTACGACACCGCAACGTTACTATCGATTGCCAAGGGTGATACCTCGTTAGCACTTTTGATGCTAACTCTATGGAGTAGTTACCCGGTCGTGGTCATCGAGGGTGATTCCTCCTTTTCCACTTCCGATAACGACGATGTCATGCAACACCTCAAGTGTGAACCTAGAGGGTGATTTCCTATTATGTTCACCTTGATGTTTACATCAGGTGGGCATCCAATGAGGGTGATGCCTCGGGTTCCTTCTTGATATGGCAGCCACACGGATTGCCTTTACATTACTATTGTTACTTATTAAAGTGGATAAAGACGGGTCAGCCCTGAGGGGCACCCGGATGAGCATGTGATTCAAGCGATGTGGAATCGGGTTGACCTGCAAAGTTCCCGCGAGATAACTACATGGCGTGGCTGGGAATTCTTACCCCTCGTCGCAAGTCCTCGAGATGGGGCGATGGGGTCACATCGATCATGAGGCTCTGTTTGTTACAACGCGCTCCTAATCCACTACGATTTGGATATTTGATCCGAGGGGCCTCTGGCCTGATAGCACTAACCATCACGTGGGCATAGTATGGGCATTCTGCATCATATGCATCAGCCGAAGCTTAATAGACGTCAGCGACTGAGTGGTGCACGCTGGGTTGGACTGCGTAAGCACTTGCCTTTTTAAGGAGGTAGCTAGGTCTGCTCACCGGCCGAGTACGCAACATGCATGAGTGCAAAGGGCGATGGGCTCGAGACCCCTGCACGCTTAGGATGTGGACCGGCGTGTTGACCTCTCTATTAGGCATAAGTCGGGTTGCGGCGTATCATTTGGCCAAGGCCGGGCATGACCCACAAAAGTGTGTCCGGCCGAAGTTAATCGAGCGTGGTGGGTAAGTTGGTGCACCCCTGCAGGGAAGAAAACATCTATCGATAGCCTGTCCTATGGTGACGGACGCTCGGAGTTGTATCCTGATCGATACAACTAGAACTAGATGCTGAGGCATGAAATGGATATGTGGCTCCGGGAGTCGAGAAAGGATCCCGGAGCGTTGATACAACAACATAAATATGACTTATGTTTTACTACTCTACTCCCTCTTGTTGCTGCAAGACGATGGGTTCCAGAAGATTCTAGTCTTTGATAGGGGCCTTCACCCTATTCTGGCATTCTGAAGTTCAGTCCATAGATACTACCCATTTCATGGATACGGATGCATATGTAGTGTAGATCCTTGCTTGCGAGTACTTTGGATGAGTACCCACGGTTGCTTTGCTCCCCTTTTTCCACCTCTTTCCATTCTTCTTGGATGCTGCAACCAGATGGTGGAGCCTAGGATCCTGACGCCACCGCCGACGACTACTACTACCCCGAGGGTGCCCACTATTACTCGATGGACGCAGATGACCAGGAGTAGTTAGGAGGCTCCCAGGCAGGAGGCCTTGCCTTTTTGATCGATGTTGCTTTTGTGCTAGCCTTCTTAAGGCAAACCTGTTTAACTCATGTCTGTACTCAGATAATGTTGCTTCCACTGACTCATTTGTATTCGATCTTATGTATTCGAGCCCTTGAGGCCTCTTGCTTGTAATATAAAGCTTGTTTTATTTTAATTTGTGTCTAGAGTTGTGTTGTGATATCTTCCCGTGAGTCCCTGATCTTGATCGTACGCATTTGCGTGTATGATTAGTGTACAATTGAATCGGGGGTGTCACACCAAAGCTGGTCCACCTTTTTAGAGTACGGTTAATTAATATAGGAGGCTCTTCCAGCAGCACATCATTTAGAGCAAGTACTCTCTTCGTAGGAACAAAGGAAGTGAAAAAAAGTTGGGGTGGATGCTAGATTGCCAATTAAAACATGATTACATAGGAAAAAAATCCTATAGCATTCTATGCTATGAATCAAATGACCAATGTCGGAAAATTATGAGGGGGCTCTCTCCAACAGTGTTCCTCAGCTCGCACATGATAATCCCCAAGTGCATGGAATCATCATAGCAATTTCCAAAGGTGGAAGTGATAAGTATGGAGTGTCGAACCCACAAGGAGCTAAAGGTAAGATCAATATTCTCTCAAGTTCTATCTACCACTGATACGACTTTATGTACACCGAACATTTGCTTCCAACTAGAAACGAGAAATAAAACTATGTTGTGGGTATGAAGAGGATAACTTTGCATGATATCGGAGAGCTAAAATATAAAAGTAGGTCATATTATCATAGAGTTAGAATATAATAGTTAAGTATTATAAATAGAGAGTGTGGAATAATGATGGGTCGGTGTGCGGAATTATCCTAGGCAATTGTTAACAAGACCGGTAATCACTATTGCAATTTCATATGAGGGAGAGGCATAAGCTAACATACTTTCTCTTCTTGGATCATATGCACTTATGACTAGAACTCTAGCAAGCATCCGCAACTACTAAAGATCATTAAGTTAAAACCCAACCGTAGCATTAACATATCAAGTCCCCTTTATCCCATACGCAACAACCCCCTTACTCGGGTTTATGCTTCTGTAACTCAAGCAACCCAATATAAGCAAATCATGATCGTATTGCAACACCCTACAGCGGGAATCCCTCACGCTTGCGTGACATGGAGGGCACAAAAGGACATCACCAAAATAAAACATACAACTCATACGAATCTAGATCATCAATCAACCCAAAGACAAAAGATATCGACTCAAAACATCATAGGATGGCAACACATCATTGGATCATAATATGTGGAATAAAGCACCATGTTCAAGTAGGGATTACAGCGAGGTGCGGGAGAGTGGACCGCGTAAAAGAGATGAGGATGGTGATGATGATGGTTATGTTGATGAAGACGATCACCGCGGTGATGATTCCCCTCCTGATGGCACTCCGGTGCCACCGAGAGAGAGGAAGAGAGGTTCTCTCCCTTGTGCTTCCTCCTCCATGGCCTCCGCCCTTGATGGCGAGAGGTTCCTCCTCTAGTCCTTGGCCTTCATGGCGATGATGGCCCCTCCGAGATCCTCCCCCATGGCCTCCGGTGATGATGGCCCCCTCCGGCAGGGTGCCAGAGAGGGCATAGATTGATTTCTCGTGGCTATAGAGGCTTGCGGCGGCAGAACTTCCAATCTAGGTTATTTTCTGGAGTTTTCTGTATTTATAGGAGAGGTTGGCGTCGAGAACAAGTTAGGGGGACCCACGGAGAGTCCACGAGGCACAGGGGCACGCCCTAGGGGGCGCCCTCTACCCTCGTGGAGCCCACGGGCGTCCCCTCCGGTAACTCTTCGTTCCAGTATTTTTTATATTTTCCAGAAAAAATCTTCATTGATTTTCACTGCATTCCAAGAACTTTTATTTCTACACAAAAACTACAGCACGGTAGTTCTGCTGAAAACAACGTCAGTCCGGGTTAGTTCTAACCAAATCATACCAAAATCATGTAGAAATATTATAAACATGGCATGAATACTTCATAAATTATAGATACGTTGGAGACGTATCAGCATCCCCAAGCTTAATTCCTACTCGTCCTTGAGTAGGTAAATGATAAAAGAAATAATTTATGAAGTGTGAATGCTAGCAAGTGCTTAAATTTGATCAATGATAGTTTCAATCACTTTGTATAGCATCATTATATATCATAACAATAGCTCAACTCATAAAACTTCTCATGATCAAGTAACAAGCTATTCACATGTTAAAGTATACATCATAAACTTTCTTGAAAACTAACAAACCATGCTCTTAGTCATCAGACGATTGCAATTCATCTTATTTTCGGGAAGGGTCTATGTAAGAGCTTTGATTCAACAAACTCCACATACTCAACTATCATTTAATCTTTCACAATTGCTAACACTCATGTGATAATTATGGGTTCAAACTTTCAATCGGACACAGAGAAAGATAGGGGCTTATAGTTTCGCCTCCCAACCTTTTACCTCAAGGGTAATGTCAATAATAATAATTTATGAAAACCTACATCCAAGTGGATATATATATCCGGATCGCACCAACACAAAGTGCTTGCCAAAAGAAAAAGGGTAAAAAGGAAAGGTGATGATCACCATAACACTTGTATAAGGGTAGAAGATAAAAGTAAAAGATAGTCCCTTCGCAGAGGGAAGCAGAGCTTGTCATGCGCTTTTATGGATGGATGCACAATATCTTAATGCAAAAGAACGTCACTTTATATCGTCGCTTTTATTTCTTCCCTATCACAAATTCGTATAAAGCTTATTTTCTTTGCACTAATTGATCATACATATTTAGAGAGAAATTTTTATTGCATGCACCGATAACAACTTACTTGAAGGATCTTACTCAATCCATAGGTAGGTATGGTGGACTCTCATGGCAAAACTGGTTTAAGGGATGTTTGGAAGCACAAGTAGTATTTCTACTTGGTGCAAAGAATTTTGCTAGCATGAGAGGGAAAGGCAAGCTCAACATGTTGGATGATCCAAGACAATATAACGTTTCGGATATAGGAAAACTGAAAGTGCAACTATCCCTAGGTGGTTTTGGTAATTCATATCAACATATAGCTCATTGAGCTAATACTATTCCAAGACAAATATTTTAGGAAAGCTCAATGAATGGCATGGCATGGATGATGAAAGTGGATCCCTCAAAATATTAAGGACAAAAGGATTGGCTCAAGCTCAAGACTCTACATTTTATATTTTAGTGATCCAAGATCACATTGAGTCTATAGGAAAATCCAATACTATCAAGGAGGGATGAGGTGTTGCTCAATGAGCCTCTTGCTTCAAGTGCTTAGTGATATGCTCCAAAAACCCTCAACTACTTTCTCATATCCACATATGACCTAAACCTAAAGTCAAAATCGGTCCCACCGATTCTTTCTATCCGGCGCCACCGAGTTCAGATGTCATAGCCACTGCCACAAACCCTAGGCAGATCGGTCTCACCAATAGGGATCTCGGTCTCACCGAGATGGGATTGTAATATCTCTGTTTCCCTTCGTAACGTTTCGATCTAACCGAAGTGAGCGATCGGTCCCACCGAGATTGCAATGTAAACTCTCTGTTTCCCTTTCGTAACATTTTGGTCTCACCGAAAAGAGCGAATCTTGTCCCACCGAGTTTACCTAACCAACTATCTGGTTAGCTAATTACCAAAATCAGTCTCATCGAGTTTGTGTAATCGGTCTGACCGAGATTACGTTATGCCCTAACCCTAACCATATCGGTCCCACCGAGTTGCATGTCGGTCCCACCGGAATCCCTAACGGTCACTAGGTTTACTGAATCGGTCCGACCGAGTTTGTTGATTCGGTCCCACCGAGATTGGTAAATTGTGTGTAACGGTTAGATTTTATGTGGAGGCTATATATACCCCTCCACCTCCTCTTCATTCATGGAGAGAGCTATCAGAACAAACCTACACTTCCAACTTACCATTTCTGAGAGAGAACTACCTACTCATTTGTTGAGGCCAAGATATTCCATTCCTACCATATGAATCTTGATCTCTAGCCTTCCCCAAGTTGATTTCCACACAAATCTTCTTTCCACCAGATACAAATCCTATGAGAGAGAGTTGAGTGTTGGGGAGACTATCATTTGAATCACAAGAGCAAGGAGTTCATCATCAATGCACCATTTGTTACTTCTTGGAGAGTGGTGTCTCCTAGATTGGCTAGGTGTCACTTGGGAGCCTCCGACAAGATTGTCGAGTTGAACCAAGGAGTTTGTAAGGGCAAGGAGATCGCCTACATCGTGAAGATCTACTGCTAGTGAGGCAAGTCCTTCATGGGCGATGGCCATGGTGGGATAGACAAGGTTGCTTCTTCGTGGACCCTTCTTGGGTGGAGCCCTCCATGGACTCGCGTAACCGTTACCCTTCATGGGTTGAAGTCTCCATCAACGTAGATGTACGATAGCACCACCTATCGGAACCACGACAAAAACATCCGTGTCTCCAATTGCGTTTGAATTCTCCAAACCCTTCCCTTTACATTCTTGCAAGTTGCATGCTTTAATTTCCGCTGCTCATATACTCTTTGCATGCTTGCTTGAATTGTGTGAAGATTGCTTGACTTGTGCAAAGATAGCTAAAATCTGCCAAAGTCTAAAATTGGGAAAAGGTTAAGTTTTTAATTGGTCAAGTAGTCTAATCACCCCCCTCTAGACATACTTCAAGGTCCTACAACTGGTATCAGAGCCTTGGTCTCCATTTTCTTTGATTTCCATAGCTTTAGGTGGTCATAGCCTTGGTTTCACAACCTAGGAGTGTATGGCGTCTAGTGAGGGAAATTATCACCCTAGAGGTCCTTACTTTGATGGTACTAATTTTGCTAGTTGGAAGCATAAGATGAAAATGCATATTCTCGGACATAACCCCACCGTTTGGGCTATTGTGTGTATTGGCTTGCAAGGTGAATTCTTTGATGGGAGGGAACCAAACCGTGAAGCTAGTGCAGATGAATTGAAGATGCTGCAATACAATGCTCAAGCTTGTGATATCCTCTTCAACGGATTATGCCCTGAAGAATTCAACAAAATCATCCTTCTTGAGAATGCAAAGGAAATTTGGGATACTTTGATTGATATGCATGAAGGTACCGACTCCGTCAACGAATCCAAGTTGGATGTGCCCCAAAGTCAGCTTGACAAGTTCAAAATGAAGGATGGTGAAGGTCTCGCTGAAATGTATTCTAGGCTTGCTCTTATCACAAATGAGATTGCTGGCTAAGGAAGTGAAGAGATGACCGACAGATTCATCATCAAGAAAATCCTAAGAGCATTGGATGGAAAGTATGATACCGTGTGCACATTGATTCATATGATGCCCAATTACAAGAATCTCAAGCCAACGGAAGTCATTGGTAGAATCGTTGCTCATGAGATGTCACTCAAGGATAAAGAGGAACTTCACAACAAGTCAAGTTGTGCTTACAAAGCCTCATGTGAAGCTCCTACGTCATCAAGTGATAAACAAGCCTTCAATGAAGAATTGAGCTTAATGGTGAAGAATTTCAACAAATTCTACAAGAGTAGAAGCAAATAAAGAAGCTCTAAGTCAAGGTCCTACAATGACAAAAGATCTTCCAGTCGAGAGTGCAATTGCTACAATTGTGGGAGACCCGGACACCATTCCAATGAGTGTACGGCACCCTACAAGAGAAGAGAAGATTCTCCCAAGAGATGAAGTAGAAGAGAAGAATCAGCACCAAGAGAGAGAAGGAGTAGAGATGATCGTTATGAACGAAGAACATCCCGGAGAAGCAAGGATTCCGAAAGGAAGGATAAGTCATCAAAGAGCTACACAAAACAAAGACATCAAGCTCATGTTGGTGAATGGTTATCCGGTTCCGACTCTGAACATCACTCCGAGAGAAGCGATCACTCTGACTCTGAACATACTCAAGATGAAGGTGTTGCCGGTCTAGCACTTGTGTACACCAACTCCTAAGACATATTTGATTCGCCAAAAGAAGGAATTGGAAGATGCTTCATGGCTAAAGGCCCCAAGGTAATTCATCCCGAGTATGTTGATTTCAATAGTGATGAATATGACTTGTTAGGTGATGATGATTTACTTATTGACAACTCTAGTGATGAATACTATGATGATACATCAATTAATCATGCTAAACAAGACAAAACGAATGACAATGATAAGGAGAAGATTGAGCTTTTAACTAAAGAACTAAACAATCTTACGTTAGCTCATGAAACTATCTTAGGGGATCATCGAGAACTTTTGAGGACTCATGAGAAGTTATGCTTTTAAAAGCTCAATCTTGAGCAAGAGCATGAGTTCTTAAAGGCAATCAATGATGATCTTCGCAAGAAAAGTTCTTCTTACATTGCCAAGCGTTTACTCTTATCTACTTACATGCCTCAAGTCATGTCTAGTAACAAGAACAAGAAGGATTCTTCCTCTAGTAGTAGTAACAATACTAATGCTAAATCCAATATTGTTGCTTCTAGTAGTTCTCTTGATTCCACTAATGATTTTCTTAGCCAAGTTACACTTGAGCAAGAAAATAGCTTATTGAAGGGAATTATAGAGAAAGGTGTTTACAAAAGCATTGCCGGGAGTAAGCAATTCGAGGAAATTGTACGCAAGCAAGGAAGGCACCGGAAGAATCAAGGTGTTGGTTTTGAATGAAAGTTCAATGCCAATGGAGTTGAGTGGGAAGAAGATCAATACCCCAAGACGAAGTTTGTTCCTCAACAAGAGAAGTATGATCCTACTTCCTTCAAGGGAACACAAGCACAAGATGATCTTCCACCACAAGACCACAAGAACAAAGGCAAGGACAAGCTTCATAAGGAGATTGATGCATTTTAAGAAGCACCTAAGGCCTTGGTCAAGTGGGTTCCCAAGACTACGTGGACTAGTGACTTGGCAAAGCGGCCCCGGTAGGGTTGAGAATGGTATAGGCGAAGCTACTCCGGTAGGGTTGACGATGGTGTCGTCGAAGCGACTCCATTAGGGTTCAGGAAGGTGTCGGTGAAGAGGATCAGAGGCCGTCGACGGGGGCGTCGGTGGGGCTGCTCCGGGGGGTGTGGATGAAGCGTCTTCAGTGGGGTGTACGAATGAGCCACTGCAGATGCGCAGCGGTTGACGAGAGTATCGGTGAAGCAGATCCAGCGCCGTGGACAAGGCCGACACTGAATGGGCAGTGGTACAGTGGTGGATGAGTAGTGTACTTGTTTCTAGGGGAGGTGGGAGGGGTAGATGCGGCCGCACAAGCAGATCCGGCGATGTGGACGCCGCTGGCAGTGAATGGGCTATGGTATGTCAGTGGATAAGCAGTCTAGGGTTTCGAGAGGGGAGGGGAGAAAGGGCGATGAAGTACGGACGGCGTGATGTAAGATGCTCTGGTGTTGTGGAGTTAGTTGTTTTTGCGGGAGGGGGAGAGGAAATGGGGGTGCCGTATAGTGGGGGGAACCGGAAGCTACCAAAGCAGCCTCGACCTATTATGTAGATGAGGGCGGTATTGTAACTATTGGTCTCCGTGCACCAAGGACAAAAGGGCAATTTCACATGCTAAATACTAAGGTGGCGGAAATTTTAGAAGGAGGCAGGAGATTTTGCCGCCCGTGGGATCGTTCGTATCCAGTTTCTACTAATTTTGTACCATGCTAGCGGGAAGGTCATGCTAGACTGTGTACACGGGGCACGCGTCAGCAGTTAATAACTGGTGTGAAGTCCACCCCAGAATAAAAGACAATAACTCGGGATGATGCGCCGATAACTTGGACGTTCACACGGGCGCGGCCAATCGTACAGGTGTAGTGGCGCGTTCACAAAAAAGGGATCAAACGCTCAACCTATGTATTTGTGGTGTAAATTGATAATTTAGTGTCATTGGTTATTTACTTTAAACATAATGCATTGACGTGTTAGTGTAGAGGTGCACAAAAATAAATGGATATTGTAGTCCGCTACTTAAAAGTGTTACCTCATATAATTACATAGCCTCCATTTCATAAATTGTGTACACGTTGAATTCATATATGAATATTACATATATTACTTGAAAATATAAACTTAAATCATCCAAGACTAATGAATTTGAATGCAAGAGTAACAATGGTGCATGTACATGATAGCTACATTGGTTGTTTGAAGAAACATCACTGTAACTTTGGCATGCACAACTGAAAAGGTTTATTTAAATGGAAAAAAATGTGATATGTGAGTGTCCAATCTTTATAGCGTTGAATCGATATTGTAACTTTGGCCACGATACGAAGTAGATATTGACTTATGTTCAAGCGATGCATGTCCACGATCACTAGATAGTGATACGTGAATGAATTGTGCAATCTCTCTCACACGCATACATATCTCATTTCCCTGTGGGCATTGGAATCACATGCGCGCACTTCGTGTATTTCTCTCCCTACATCAAGGTTAAATTCATCTTTCTACCCCATCTGTCGGGGGGATGAACCCCGGGCAGGCAACAGAACCCGGATCTATTTCAAAAATAGCAGGGCCCGCATCGCTCCGCAAACCGGCGTGCGCCAGGCCAGGTCGCTCGACCTGGCAAGGACCGCAACCCGGCCAAGAACCTCGACTCGGCAAGGTACGTCGACCCGGCCGCAGCAGCTGGCACAAGGCAATTCAACCCGGCGCAAGCATGGCTTCCCCAACAAGGCAACCCACCCGTGGCGTCCACGGCAACCTAGCCACGGGTCAGCTCCCGTCCCATCCAGGCCATACGATGGGACAAGACCTCAATCACCGATGACCAAGACTACAGTGCTCCCTCCCATGCCCGTGGTCAGCCGGAGTGTGGCAACAGTGCCCCTTACCTACCCGCTGACCAGGGCTGGCACGGCGGTAGTGTTCCCGCCCTCACCGCTGATGACAGCAAGCGGCGGCCTGACGGAGAACACTGTGCGCGGCTCAACTCGGCCACGCCAAGACGATCGACAAAACGGTGCACAGTCCCCCTAGGTACGCGGGGCCCGCACCTAGGGGAACCCGGCGAACCACAAGCCCACAAGCGGGACCCAGCCCGGTACCCCGGACACCGACAATACGGACCCACCGACTCAGCATATTACCATTTTAACCCTGGGTGGGTTGATCTATAGAACCCCCCAGGAGCCCACGCCTACAGAGGCATGCGAAGCAATACGAGATAAGCAGGCAAGAAAGAGAAACCCAGGCAAGCATAGGACTAGCCACTACATAGCAAAACCAGGGAGAAGGAGCAGCCCAAGCCTTGGCCAGCCTCCTTCCTTCCCCACGCAGCTCCAGGAGCAGCATTGTACTATCGACCATCCAACTAAACTCGGCAGGACTAGGGGTGTTATCTCTCCAGAGAGCCCCGAACCTGGTTATGTTCGGCGTCCCGCGCCCGCCCATATCAACCTCGCCTCTGGAGCCCACCAGCGCCCTCGAGCCTCCTCCTCTCTTTAGCCATCCCTTGGCATCTGCCGTGCGCCCACCACGATAGTTGGCGCCCACCGTGGGGCAGCTCGAGGAGCTGGCCGGAAGCATGCTTTGGACGGGGCCCTTCTCCTAGTCCAACGAGTCCGTCACTCTGGCGGACGACGTCATCGGCGTGCTCGCCGCCTCCTTCTCCGCGCTGCGCATCTCCGACGCGCTCGCGGCCGACGAGTACCCCAGCGAGGTGCTCAGCTACTCCGACTCCCCGCTCTCTCTCAGCGGCAGATTCACCGGCGCGGGGATGGACGCCCACGTGGAGGTCTTGGTAACCGGCGATGGCGCCTCTTCCTCGTCGAGCAAGGTGAGAAGAGTCGCCAAAGCCGCGGCCGCCATGGCAGGGATGGAGCCATCCGACCCGCTGCACGCTGCGATGCAGAGCCTCCGCAACCCCATCGGCACCAACGTCAACGCCACCAACATTGCCGAAGCCCAAACCCAGCTCGAGGACAGGCGCCAGCAGCTGCTGGACCTGTCAGAGATGCTGGCCGCCACCAGGCGTTGCCTGGAAGCTACTTAGAAGGAGCACGACGCCGCCCACGGATTCACGCCCGCCGCTGCCAAGCTGAGCCGGGCCGCTGATACTCGCGCCCGGGGAGGAGCAATCGGCCGGGCCTTCGGCGCCATCCGGACCGTCTACGAGACCCCAGTCAAGAACATGCGCGCTGCAGAGGCAGCCGCGGTCGGCCTCGACCAACTCGCGGGTGAGGAGCTCAAGGAGTGCATCGGGCGGATGCGCGAGCTCCTCCACGCCGCCAACACCCAGCAGGATCGCCTCAACCAGCTCGCCAAACCGGCCGGGTCCGGCTCCGTCCG
Source organism: Triticum dicoccoides (assembly GCF_002162155.2). Classification (NCBI taxonomy): domain Eukaryota; kingdom Viridiplantae; phylum Streptophyta; class Magnoliopsida; order Poales; family Poaceae; genus Triticum; species Triticum dicoccoides. The sequence continues at coordinate 107,089,935 of NC_041385.1, forward strand.
CCTTGGCGGGCCCGGCGAACTCCTACACACGGCCTCCTCGCCGCCCGACGAGGCACACTCCGGCCAAGCCCAGACCCGGCGCAACCCGTCCGTCACCTCCGCCGACGCTCTGGGCAACGAGCCCGCCCCAGAGACCCAACGCGGACCCGGCGAGCATGGCCGGCGTCCGGCTCCAGCCGACCCAGCCCCTCAGGGCCTAGCCGCCAGTCGAGTCGGCCCGCGTGCCATCGATGATGCCGACGCGCGCCACCGCCTCGATCAGCTCGCTCGCTCCCTGGAGGTGGAGGAGAGCGGCGCTATCGGGCCGGCGTGCTTCGACCCACGCATCCGGTAGGAGCCCGTTCCCAAGGGGTTCGTGCTTCCCCGCGACACCTCCAAGTACAATGGGACCGTCAAGCCAGAAGACCGGCTCACCGACTACACCCCGGCCAATGGCATCACCGGTGCCAATCATTGTCTCGCCGTGCGCTACGCACCGCTCATGCTCCAAGGATCGGCTCGCACATGGTTGAACAGCCTGCCGATGGGCAGCATCAATGCATGGGTCGGTTTCGAGGAAGCATTTGTCCGCAACTTCACGGGGACGTACAAGCGGCCCGGTCGCCCCAGCTAGCTCGCCATGTGCATGCAGGGGCCGACGGAGACGAGCCGCGAGTACCTCGCACGCTGGACCGAGCTCCGGAACGGCTGCTAGGGCGTCCATGAAGTCCAGGCGATCCAATACTTCGTCAACGGGTGCCGAGACGGCACCCTCCTGAAGCACAAGCTTCTATGCTCCGAGCCAGCCACCATGGCCGCGCTCATGGTGACGGCGGACAAGTACGCCAACGCTGACTCTGCCATGAAGATCTAGGTGGCACTAGATGAAGCCGGCAAGGCGAAGCCGGTCCCTCCACCAAAGCTGGCCGGGGGAAGCAGCCGGCAGCAGCATCACCAGAATAACAAGCGCAAGGCCGACCAGCCGGCGCAACATGACGAAACCGGCTTGTTGCGGCCGCCGAGCCCGCGGCGGACCCGGCAGCGAAGTGCCGGCAAACCGGCAAGATGGCATGGCAACCCGCCATGAGCTTTGAAGAGATGCTTGATGCCCCATGCAAGCACCACAGCGGTGCAAGACCCTCCACGCACACGCTTCGACAGTGCGCCATCACCAAGCACATCATGAGGGGCGACATTCCGCCTCCTCCGGCTCCGACTCCGGCTCCGGGCGTGGGGCAGCCGCCCCCGCCTCCACCGCCGCCTCCCGCCAGCGGCGCGATGCGGATTGACGCCTACCCAGACCAGAACACGGCCTATGTCGTCTTCACCAGCCTCGGCGATGAAAAGCGCAGCGAGCGCCTCCTCCGGAAGGAGGTGAACACCGTCGTCCCGGCCAAGACGGACTTCATGCATTGGTCAGATCGCCCGATCACCTGGACCCGGGAGGATCACCCGGCAATCATGCCGAGCCCGGGTGGGTACGCCCTCGCCCTCAACCCTACCATCATCGCGTGGTGCACCTACAAGTTCTCCCGAGTCCTCATCGACGGCGGCAGCAACATCAACATCCTCTACCGCGACACGATGACCATGCTCGGCCTCAAGGCCGAGGACCTGGAGCCAACCCGGACAGTCTTCCATAGCATCGTACCCGGCCTCTCCTGTTCACCCATTGGACGGGTCCGGCTCGATGTCCTGTTCGGTGACAGCAGCCACTTCCGATGCGAACGGATCTGGTTCAAGGTGGTGGACCTGTCTAGCGCGTATCATGCGCTGCTGGGCCGGCCCGCGCTCGCAAAATTCATCGCGGTTTCCCACTACGCGTACCTGAAGATGAAGATGGCGGGTTCCAAGGGCCTCATTACCAGCACCGGCGACTACCGCAAGTCTCCAGAGTGCGCCTGAGACGGTGCCAAGCTGGCCGAGTCACTGGTCATTGCCGAGGAGCGGCGCCAGCTCGTCCCGATTGTCGCCCTGGCCGGCGAGGCCTCCGTTGCATCGAACCCGACCCTGGACCCGGCCGATGAGGCCGCTTTCAAGCCCTCCAAGGAAACCAAGAAAGTGAAGCTGAACCCGGAAGACCCCGCTGCAGCAAGTACATTGTCGTTGGTGCCCGCCTCGACAGCAAATAGGAAGGCAAGCTCGTCAACTTCCTCCGTGAGAATCGGGATATCTTTGCATGGACCCCCAAAGACATGCTGGGTATCCCGAGGAAGTACGCCGAGCATAAAATCCACGTCCACAAGGACGCCAAGCCTGTTCGTCAACCCCTCCGTCGATTTTCTGAAGAGAAGAGAAGAAGCATTGGTGAAGAGGTCGCCAATCTCTTGGCTGCCGGCTTCATAATGGAAGTGTTTCACCCCGAGTGGCTGGCCAACCAAGTCCTTGTCCTAAATAAGAACAAGACCTCGCGCATGTGTATCAACTACACCAGCCTCAACAAGGCCTGTCCCAAGGATCCGTTCGCTCTGCCACGGATCGACCAAGTCATGGACTCGACTGCCGGGTGTGAGCTCCTGTCCTTGCTGGATGCCTACTCCGGCTATCACCAGATCAAGCTGGACCCAGCCGATGCCCTGAAGACGTCCTTCATCACGCCCTTTGGGGCATACTGCTACATCACCATGTCGTTCGGTTTGAAGAACGCCGGTGCCACCTTCCAACGCTGCATGCAGAAATGCTTGCTACCGCAACTCGGCCGCAACACCCACGTGTATGTGGACGATATCGTGGTGAAGACCAAGCAGAACCTCATGCTCCTCGACGATCTGAAGGAAACATTCGCCAACCTCCGTGAATACAAGGTCAAGCTCAACCCGGAAAAGTGCGTCTTCGGCGTCCCAGCCGGAAAGCTGATTGGCTTCCTTGTCTCAGAACGCGGCATCGAGGCGAACCCGGAGAAGATCAAGGCCATCGAGCGCATGCGCAAGCCAACCCGGCTGCGCGATGTCCAGAAGTTCACAGGCTGCCTGGCCTCGGTCAGCCAGTTTCTAAGCTGGTTGGGCGAGAAGGCACTGCCCCTGTACCAGCTAATGAAGAAAACAAGCCCGTTCGAGTGGAACGTCAAGGCGGACGAAGCTTTCCGAGGCCTCAAGTGCATGTTCTCCACCGCATCAGTCCTGGCCACGCCAACCGACAAGGAGCCGCTATTGCTCTACATAGCCGCGACCTCGCGGGCGGTCAGCACGGTGCTGGTGGTCGAGCGACCGGAGAAGGGCAAGATCCAGGCCGTCCAGCACCCGGTATACGACCTGAGCGAAGTGCTCTCCACCTCCAAGTAGAACTACCCGCACTACCAGAAGATGTGTTACGGCGTGTACCTCACCGCCAAGAAGCTGAAGCAGTACTTTCAAGAACACGTCAACACTGTCGTCAGCACAACGCCTATCGGAGAAATCATCGGGTGCCGGGACGCCTCTGGCCGGGTCGCCAAGTGGGCGATCCAGCTAGCCGGCCACACCATCCTCAATGAGCCCCACACCACGATCAAGTCTTAGGCCCTGGCCGATTTCCTCGTCGACTAGACCGAGACCCAGTACCTGCCGCCGCCTCCCGACTTGACACATTGGCGCATGCACTTCGACGGGTCCAAGATGCGACTCCAGATCCACTTCGCCGCCTCCAACAACGTCGCCGAATACGAAGCCCTTGTGCACGGCCTCCGGCTCGCCAAGGAACTCGGCATCCGGCGCATCCTGTGCTACGGCGACTCGGACTTGGTGGTGCAGCAGTGCTCCGGCGAGTGGGACGCCTGCGACTCCAACATGGCAAGCTATCGCTTCCTCATCCAGAAGCTGTCCGGATCCTTCGATAGCTGCGAGTTCCTCCACGTCCCGCGTGTAGAGAACGAGGCAGCCGACACACTTGCCAAGATCGCCTCGTCACGTCAAGCCATCCCGTCCGGCGTCTCCCTCGAGCACCTGCGCAAACAGTACGTCAAGCCGTCGCCGGATTCCGAGTCCATCCACGTCCCAGAAGACCCGGCCACGCCACAAGCCGGCCCGGGGACTGCTGAAGCCGGCCCGGGGACTGCTGAAACCGGCCCGAGGACTGCTCAACCCAGCCTGGGGGCTGCTCAGCTCAACCTGGCCACCATCACCCCGAACCCGGCCGTCGCCGTCACCAACCCGGGGGCTGCTCAACCCGGCCCAGGAGCCGACGACTCGGAACCCACCCACGTGGCCGTCTTCACCGTCGTCGTGGCCCCATATTGGGCCTTGCCGATATCAGTGTTTCTGGAGAACGGGGTTCTCCCCATGGACGAGACCGAGGCTCGGCAAGTTCAGCGCCGGGCGTCCGCCTACAGCATCATCAACAACGAGCTCGTCAAGCGCAGCTCTACCGGCGTGTTCCAGCGCTGCGTCGAGTAGGATCGTGGCATCGACATCCTCTTCAACATTCACCAGGGCGAGTGCGGGCACCACGCCGCATCACGATCCCTCGTGGCCAAGGCGTTCCGCCATGGTTTCTACTGGCCAACGGCCCTCGAAGACGCCGAGTCGCCCTTCCTCAAGTGCGAAGGATGCTAGCACTTTAGCAAACGCAGCCACCAGCCGGCGTCAGCACTCCGAACCATACCGATCGCCTGGCCCTTCGCGGTCTCGGGACTCGACATGGTGGGACCCTTCAAAACCGCTTGAGGCGGCATGACGCACTTACTGGTGGTAGTGGACAAATTCACCAAGTGGATTGAGGCAAGACCAATCAAGAAATTGGACGGGCCAATAGCCGTCCGGTTCATCAAGGACATAGCGGTGCGATACGGCATGCTGAACAGCATCATCATCGACAATGGCACCAACTTCGCCAAGGGCGCGCTCGAGCAATACTGCTCCGTCTCTGCCATCCGCCTCGACCTGGTCTCCATGGCACTTCCGCAGTCCAATGGGAAGGTCAAGCGGGCCAACGGACTCATCCTGTCCGGCATCAAGCCGCGACTCGTCGAGCCACTCGTCTGCTCACCCGGCAGTTGGCTTGACGAGTTGCCCGCAGTTCTCTGGAGTCTGTGCACAACACCAAACCGGTCGACCGGGTTCACCCCGTTCTACCTCGTCTACGGATCTGAAGCCATCATCCCGACCGACGTCAAGTTCGACTCGCCGTGTGTCACGATGTACACCGAAGCCGAAGCAAGAGAAGCACGCGAAGACGGCGTCGACCTGCTCGAAGAGGCGCGCCTTCTGGGACTTAGCTGCTCGGCTATCTACCAGCAAGGTCTGAGGCACTACCACAGCAAGAAGATCAAGCCTCACGCATTCCGCGAAGGCGACCTCGTTCTCCGACTCATCCAAGAGCAGGCAGGCCAGCACAAGCTGTCCTCTCCATGGGAGGGCCCGTTCATCATGAGCAGGACTTTGCGCGACCACAATGCCTACTACCTCATCGACGCGTGCAAGTCGAAGAAGCGCAAGAGGGACACCGCGGACGAAGAAACGACCCGGCCGTGGAACGCGGAACTCCTCCGTCCGTTTTATAGTTAGCCACGCGAATGTATGTATCGACGCCTTTTGTAAGCATATGAAACTATGGTGTCCCCGAACGAGACTCGGGGGCTGCCTTTTGCCGACCAATTTATTGCGTCCATATTTTGCATCACTTTACTACTGAACTCGGCCGCCGGCCGACTAGCTCGACACGGGGGCTCAGGGGCTGGCCGGCTTGATCGACACCCCGCCTCTTTACTTGGTGATTCCTGATAAACTTAGGATGCCACGGTCCCCCACTTCGCCCTAAAACCGCAGATCCAGCTCTGGCTGACGGCGGGCAAGCACAACGGGCCAAAGCTCGCCTACGATTCATACACTAAGTCAAAAGCCGCCGGGTCGACCAACCCGGCCTGATGCTTGTCAACTAAGTTAGCCGCACGACCGGATGGTCACCAACCGGCCAAGCCGGATTGCCGCCAGCCGGCCCAGTGGGTGTTTCGCTCGCGCTCAATGCTTCTAAGGACCCAACTCCTGCGTGCGCCTCTCAAAGAGCCGAACTCCTTGTCACGGACCAGAGCCTTGGCCGTCTGACTCGCGGGAGGGAGGTTTCAGAGAGGAACAACGCATGAAATAAGTTTGAAAAAAGCAGAAGGCAAAAAGCAAATAAACACTCACAACATTTACACATAAATGTTTCAAGCAAAGGCCCACGGTCCGAGTTCATTACACCCTGAAAAACCCCAGTGGGTGGGTGGACCTGCTACTTAACAAAGTTTTCTACAAAGATTCTCAGGCAAATAAACTACAGCGCCGCGTCGTGATATCGACGGCTCCCCCCTGCCGGCCTCCGGGTCCAGTGAAGCACCAGTGTCCTCTTCGGCTTCCGCGTCGCCGTAGACGCCCGTCTCCTCCGAGCTGCCCTCTGGATCGCGAAGAAGCAAGCCGTAGTCGTCGCCATCCACGACCCCGCCATCTTTCGTCCGCTCCGGATGGAACTCATTGTGGAAGCCGAACTCGGCGATATAGCTGGCCTGGGAGGCAATCCGGCCGGCCTGCTCCTGCAGCAACTGCTCCGAAACAGCGCGCTGACCCATCAGCGCGTCCAGCTGTACATCCGGATGCCAAGACAGCATGATCCGGAGCGCCATCTCAGCACCGGCCCGGGCGGCGGAAACGCGCCAGTCGCTAAGGCGATCCGGGACCATCTCCAACCAGCGCGCCAGGCGCGAGAAGCTGCACGGATGGACAAAGTCCGGCCAAAGGGCCGCCGTCATCGCGGTGCCGGCCCGTGACAGCCGCTCCATCTGTGTCCCCAAGTATCGCAGCCGGGCCTCAGTAGCGGCAATGATCTCCGGGAAGGTCCAGGCCGTCTGCGGATCCGTCCCGGACCCAGTAACGCCGGTCGGATCGCGCTGATAGCGGACGGCTTCCTCCACCAGCCGCTGCATCTCTAGAAAGGCCCCTATAGCCAAAGAAGAAGCAAGTTAGAAGAACAACAAGGAAGGAAGGGCCGGGTACCGACCCGGCAAACTACGAAGAAGCAGCACTTACTGGAGAAAGACTCTTCCAGGTGCTGCACCTTGAGCAACGTACCACGTCGCTCCCGCTCCAAGACACGGTCCCGCGCCCCGAGCGCCTTCTCCCGGACTGCCGCCTTGGCAAGGGCCGCCTTCAGCTCGGCGTCCTTGTCTTTGGCTGCCTTCTCGGCCGCCTCATGGCGGCGAGCCTCGGCCTGGCGGGCCTCCTCAGTCATGGTGGCCTGCTCCCACAGACGCTCCACCTCGGCCTGGAGCCGGCCCTTATCATTGACCAGCTGGCCGTGTTGCTGGTCCGCCTCGACCAGGGCCTGCTGCATCTCCACCACCTTGGCGGCCTCCGCCTTAAGAAGCTCCACCCCGGCCTCGAGGCGGCTCTTGTGACCCGCCAGCTGCTCGTGCAGCCGGTTGGCCTCATCAAGAGACCGTTGGGCCGCGGCCACCTCCGCCCTCGACTGCGCCGCCTCGACGCCGAGACAGCCGGTATCAGCAACAAGCCGGTCATAATGATGACCAACCCGGAACAGCCGGGTCCGCCAAGACAGCACCTCGGCTGCGAAGAAAAAGAACTCAACAGAAAGAAAGAAAAGGACAAGACCTAAGATTTGGCCCAACTGTTACACAGTTGGCCCGAATCTCGGGGGCTACGCCCAGTGGGTGCCCTAGCGCGGCTCCACTAGAAGAAAGAACACAAAAAAGTACCTGCGGCGATGCGAAGCTCCTCCTCCTTGGCAGCAAGCTGCTCCTTGAGCTCTCGATGCTTGCCCAGGAGCCGGTTGAAGGCGGCAACCCGGAAGGCATCAAGGTGCTGAGAGCAGACCAAAGTCAGAACAAGGCCAACGCTCCTAAGGTTCGACCCAACTACTACATAGTTGGCCTGAACCTCGGGGGCTACACCCAGTGGGTGCGCTGGCGCGCCCCCACAGAGATGAAATCACAAGAAAACCAGAAGAAAGAAGAACTTACAAAGACGGCACGCTCCAAGTCGCGCGTCCGCTCCAACTTGGCCTAGGAAAAGGCCTCAAGCCGCTCCGTCCGAGCTCGCAGGCAATGGCTAACACCGTCCAGCGCTACCTCCTCGTGGGTCTGGGGCCCAAAGACGGTCGCGCCCCCGCTTCATGCAGGCTGCGACGCGGTGGCTCGGCGCCCTCCCGAACGGAGCACCAAGGCACGCCCACCGCTGGCCTCTTGCGACACGGCCAGCACCTCCTCTGACGCCCCTCCCGGCGTCATCACCGCCTCGGACGCCGGGACTCCCTGCGTCGCCACCTCAGGCACCACCGCCTGCGGTGCCTCCTCCATAACCGGCGGCGCTTCCAGCACCGCCGCCCGCGGCGCCTCCTCCAAAGCAACGCCGCCTCCACCGCCATCGGCCCCCGCGCGCTCGACCACGTCGGCCCGCGGCAGGGTATCGCCCCCCACCTTCACGACCTCCTGATCGAGGACCACCACCTCAGCCCAGCTTCCGCGGCCGCGCTCCCTCACCGTCGACGGCTCAAAAACCGTCGCCGGCACCACTGTGCCCTCCGGCATCTCGCGCCAGGCCGGCTTCGCGCCGCCTTGCTCCCATGCCGCCGCCGCATCGGTTCAAGCCTGGACCGACGCCGCCTCCAACTCCGCCTCAGCCCAGTTCCAGTCCCGCCAGGCCAAGGCCTCAGTGTCATCCGGGTCCAGGCCGAGGTCCGAGTCGCCCCGTCCCTCCTCCCCGGCCAGGCCAGCGAGGTCGGACCGGCTCCTCGGAACGTGGCCCCCTCGGTGGCCGCAGCCTGCCCTCGCCAGCGCGATCGGTGACCTGAAGAAAAAAAGAAGAATGAGAAAGCAAAAGACAAGGCTACACCAAGAAATCCAGGCACAAGCAAGAAGTAAGACTTACCCCGACAAGACTGGGACCGGGGTCGGCTTCCCGCGCTTCTTCTTTGCTGGCCTCCCAGGCTCGGCCGGATCCGCCGTGCGCTTCGGGGCCCGGGGTCTCGGCGCGACGATGTCCTTTCCGTGCGGGCGGCTCGGCGCCGCCCCATGCGAGGACCCAGCTCCGCCCGCCTCGCCGCCTCCCCCGCCCAACGCCGCTACACCAACAACCGACGTCAGCGTTTGCCAATGTTGCAACGCGCCCAAATGATTCAAGACAAATGAAGAAGAGAAAGATTAGAAGCCTACCCGCGCGACGCCCAGCGCCGGCGTCAGACTCGGCCACCTCCTCGCCGCCGTAAGCCACGGGCTCACATGGTGCCACCGGCGCCACTTGCGACGAAGCCCGGGCATAAGGATGCCGGCTCGCGTTCAGAAGAATCTCCCGTGAAGTGTCGGGACGAATGAGAAGATGCGCGTGCTACGTCTCGAGCTTGCGTTGGATTTCCCCAAAGAGGAGAGGATGATGCAGCACGGTAGCGTAAGTATTTCCCTCAGTTTTTCAGAACCAAGGTATCAATCCAATAGGAGACCACGCGCAAGTCCCTCGTACCTGCACAAAACGATAGCTACTCGCAACCAACGCTTAGGGGTTGTCAATCCTTTCATGGTCACTTACGAGGGTGAGATCTGATAGAGATAATATTTTTGGTATTTTTGGTATAAAGATGCAAAGTAAAAAGTACTAGCAAAAGCAAGTAAATAAAGTGATGGAGATTGATATGATAAGAATAGACCCGCGGGCCATAGGTTTCACTAGTGGCTTCTCTCAAGAGCATAAGTATTCTACGGTGGGTGAACAAATTACTGTTGAGCAATTGACAGAATCGAGCATAGTTATCAGGTTATCCAGGCAATGATCATGTATATAGGCATCACGTCCGTGACAAGTAGACCGAAGCGATTCTGCATCTACTACTATTACTCCACTCATCGACCGCTATCAAGCATGCATCTAGAGTATTAAGTTAAAAATAGAGTAACTCCTTAAGCAAGATGACATGATGTAGAGGAATAAATTCAGGCAATATGATAAATACCCCATCTTGTTATCCTCGATGGCAACAATACAATATGTGCCTTGCATCCCTTTCTTTCACTGGGTAAGGTCACCGCAAGATTGAACCCAAAGCTAAGCACTTCTCCCATTGCAAGAACTACCAATCTAGTTGGCCAAACCAAACGGACAATTCGAAGAGACTTGCAAAGATAACTTAATCATACATAAAAGAATTCAGAGAAGAATCAAATATTTTCCATAGATAAGCTGGATCATAAACCCACAATTCACCGGTCTCAACAAACACACCGCAAAAAGAAGATTACATCAAATAGATCTCCATGAGAGCGGGGAGAACATTGTATTGAGATCCAAAAAGAGAGAAGAAGCCATCTATCTACTAACTATGGACCCGAAGGTCTGAAGTAAACTACTCACACTTCATCGGAAGGGCTATGGTGATGATGTAGAAGCCCTCCGTGGTAGATGCCCCCTCCGGTGGAGCTCCGGAACAGGCCCCAAGATGGGATCTCATGGATACATGAAGTTACAGCGGTGGAATTAGGTTTTTGGCTCCGTCCCCGATCTGTTGGGGGTACGTGGGTATATATAGGAGGAAGGAGTACGTCGGTGGAGTGTCAGGGGGCCCACGAGGCAGGGGGCGCGCCCATGGGGGAGGGCGCGCCCCCCACCCTCTTGACCGCATCTGGCACTTCTTGGAGTAGGGTCCAAGTCTCCTGGATCACGTTTGGTGAGAAGATCACGTTCCCGAAGGTTTCATTCCGTTTGGACTCTGTTTGATATTCCGTTTCTTCGAAACACTGAAATAGGCAAAAAAACAACAATTCTGGGTTGGGCCTCCGGTTAATAGGTTAGTCCCAAAAATAATATAAAAGTGGAAAATAAAGCTCATTATAGTCCAAAACAATAGATAAAGTAGCATGGAGCAATCAAAAATTATAGATATGTTGGAGACGTATCAGGCATCCCCAATCTTAATTCCTGCTCGTCCTCGAGTAGGTAAATGATAAAAAGAGAATTTTTGATGCGGAGTGATACTTTGGCATAATTTCAATGTAAATCTTCTTAATTGTGATATGAATATTCAGATCCGAAAGATTCAAGACAAAAGTTCATATTGACATAAAAATAATAATACTTCAAGCACACTAATCAAAATAATTATGTCATATCAAAATAACATGGCCAAAGAAAGTTCATCCCTACAAAATCATATAGTTAGGCTATGCTTCATTTTCGTCACACAAGGATGTTCCCAACTACTATACCCCTGATGACAAGCCAAGCAATTGTTTCATACTTAAATAATCTCAAACTTTTTCAACCTTCACGCAATACATGAGCGTGAGCCTTGGATATAGCACTATGGGTGGAATAGAATATGATGATGGGGATTGTGTGGAGACGACAAAAAAGGAGAAAGTCTCACATTGACGAGGATAATCAACGGGCTATGGAGATGCCCATCGATTGATGTCAACATGAGGAGTAGGGATTGCCATGCAACGGATGCACTAGAGCTATGAATGCTCAACAAAAGAAAACTAGTGGGTGTGCATCCTACTTGCTTGCTCATGAAGACCTAGGGCATTTGAGGAAGCCCATCGTAGGAATATACAAGCCAAGTTCTATAATGAAAAATTCCCACTAGTATGAAAAAGACAACTTATGAGACACACTATATGAAAAACATGGTGCTACTTTGAAGCACAATATATGAGACTCACTACATGAAGAACATGGTGCTACTTTGAAGCACAAGTGTGGAAAAAGAGATAGTAGCATTGCCCTTTTTTGGGCCTTTCTTTTTTTTGGCCTTTCTCTTTTTTTTTGGGCAATGCTCTAATAATGATGATCATCACACTTCTATTGATTTCAACATGAGGATTACAACTCAAAACTAGAACAAGGTATGACTCTATATGAATGCCTCCGGCGGTGTACCTGGGTGGTGCAATGAATCAAGAGTGACATGTATGAAAAATAATGCATGGTGGCTTTGCCACAAATACGATGTCAACTACATGATCATGCAATGGCAATATGACAAAAGTAATGTATGTCATAATAATGATGAACGGAACGGTGGAAAGTTGCATGGCAATATATCTCGGAATTGCTATGGAAATGACATAATAGGTAGGTATGGTGGCTGTTTTGAGGAAGATATAGGGAGGTTTATGTGTGATAGAGCGTATCGTATCACGGAGTTTGGATGCACCGGCAAAGTTTGCGCCAACTCTCAATGTGAGAAAGGGCAATGCACGGTACCGAAGAGGCTAGCAATGGCAGAAAGGTAAAAGTGCGTATAATCCATGGACTCAACATTAGTCAAAAGAACTCATATAATTATTGCAAAAATTTAGAAGTCATAAGAAATCAAGTACTACACGCATGCTCCTAGGGGGATAGATTGGTAGGAAAAGACCATCTCTCGTCCCCAACCGCCACTCATAAGGATGCACAAGCCAGGTACACTTCATGTTTCAGATTTTTTACACAACTTTAACCATACATGCATGCTACGGGATTTACCAACTTCAACACAAGCATTTCTCAAATTCACAACTACTCAACTAGCATGATTTTGATATTATTGCCTCCATGTCTCAAAACAATTATCAAGCATCAAACTTATCTTAGTATTCAATGCACTCACAGGAAAGTTTCACATATCTTGAACACCAAGTATATTAACATTAAGAAAATTACCATGCTATTAACGATTATCAAAATAATCTAAGTGAAGCATGAGAGATCAAGTTTCTTTAAAAAAAATCCACCACCGTGCTCTAAAGATCTAAGTGAAGCACTAGAGCAAAAAATTATCACGCTCAAAAAGATATAAGTGAAGCACTATGAGCAACTATCAAGCTCAAAAGATATAAGTGAAGCACATAGAGTATTCTATCAAATCCCAAATCATGTATGGCTCTCTCAAAAGGTGTGTACAGCAAGGATTATTGTGGTAAACTAACAAGCAAAGACTCAAATAATACAAGACGCTCCAAGCAAAACACATATCATGTTGGTGAATAAAAATATAGCTCCAAGTAAATTACCGATGGAAGTGGACGAAAGAGGGGATGCCTTCCGGGGCATCCCAAAGCTTTGACTTTTTGGTGTCCTTGGATTATCTTGGGGGTGCCATGGGCATACCCAAGCTTAGGCTCTTGCCACTCCTTGTTCCATGATCCATCAAAATAATTCACCCAAAACTTGAAAACTTCACAACACAAAACTCAATAGAAATCCCGTGAGCTCCGTTAGAGAAAGAAAGCAAAAGACTACTTTAAGGTACTGTAATGAACTCATTCTTTATTTATATTGGTTTTAAACCTACTGTATTCCAACTTGTCTATGAATCATAAACTATTTTACTAACCATAGGTTCATCAAAATAAGCAAACAACACACGCAAAACAGAATCTGTCAAAAACAGAACAGTTTGTTGTAATTTGTAACAAACGCAAACTTCTGGAACTCTAAAACTTCTACCAAAATAGTAAGTACTGGATAATTTGTTTATTGATCAGCAGAAAAAATAATCAATGCAAAATCACGTTCCTGTGATTTATTGATTTTTTTCTCGTGAGTGCAAAGTTTCTGTTATTCAGCAGAATCAAATCTACTATCATAGTAGGTTATCCTATAGGTCCTACTTGGCACAAACACTAATTAAAACATAAAACCACCTCTAAACAGAAAGTAGAAACAAAAAACACAAAATAAAATTGTGTTGCCTCCCAACAAGCGCTATCGTTTAACGCCCCTAGCTAGGCATAAAAGCGAAGATAGATCTAGGTATTGCCATCTTTGGTAGGCAATCCATAAGTGGCTCTCATGATAGATTCATATGGTAATTTTATTTTCTTTCTAGGAAAGTGTTCCATACCCTTATTTAGGGGAAATTAGAATCTAATATTTCCTTCCTTCATATCAATAATTGCACCAATCGTTCTAAGGAAAGGTCTACCAAGAATAATAGGACATGAAGGATTGCAATCTATATCAAGAACGATAAAATCTACGGGCACATAATTCCTATTTGCAACAATAAGAACATCATTAATTCTTCCCATAGGCTTTTTAATAGTGGAATCCGCAAGATGCAAATTTATAGAGAAATCATCAAAATCACGGAAATCTAGCAAATCACACAAAGTTTTGGGAATAGTAGAGACACTAGCACCCAAATCACACAAAGCATGAAACTCATAATTTTTAATTTTATTTTTAATAGTAGGTTCCCACTCATCATGTAGTTTCCTAGGGATAGAAATTTTCAACTCAAGCTTTTCTTCATAAGATTGCATCAAGGCATCTACAATGTGTTCGGTAAATGCCTTATTTTGACTATAAGCATGAGGAGAATTTAGCACGGATTGCAACAAGGAAATACAATCAATTAAAGAGCAATTTTCATAATTAAATTCCTTGAGATGCAATATAGTGGGTTTAGCAACATCTAGATTTCTATTTCTTTCAATCCCACTTTTATCAATTTCATCATTAAGATCTAAAAACTGCGAATTCTTAGAACACCTTCTAGGTAAAGGAAGATCATATTCAGTTTCATCAAGATTCATATTGCAAAACAAAGATTTAATAGGGGACACATCAATAACTTTTAGATATTCACCTTGATTTTCATAGGAATTCGGTTTAGCAGCCATCTTATTGACTAAGGTGGCTTGCATATCTGAAATTTCAGCGTCATCTTTTCAAGACGAACAATTTGGGCTCTTATACCATAAAAATCTTTGGACATATCATCGAGCTCTTTATTCATATAACTCATAGAACTCTTTTGTTCCTTGAGCTCATTTCTAAAGAAATTATTATGCTCAAATTGCAAAACCATAAACTTCCTGACATTGTTTTCGATCTCCTCTAGCCTTTTATGGTGAAGATCACCAGATTTAGGTAAGGCCATTACGACAAACAAGAAAACTAACACACAAGCAAACAAAAGGCAAAGGGAAAAAGAGGAGGATATTTGGAAAGAGAGGGCGTATAAAACGGCAAAGCTGAACTGGGGGAGAGGAAAACGAGAGGAAAATGGCAAATAATGTAATGCGAGAGATAGGGATTGTGATGGGTACTTGGTATGTTGACTTTTGGGTAAACCTCCCCGGCAACGGCCCCAGAAATTCTTCTTGCTACATCTCGAGCTTGCGTTGGATTTCCCTGAAGAGGAGAGGATGATGCAACACAGTAGCATAAGTATTTCCCTCAGTTTTTGAGAACCAATGTATCAATCCAGTAGGAGACCAGGCGCAAGTCCCTCGTACCTGCACAAAACGATAGCTACTCGCAACCAACGCTTAGGGGTTGTCAATCCCTTCACGGTCACTTATGAGGGTGAGATCTGAGAGAGATAATATTTTTGGTATTTTTGGTATAAAGATGCAAAGTAAAAAGTAAAAGCAAAAGCAAGTAAATAAAGTGATGGAGATTGATATGATAAGAATAGACCCGGGGGCCATAGGTTTCACTAGTGCCTTCTCCCAAGAGCATAAGTATTCTACTATGGGTGAACAAATTACTGTTGAGCAATTGACAGAATTGATCATACTTATGAGGTATCCAGGCAATGATCATGTATATAGGCATCACGCCCGTGACAAGTAGACCGAAACGATTCTTCATCTACTACTATTACTCCACTCATCGACCGCTATCCAGCATGCATCTAGAGTATTAAGTTAAAAACAGAGTAACGCCTTAAGCAAGATGACATGATGTAGAGGAATAAATTCATGCAATATGATAAATACCCCATCTTGTTATCCTCGATGGCAACAATACAATTCGTGCCTTGCAACCCTTTCTGTCACTGGGTAAGGTTACCGCAAGATTGAACCCAAAGCTAAGCACTTCTCCCATTGCAAGAACTACCAATCTAGTTGGCCAAACCAAACCGATAATTCAAAGAGACTTGCAAAGATAACTTAATCATACATAAAAGAATTCAGAGAAGAATCAAATTTTTTCCATAGATAAGCTAGATCACAAACCCACAATTCATCGGTCTCAAGAAACACACCGCAAAAAGAAGGTTACATCGAATAGATCTCCACGAGAGAGGGGGAGAACATTGTATTGAGATCCAAAAAGAGAGAAGAAGCCATCGAACTACTAACTATGGACCCGAAGGTCTGAAGTAAACTACTCACACTTCATCGGAAGGGCTATGGTGATGATGTAGAAGCCCTCCATGGTAGATGCCCCATCCGGCGGAGCTCCGGAACAGGCCCCAAGATGGGATCTCGTGGATACAGGCAGTTACGGCGGTGGAATTAGGTTTTTGGCTCCATCCCCGATCTATTGGGGGTACGTAGCTATATATAGGATGAATGAGTATGTCAGTGGAGCGTTAGGGGGCCCACGAGGCAGGGGGGCGCGCCCAGGGTGGGAGGGCGCGCCCCCCACCCTCGTGACCGCCTCTGGCACTTCTTGGAGTAGGGTCCAATTCTCCTGGATCACGTTCGGTGAGAAGATCTCATTCCCGAAGGTTTCATTCCGTTTGGACTCCATTTGATATTCCGTTTCTTCGAGACACTGAAATAGGCAAAAAACAGCAATTCTGGGCTGGGCCTCCGGTTAATAGGTTAGTCCCAAAAATAATATAAAAGTGGAAACTAAAGCCCATTATAGTCCAAAACAATAGATAAAGTAGCATGGAGCAATCAAAAGTTATAGATATGTTGGAGACGTATCAGCGCGACGAAAAAATAACAAGACCAGACGCTCACCTGCGACGCCGGGTTCGCCTGGCTGTACGGCGCCTTGCCGAATCGCCAGTCATCTCCAAGGTTGGCCCTGGAGATGTCGTTCACGCCTCGCGCGACCTTCTCCGCAGACAGCCGCGTCGACCCCATCCGGTTGGGATCCTGAAGCCCGATCATCTCGCCGATGAGGCAGGAGCACCTCTGAAGCGGGAGAACCCGGCGGGTGATGAACGCGGCGAGGAGGTCAGTGCCAGTGAGCCCCTTCTGCGTCCTCATCACCGTGACCCGCTCGCAGAGGTTGACGATCTCCTGCGACAGGCGCTGGAGCGAGTAGCCCCAGTTTATTTTCACCCGCGGCGGCACGACGGCAAAGGGGGGAATGTTGATGTGGTGCGCACCGTGGTTGCAAACGTAGAAGAAGGAGTTCTGCCACTTCTTGGCAGAATCCTCGAGCGGGATCTTGGGGAACTCCGCCCCCGATCGCTTCAAGATGACGGCGGCCCCGCAGTCGGCGAACTCCCCGGCCAACGGGCCCTGCTGCTTCAAGGAGAAGAAGCGCGCCCAGAGGTCGATGGTTGGCTCGACCCCCAGGTACCCTTCACATAGGGTCACGAAGCCGGAGAGCTGGACGATGGTACTGGCGCCAACGTGGTGCGTCTGGAGCCCGAAGAAATCCTGGAAAGCACGGAAGAAAGTGCTCACCGGCAACCCGAAGCCGCGCTCGAAATGCGTGAGGAAGATGACGCGCTCATGCCCATTGGGCCGGGGCCTCTGCTCACCGCACGGCAGACGGACACCAACGTCCGTCTCCCGCGGCAGGCTCCGCGAGGACCGAAGGTAGGTGATGTCGTCGGGGGTGACAGTCGAGCCCATCCAGGAGCTCGACGGCAGCGACATCACTGGAAGAGGAAGAGAAAGAAAGACAACGGAGAAGATCCCTGCTCGGGGCCGCGGGCGCCGCAGTGCGTCGGTGGCAAGAAGCAGAGCGGGAGCAGGGGGACAGAAGGGCGCGAGCGAGAATAATGTTCGTCGCCCCCTTGCCCCCCCCTTAATTTATAACCCCCGGTTCAAACGTGGGGGAGTGGGATCGTCTGCACGCGATCGTTCCACTACCCCGCAATAAGTGCGCACGTACACGCGCACTAACTGCGCGGGGAAGTGCAACCGGCCCCCAGACGCCGCAATAAATCCGCACGCGTGGCCAAGGGCGCGTGGCGTAGGGCCCTGCTCCGTCGCCCAGTCCCGTCACTCGCGTGGCCTATCAAGCACCTTCGACTTCCGGGCACCACGTGGCCCCTGCGCGAAGCCTGAGGTATCGCCACAAGATTCGACGGACCCCTCGGTTCCCGCCACGGCCGGGATGCCGCGATCCAGTTTTCGAGAAAACTAGCACACACTGGGTGTTGCCGGACCCGGCGCTCGCAGATTCCGCCTTGCTCAAGGGGGAAGCTGCGAGGGCCCACTCCTCCAAAGATGGCAGACGTTCACAGCTTCGGGGACTACTATCGGGGGGATGAACCCCGGCCAGGCAAAGGAACCCAGATCTATTTCAAAAATAGCAGGGCCCGCATCACCCCGCAAACCGGCATGCGCCAGGCCAGGTCGCTCGACCCGGCAAGGACCGCAACCCGGCCAAGACCCTCGACTCGGCAAGGTACGTCGACCCGGCCGCAGCAGCTGGCGCAAGGCAATTCAACCCGGCGCAACCGTGGCTTCCCCAACAAGCCAACCCACCCGTGGCGTCCACGGCAACCCAGCCACGGGTCAGCTCCCGTCCCATCCAGGTCGTACAATGGGACGAGACCTCAATCGCAGATGACCAAGACTACAGTGCTCCCGCCCATGCCCGTGGTCAGCCGGAGCATGGCAACAGTGCCCCTTACCTACCCGCTGACCAGGGCTGGCACGGCAATAGTGTTCCCGCCCTCACCGCTGACGACAGCAAGCGGCGGTGACGGAGAACACTGTGGGTGGCTCGACTCGGCCACGCCGTGATGATCGACAAGACGGCGCACAGTCCCCCTAGGTACGTGGGGCCCGCACCTAGGGGATCCCGGCGAACCACAAGCCCACAAGTGGGACCCAGCCCGGTACCCCGGACACCGACAATACGGACCCACCGACTCGGCATATTACCATTGTAACCCTGGGTGGGTTGATCTATAAAACCCCCCAGGAGCCCACGCGTATAGAGGCATGCGAAGCAATACGAGATAAGCAGGCAAGAAAGAGAAACCCTGGGAAGCATAGGACTAGCCACTGCATAGAAACACCAGGGAGAAGGAGCATCCCAAGCCTTGGCCCGCCTCCTTCCTCCCCCACGCAACTCCAGGAGCAACATTGTACTATCGACCATCCAACTAAACTCGGCAGGACTAGGGTGTTATCTCTCCAGAGAGCCCTGAACCTGGGTATGTCCAGTGTCCCTTGCCCACGCATATCAACCTCTCCTCTGGAGCCCACCAGCGCCCTCAAGCCTCCTCCTCTCTTTAGCCATCCCTTGGCATCTGCCATGCGCCCACCACGACACCTTCCTAAAAGTCTCTCACACAGAAACACACACGCTCTCTCTGTCTAACATGCCCATCCCTTTAATTCCGCCCACCCACACCCACTAATGTCTCAAAGTATAATCATGTCTCTCACACATATGCCTAAGGTTAACTCGAGTTCCGGAACCATATGAATACATACAATGGGATTCCAACAGAGCACCTTTTGTTCTGAGATTTCTCTCTCTCTCTCTCTCTCTCACACACACACACACACACACGCGCGCGCGCGCACGCGCTTGCGCGCACATACATAGTTTCTCGCTTAATTTTTTCTGGCACTTGCATGAACAACGTTTGTTTATCTTCGTGATGCTTTAAGTATGCCTCGCACAAATGCTATCTACTTATCCCTTATATAGGTAGATATGTGTCACACAAACTCCTTCTCCCTACTAGCAAGATGCCCATGCGTTGCACGGAACATTAAGATGCATTTGTATGAGTAGTTTATCTTGTGGGAGAAAAGGATGAATGAGGGACTGCGTTATTTGCAAATGCGGAGAGGGGTGTGGGTATCTTTTTGCAAAATTGCCTTAGTTTCCTTCCTACTCGTCGGATATAAATCGGATGGCCTATATTGCAGGATGGTAGGAACACCATCATCACCAACTCTGTTTTTTATAAGAAGTAGAGATATGTGAGTGTCAGTGCCCCCCCCACACCCACACACCCACACACCCACACTTCCCAACACCAAAGGAGTAGGGTGAAACCTCGATCTTGATACTAATATATTGACTGGCTTCTCTCTCCAACACACCCACACATACACACTACCCGACACCGAAGGAGTAGGGTGACACCTCAATCTTGATACTAATCTATCGACTAGCTTCTCTCTCAAACACACCCACACACACACACACTACCCGACACCGAAGTATTAGCGTGACACCTCAATCTTGATACTAATCTATGGACTGGCTTCTCTCTCAAACATACACACACACACACACTACCCGACACCGAAGGAGTAGGGTGGCACCTCGATCTTGACAATAATCTATCTACTCCTCTTTCAAACACACACACATACACACACACTCGCTAGGTGTGCCTCTGAAATCATTCGGGGCAGACGATTTTAAAAGAAACTATTTTATCGCAGCAACTATTTTAAAAGAAACTAGCTAGCTGCCCATGCGTTGCACAGAACATCACGATGCATTTGTATGAGTAGTTTATCTTGTGAGAGAAAAGACTAAACAAGGGAAGGACTTATTTGTGAACGTGGAGAGGTGTGTGGGTATATTTTTGCGAAATTGCCATAGTTTCTTTCCTACCAGTTAGATATAAATCCGACGGCCTATATTGCAGGATGGCACGCACACCATCATCACCAACTCTGTTTTCTACTCCCTTCGTCCGAAAATACATGTCATCAAAATGGATAAAAAGAGATGTATCTAAAACTAAAATACGTATAGATACATTTCCTTTTATCCATTTTGATGACAAGTATTTCCGGACAGAGGGAGTATTTGTCTTTTTAGAGATTTTAACAAGTGACTATGACCGGACCTTACCAACATACTGAAAAAATTAGTCCATAATTTTGATGTTACCCTCTTTTTTTGGCAGTGCAACACCATCTGGACACCTCATAAATAAATCAAGGAGAAATTTGACCCCTTCCTAAAACTACATACGGAGCATAATGAGTGAATCTACACTCTAAAATATGTCTACATGCACATCCGTCTGTGGTAGTCCATTTGAAATCTGAAAAAAGATAAATATTCAGGAACGAATGGAGTATAAGATTGGACATGGAGATATATCTCCAGCATGGTCTACAACAAAAATGTGCTGGACTGGTTAGCGCGGGATGCTTGCAACGCGATGACATGAGTTTGAATTCTGTCTTTTAACTTTAGATTTTTATATTATATATTACTCCCTTCATCCCGAAATACTTGTCGATGAAATGGATAAAAATGAATGTATCTAGAACTAAAATATGTCTAGATACATCAATTCGTCCGACAAGTATTTCTGGAGGAGGGAGTACTTATTTACTCCCTCCGTTTCGAATTACTTGTCGCATGTATGGATGTATCTAGATGTATTTTAGTTCTAGATACATCCATTTCTGCGACGACTAATTTGGAACGGAGGGAGTAATATATACTTCTTTCACTATTGTACTGACAGTGGAACCCATAGAGTACTTAGAATACAAGATTAAGGATGGACTTGTTTCTTTTTAACTTTCTGTATGAAGCTATAGCCACCCTACAAGTCACGTGTACACTGTACTTGCAATTAGCTTGTTATAGAGGGACAATCATACATGCAATTATCTCAAATGGATTGGATGTCACTCTATTATTTCTAGCATAAGAGCATCTCCAACGGCAGCCGGCAAATTTCCTCCTGCTTCGTTCCGCGGAGGACGACATCAAACGCCAGCGGTATACATTTTCACAACTCTAACCAACCAGATGAAATTGGTGCAAACACGCACTGATTTCATATAAGCATGAAGGATTTCGTATTAAAAAGCCGGATCTTCATATAAACATGATGGATTTCATTACATTTACATGAACTAAGCGGTGCCAATCCGGCTCTCTTGGTATAATTAATACTCCCTCCGTCCGGAAATACTAGTCCTAGAAATGGATGTATCTAGACTTATTTTAGTTATAGATACATGCAATTTTATCCATTCTTAGAACAAATATTTCCCGCCAGCTAGAGAGGGAGCACATAATCTAAATGGACGCCCGCGGATCCCTTTGTCTTCCTCATGTCCGGTAGACACTTGCGGGGTCGACGAAGGTCCTTGGAAGAGACGAAGCAGCAAAGAAACCACCTGAAGGCGCATTCATCGCCTCGGCAGTGGCCATCATGGGACCCAAGTGGTGGCGGCCTCCCGTGTTCTACTTCTCCTTGATGACGGCGGTGGACACGGAGAAGCTGGCCACCGACTCGTCGCTCTCCACGCACCCGACTTCTATCTCTGCCTGCATGGCGCTGCCGCAGGCACGGGAGGCGCGGCCGCAGGCACGGAAGGTGCGGCCACCGCAGACACTGGTGGCGAAGTACGACGCGGCAGCGAGGACGCCCGTACTGGCGTATTCGCCGCCATGCCAGCATGGAGCAACTTGCCACTCCTCATCGAGCTGAACTGGAGCAGCGAGTTGCTGAACCACACACCTGCTTGGGGCGGCAACTGGCTCCGTCGGGCCAAGCTAGATTGGTGAAGCGCCAAGCGGCCTCGCCCGTATCCGGAGGGCTCGGCAGGCCTCCCAGTCGGGTAATATGCCGGAGAACGGCTCCTCGAAAGCCATTGGAAGAGTGGAGAAAATGGTGAAGGAGGAGATGGGGGAGCGGTGGCGGGGTGTGATTCTTGCCCGCTGTCTGTCTAGCCTCATGTAAATAGAGGGCGGATGGGAGGAGCTCAGCCCGTGTTGCGTTTAATTCCGGCCCGCTCATAAACGAACGTGTGGCCAGAGTAGGTTTCTCGGTTTGCATGCGGGTTTAACGGAGGGGTTTGATGGAGGAGAGGAGGCGTGTTCAGCCGGGCGTGCAGCGGGCGGCACAATACTATTCAATTTGACAGCAGTAATGAGCCGTCAAATCACAAAGGCCCTCGCCTCTCGTGAAACCGACCAAGCTAGACTGCCCCGCCCTCTAGCCTTATAAAAACTGTATATACTCCACTTTTGTACATGGTGTACTCAGGCCTCCTTTGGTTTGAAGGAATTTTGTAGGAATTTCATAGGATAGGATTTTTATAGGAAAAATTTCTTTAGAGCCCTTTGGTTTGTAGGAATGAAATCCTATGCCTATGGAGGAATTCTTCTTATCCTCCACATTTCATAGGAAAATAAACATTAGCGTAGACTCAATGGAAAAAATCCTATGATGTGAATCAAAGGACACCCCTTTTCCTATTCCTACTCATAGGATTTGAGATGCATGTCATCTCATTTCCTATGACTTTCCTATTTCTATGATTTTCCTACCCTATGAACCAAAGGAGGCCTCAACATCTAGCCCAGCGACCCACTCATCATATGAGTTTTCGAACATGCATTTGAAGCGAGAAAGGCATCCTTTCACCGTTGCGGAAGAACGGGTGTAGATGACGTCGAACTCATCGCCGGTGATGGTTCTAACCTTGTACTCACCGCCGATCGTGGAGATTTGGGACGCCATGTATTTAGGAGGACGGTTAGGATTAGTGGAACTGCCGTAATGTGAAAGGATGGCACAACTAGGAGCGAACCGCCGTAGTATTAAAGGACGTGCGGGGACGAGTAGGAGCGAACTGCCAGCGTGCGAACGGTAGGGTAGTGGCTTTCCATAATCCCATGATACGGGCTTCCAAGAGCCCTTGGATCTGAGATTGAACGGTTGCATGGCGTGATGCCAGCAGCCCGTATCATGGTCGCGCCTACCACAACCGTCGCATCGCTCGCGCGGTCGCGCCCTTGGAGATTTAACATGGTGCGTTAGGCTATCTGATGTTGGCATGTCATCACTTAGTCACTCATACTACAACAATGTTAGCTATAAGGTTGGCTATAAGTGTTTTTTTACTTCTCTCTATCTCTTTCTTCGTACCCCCTCCGTCCATAATATAAGAACGTTTTTGACACAACTGTAGTGCCAAAAACGTTCTTATATTATGGGACAGAGGGAGTAGTATTTATTGCATTTGCTAAGGAGTGACCTCTTCCAATGAAATGGTGTGCTTATTAGTTTTTTGTTGCTAAGTTTGCTTCATTTAATTAGCTATAGACTCAAAATTTTCTTTTCACCTAGGTACACGCGCTTAGCACCGTTTCTTCCTTGGGTCACCAAACTAGTCTCTCTCTTCTTGATTAACTTGCCACGTCGGACTTTTTGCCTATGTGGCAAGCTTAGCACATGTAGGAGCAAGTAAGGCTTCTTGTAATGGGAGTAGTATCATACAAAAGTATCATATGCATGATACTAGTATATGATACTCTCCATTACGACCAACCTAAGTACAATAGTGCGCTTTACATGGCATTTTTGCATATTTGGAGGAAAGAGAGGCAAGGAAAAAGTGGAGAAGTGGGCTCTCATGCAAGAGCCAGCCTCTACTACAGTATACATGGTGGAGCATTGGGAGAGGCACCTGTATGGAGGTGGTCATGAATCGGTAGACTCATGCCAATCGTAGCGCCGCAGTTAAAATGATAATGGCAAGTCAAATCACGGGGCCCCACCTGTCCACCAGTAACTCGCTATCAAATCACATAGCCCTACGTTTGCAGCAGCCTACTCCCTCATCTTCTCGCGTCTCTATCGAACCGACTAGGTGGAACTGCCCCGCCTACCGCACTACTAGAAAAAGGGCTATAGATGGGATTGACACTAATGGCGCACTAGAGAGGCGGTGCGCCATTAGTATATACTAATGGCGCACCACCTTCTGGTACGCCATTAGTGTTGAAACTACTAATGGCGCACCTGGCCCAAGGTGCGCCATTAGTATCAATTTTTTTTGAACTAGTGCGTTTGTCCAAACATACTAATGGCGCATCCAGACGATGTGCGCCATTACTAGTTGTAACTAGTAATGGCGCACCTGTCGGAAAGTGCGCCACTAATGTTGTTTTTTTATTATATTTTTTATTCCTTTTTTTGCAAAGCTACTAATGGCGCACTTCTCCACCGTGCGCCATTACTAGTTTAAACTAGTAATGGCGCACTCTAGAGCAGTGCGCCATTAGTATGTTTTTTTTGCAAAACTACTAATGGCGCACCACCAGAAGGTGCGCCATTAGTAACCTGGATTACTAATGGCGCATTTATGGTTGGTGCGCCATTATTAAGTGGGCAGCAACAAGATATTTTGGATAGCCTCTCCTACCCACACTCAATTGCCCCCCACTTCATTCTCTCCACCGCCTCCTCCTTGTCTCGGGTGCCTCCTCTTTTTCACCTCATTTCCACCATAGATTCATTCAAATTAAGTTGTTAAATTACCTTGTTTTGATAGGTAAGTAAGGGGGGAAGCTATATTTATGTTGTTCTCCCTACAACAATGTGCACATGCACTTTTTATGGCCTAGCTAGATCTATGTATGTTCGTGGTGTTGCATATGTTTGTGGTGTTGCATATGTGTTTGTGTTTGGAGGTGTACCGGTATTTGAAATGCGATAGTTGCCAATATTTTGCCGGAATGTTGATTCATTTCCGTTTCGGCGAGAATTTTGGCATTAAGCATTCTTTTTGGTCCTATTTTTAGGGAAAGTCATGCCAAAAATTGTCTTGGTTCTAAAGTATCGTTTTGCTCTACCCCGCAGGCGACCATGGTCCGCACGATGATCGAAGGCATCGTGAATAGGTTTTTGAGGTCCACGAAGGCCGAGATGCTTCAAAAGAACGAGACAGAGATAAGATGTCCGTGTCAAAGATGCAAGCTGAAGAGCCTTATTGCGGACCCGGATTCCGGGCAGGTGCGGGACCACCTGCTCTTGCGTGGTTTCATGGATGGCTATCGGTGGCAAGGTGATGAAGATGACTACAAAGTCGTCCATGGGGGCCGGGCAAGAAATGAGGAAGGGCAGCAAGACAACCACCACGGCTCGGGCGGGCGAGAAGACGAAGAATCCCCAGGAGGTGATCACGACGGTGATGCTGTACACAGTCATCATGTAGAAGATGCAGGACATGATGATGAGGAAGATGCCGGAGCAGACGACGGGCATGATCATGAAGATGATGATGCCGGCGGAGCAGACGACGCTGGACCATCGATGGGCTGGGTGCAGGACCCTCATATTCAAGAGCTGCTTCTCAAGCAGATGGATAATGCAAGAGCTGCCGCCCGAGAGAAAGCCAAGATGGATCAACTTGAGTTAGACGCGGTTACTCCATTGTATGAAGGATGCAGGCCCGAGGATACCCGCCTGAAAGTAACGCTCATGGCTCTGGAGATGAAGGTAAAACACAAAATGACCGACGCATGCTTCGACGAGAACATGTCATTCTGGCACGAACGTCTTCCCAAGGGGAACAAGTGCCTGACCAGTTTGGAGGAGGCGAAGCAAATCGTATGTCCTCTGGATTTACCGCACGTGAAATACCATGTGTGCATGAACAATTGCATCATTTATCGGGACGAGCACGCGGAATCTACCATATGTCCGGTGTGCGCCGTCACTCGATACAAGAAGAGGAAGAAAGCTCCTCGAAAAGTGGTGTGGTACTTTCCGATCACTCCTCGTCTGCAGCGGTATTTCGTGGACCCTAAGGTAGCAAAGCTCCTGCATTGGCACGCGGATTGGGAGGAGAAGAAGCGAGAAGATGACGCAAATGATCCGGAGATAGATAAAAAAGACAAGATGCTGAGTCACCCTAAGGATGCGAGCCAGTGGCAAGCGTTGAACTTCGAATACCCATAATTTGGGAACGATCCAAGGAACATTGTGCTAGACGCGAGCACCGATGGAGTCAATCCGTTTGGCAGCCAAAGAAGCACACATAGCACCTGGCCTGTGTTTGTGTGGATGTACAACCTTCCCCCCTGGTTGTGCATGAAGAGGAAGTACATTCACATGAGTATGCTAATTGAAGGGCCGAAACAACCAGGGAACAACATCAATCTGTATATGGGGCTGCTGAAAGAGGAGCTTGACACGCTGTGGAAAACGCCAGCCAATACGTGGGACGCCGCAGAGAAAGAATATTTCCCTATGAGAGCCGCACTGCTCACGACGGTGCACGACTATCTCGGTTACGGATATCTCGCGGGGCAGGTAGTCCACGGATTTTCTGGATGCGTAAGGTGCATGGATGACACAACGTATCGCCAGCTAGATAGAGATCCCGGGTCTTCGAAAACCGTGTTCATGGGACATCAAAGGTGGCTTCGCGACGATGACCCATGGAGGAAACGCAAGGATCTGTTCGATGGTGAAACCGAACCCGAAAACGCCCGTGTACGAGGAGTGGCGAGGAAATAGACAAGCTGTTGAAAAATTGGAAAGACTGCCCACTGCCGGGAAAGAAGCAAAAGGCGCCAGAGCCGGGAAAGAAGCAAAAGGCGCTAGAGCCGCTGCTGAAGGTATGGAAAACGAGGTCTGTTTTCTGGGACTTGCCGTACTAGAAGATCCACCATGTGCCTCACAGCCTTGATGTCATGCATATCACGAAGAATGTGTGCGAGAGTCTGCTTGGTACCCTGCTCAACATGCCAGAGAGGACCAAAGATGGGCCGAAAGCAAGGGCAGACTTGAAATCAATGGGCATCAGGCAGGAGCTTCACGCTAATGATGATGATGATGATGATGATGATGATGATGATGAGGCGAAGCAGGACACAGAAAGTCGTCGCAAAGGCAAAAAGGCCAAGAAGACTGGAAATGACTACCCTCCCACGTGCTTCACTCTAAGTCAGGAGGAGATCGAGCAGTTTTTCACCTCCCTCCTAGGAGTAAAACTTCCTTACGGTTACGCGGGGAAGATAAGCAGATACCTAGACCCAGTGAAGCAGAAGTCCAGTGGGATGAAATCTCACGACTGTCACGTGCTGATGACGCAGATACTTCCAGTTGCAATCCGTGGGATCATGGACGCGCACGTCCGTGAAATGCTATTTGGCCTATGCAACTATTTCGACGTCATCTCTCGGAAGTCGATTGGCGTGAGGCAACTAAGAAGGCTACAGGAAGAGATCGTGGTGATACTATGCGAGCTTGAGATGTACTTCCCGCCCGCATTCTTCGACGTTATGGTGCATCTGCTGGTCCATATAGTGGAGGATATCATCCAACTCGGGCCGACGTTCCTGCACATCATGATGCCGTTCGAAAGGATGAATGGTGTCATCAAAGGATATGTTCGCAACATGTCACGTCCAGAGGGAAGTATAGCCAGGGGCTTTCTGACTGAAGAGTGCATCTCCTACTGCACGAATTATCTAGGCATCGAGAACCTCGTTGGTCTGCCCGTCAACAGGCACCTCGGCAGGCTCGCTGGATGGGGTCACCGTGAGGGTCGCCGTGAAATGCATGTCGACTTAGAGGGTCGACTCACCGACTTTTAAAGAGCAAACATAGTCGCGCTACAACACATAGACGTGGTCGATCCTTGGGTGGTAGAGCACAAAACCTTTATTAAGAAGACGTACAATGACCGGGGCCAACAGAGGACGGACGGAGATATAATCAAAGAGCACAACTCATGTTTCACGCGTTGGTTCAAGCAGAAGCTTCTGTCGTACCCTTTACATGAGGATTCTTCCGCGGAAGAACAACTCATATTCGCCTTGTCACAGGGCGCCGAGCACAACCTGATGACCTATGAGGCGTACGATATCAACGGCTACACATTCTATACCGAGGCCAAGGACATGAAGAGCGATGGTTATCAGAACTCCGGGGTAACGCTGGAATCCTACACCGGTAATGACAAGGACAGATACTACGGAAGGATCGAGGAGATCTGGGAGCTGAGCTACGCTGGAGAGAAGGTCCCGATGTTCCGTGTCAGATGGGCGAAGAGCGTCCTAAAAGAAGACAGGTATTTCACCACCATGGTTATACCCGAAGCCAAATCCAAGACCGCGGGCGCAAACGTCACCGCGAAAAATGAGCCATGGGTACTGGCTTCCCAAGTGGACCAATGCTTCTTCATTACTGACCCGTCAAAGCCCAGTCGTGTTGTCGTGAGGAGAGGCAAAAGGAAGATCATCGGAATGGATGGAGTAGCCAATGAGCAAGACTTCGATAAGTACGGCGACCCGAGGATCGAACATGACGACGATGATGAAGTAGCAGCATACACCACAAGAAGGAGCAGGACCACCCTACCTAAAGGACGTCTATTCCACAGAAGAACTCCATTTGCGAAAAAGAAGGGCAAGAAGAATGTGAATAGATAGCTAGCTAAGATCGATTGTATTTAAATCGTAGCCTTCATTTCTCTATTGTATTTCATGGGCACTTTTTGAACTATCAAGAATATTTTTTAATTTCATGGACACTCGATCTCGATCCCCCTCCATCTTGATCGCTATCCCACCTCGCCAGATCTGGTCCCCCTCGCCACCGAGCACCCCCCGGTCCACCGGCCGCCGCCGCCGACCGCCCGCACCCTCGATTCCCCTACTCAACGCCGGCGCCGACCCCCTGCACCCCTCCCCTACTCAACCGCCGCCGCCGACCCCCCGCACCCCACGCACCCTCCCCCGCTCCACCGACACTACTGTTTGATGATATTTTTTAAAAAATTATTACTGTCTTATTAAAAAAATATTACTGTTATGATTTCAACAAGTTTGAACATATTTAAACACAAATAAGTATCAAACAGCATTTTAAATGCATAAAAAATTTGTGGAGGCTGGGAATCGAACCCAGGCCCTCCTGGTGTGAGAACTGGCTGCTGACCAGTCGAGCTAGTAGAGGGAACTTGGTGTGGATCAGGTCAGGTGGAAGATAACCTGTTGGCTCGAGGAGAAATCAAAAAAGAATAGTAATGGCGCACCAGGGTGAGGTGCGCCATTAGTATGGATGTACTTATGGCGCACCGAGGGGTGGTGCGCCATTAGTATTGTGCCGCTCCCATCGATATTTCCTCCCCGGCAGCCCAAACCTATCTCTCTCCCTCGCCCTCTCCCTCGATCCCCTTCCCCTCTCCTCTCCCGATGCCGCTGCCCCGCCGCCTCGATGCCGCCCCGACGCTGCGATGCCGCCCCGTCGTCCTTATCTCCGCCCCGACTCCCTGACGCCGCGACGCCGCCCTCTCCTCTCCCGACGCCGCCGCGTACATCGCCGGCCGTCGTCGTCGATTGCCTCGTCTCCGGTCCATCCCCGGCCATCTCGAGCTCCTCTTCGGCACCGCAGTGAGCTCCTTCCCGAATTCCCTAGCTTTTCCCCCTCGATCCGTCGCCGTGTCGTCATCCCCGCGAGTCCGGCCGCCATGACCGAAGCTTCGCGTCCGTGCGCGCTCGCCTGCGTATGGCCGCATCCGCGTGCGCCCCTGCCCGCTAGCCCGCACCCTGGCCGTGCCCTGCGCCTGCCCACGCGTGTGCCCGCCGCGCCATGACCGTGCGCGCCCGTGGTCCCTGCTGCTCCTTGCCGTTGTGCTCGCATCTGCGGTTGACCAACTGCTGCTGCTCTTCACTGCACCGCAGCCTCCCAACGCCCGCTGCCGCTGCTCCCTGCTAGAGCTAGCTAGCTGCTGCGGTTGACCAACTGTTGAATGCGTTCAGTTACAATTGCAGATTTCGGACAACATGTATACTGACGCGTGTGTGCGTATAGGTGTCTGACAGTAAATGCTTGCTAACTTTTTTAGTGTATGAACAAGATTAGTGCTGCTATATGAGTGTATAAATATTTTTTGCTATATAAATGTGAACAAAATTCGTGCTTGTATATGATATTCTGCCACGAACAAAGAATAGATAGTGTGGGTCTGACCTTGTTTAATTTCTGCAATTCTTGTATATGATATTCTTTGGTGTGTATTGCATTCTCATCATGGTTTTGATCACAGAACAAGAAGGAAAAGGGCGACTGAAGTACCTACTGCAGCAGACAGAAGTATTTGCCCACTTTGCAGAAGGAAGCCAGGCTAAAGAGAAGAAGCCACGTGGAAGGTGATTCTTGGTTATGTTTTTTTTAAAAGCAATCCTTGGTTATGTTTGTGCCACTATATAGTACTTTACTATGAACAACCATCTTGGATGACCAATAGAAATTGCAGCCACATGTGCACCGATCTAATTTGAAACATCAATGAAAATTGAAAAAAATTTACTCTCATAGCACTACTTCTATTTGCATTTCCCAAACATATGGTTCTGTCCATCCTCATTTCTTGTCTTCCCTAATAACCATCATTAAGTTATAGGTTTGCTGTGTGCCTGTGCTATTCCCTGTCAGTAATTGATTTCAGAAACTGGCAAGCTTTGATAATGTAAGAGTTACTTACTTGCTAATTAGCCAAGCAGGCATGTATTATAACGGTGGAATTTCAGCCATGATACACATAACGGTGAGTAAAGATGATAATATCATTTGTGAGTTAGTCAACACAAGACAGTGCCACATACTCTAATTACCTGGAACTTGCAGTATAAAAACAGAACCTTAATCAGCATGATCCTCTGACCTTAGAAGCAAAATAATCGATCTGACTGCTAGGAATCAGATGTCTGTTTTTTAGCATCCCATCAGACTAGTTATGCGTCGTATGATTTGTTTGATCTCATATATGTTGAATATAATGCCAGAAAAGGTGCTTGGGTTAGTTTGTATGCAATGTTTCCTTATATAGTAGTACCTCAGCCTGTTGGAAAGGAATAAAGCAAAACTTGTCCGTGTCTGGATAGAGAACGGATTTGTTGCCGTGTGATTAGATTATTAGGAAAAATACGTTCACTTCACTTCACTGTTTTTATTAGGCAGGACAGTGCAGTAGTTGATGTATCTTGGGTTGACCAATGCTTCTTGGAGATGCATATATTGTTTCACCTCTTCACATGCCAATGTATTTTCTATGTTGTGATGGAGGCCTTTTTGCCTTCTCCACCCGAGAGGCCCTTGAGTTTGCTGGAATGTCGATTAACTTCCGTTCCAGCAAATTCAGGTACTCCATATGTCCTATTTTCAGCAAAGGTCATGCTGAAATTTTCCGTGAATTTTAGCATGACTTTGCTAAAAATAGGACATATGGGGTACTTGTGACTAATGATGAAAGCTTAGGCTTTTAGGGTGCCTCGGCGTCGAAAAACCCTCAATGATAAAAGCTTAGCTTTTAGGATGCCTTGGTGTAGACAAACCCTAAATGATGAGACCATGATCTTGTTCCTTGACAATAACCAACTTTTTGACCAAACTTTGTTCCTACTTAGAGAGAAACATGGCCAACAACGATGAGGCCGGGGGTTCGGGCGGCAAGGCATTCTGGGAGCTGTCCCAAGAGATGGAGGAACAACCTCACTTGTATGAGGACGCCGCATTCCCCACCGATCCTGAGACCACTGATGGTACCGCCGAGGATGACCCCACTGATGCCACCACTGATGGTGCCGCCGAGGATGCCACCACTGATGATGGCGGCGCACGCACAGATGGCAGCCAACCAAAGAGGCAACGGAAGGACCGGCGCCTGACCGTGCTCCGCACCCTCAAGGAGGAAGTTACTGAAGTGGACTCCGACGGGAATCCAACGGCGCCCGAACGAATAGTCAAGGGGTACTCGCTTCAGCTCGGGTGCATTCTCCGGAGCACCATCTCGATCAACACTGAGAACCTGAGGCATCCTGATCGAGGGAATTTGCGCAACCTCCTCTTCACGAAGCTGCACGAACGATACAAGTTCCCCGCTGAATTTGCAAACACAAGCCTCGAAGGGAATAAAGTGAACAATGCTGCCCTCACGAAGATGAGCAAGGCCTTGTCTACTTGGAAAAGCAATGTGAAGAGAATGATCGAGAAAGGTGAGAGTTATGAGAAGATCAAGGAGAAAAATCCTTCGATCACCGAAGATGACTACAATGACTTCAAGATCAATTGCTCG
This sequence comes from Triticum dicoccoides, assembly GCF_002162155.2. Classification (NCBI taxonomy): domain Eukaryota; kingdom Viridiplantae; phylum Streptophyta; class Magnoliopsida; order Poales; family Poaceae; genus Triticum; species Triticum dicoccoides. Next base: position 107,122,612 of record NC_041385.1, read on the forward strand.
AGCATCGCAAGCTCCCAATCAAGTCAGTGGGGGAAAGAAATGCGGGAGTTGAACTTAGGGGAACACAAACTCGGTCCCGGCGGTTACAGAGTGGCAGAGCCTATATGGGACAAGGAGGACGCGGAGCGTGCCGAGCAAGGCCTACCGCCCCGCTTTGAGAAATACAGCGGTAACAAGCAGACCAGGAACTATGTCAGGGCCCGGTACAAGGAGGACCCAATAACAAAGGAGCTTACCACGGATCCGAAGACCAGGGCGCTTGAGCTTGTTCTGGTAAGGAATACACCCCCGCGTAATTAGCTCCATATGGTTGCATTCTAATTAATGAAGCCAAATTTCTAAATGGTTCACATTCCTTCCGCAGGCGACTGAAAGCAGTAGCGCGGGGTCGACTAAGAGCAACCCTTGGGACACCACTCTAAATAGGGCGTTGAATGTAATGAAGAACAAGGATAAGCTCAATAAGCCGACGTCAGCTGGTCGTGTGGCCGGCAAAGGCTTGTCGACAAAATGGGGGTCATACTATACCACTGGTGTGCGGAAGGAGAAAAAGACCAGCTCGGAAAGCCAGGCGCGCGAGGTTCAAGAACTCAAGGCGCAGGTGGCGCGGATTCCGGAGATTGTCCAAGAGCAAGTGGAACAACGACTCGGAGCGACGATCACCGCCATTGTGCCTACCTTGATCCAGGGGTTGAGTGCGTGGATTGTGGGCGGCCAACAGGGGCCGCCCCCGATTCCTAGCTTCACGGCCAGCAACTCGCATAATGCGATGGCGGGGCCATTGGTGTCTCCGGCGGAGGCGGCATTGGTGTCTCCAACGCCGGCATGGGAGCTTAATGCACCCGGGTGTACGCCGGTCGGCACCTCTACAGCAAGCGGCCCCTCCGTCAACTGCACGCCCGCCGTTGGCGGTGCCTCGACATTAGCCGATCTCGACGCCATCATCACGGTAACTAATTAAGCCTCTCTCGGCCGAGGACTTCATCTCCTTGCCTTTGACTGGGCATCCCTGACGCCCTACATGTTTTCGCAGGGCGCCGCCAACGTTCCGTGCACTCTCCTACACTTCGTGAACAACGAGTTGGTCGATGTCGCCAAGGGCCAAATCGTTCAACCGGGCAACCCCTTGTTCCATGGTACCCAGATGCCACCCAACTTGTTTAGGGTTCAACTGGTTCGGGTGCTGCCAGGCTGCGACGAGTTGTTACCTCCGATTTGACCCATCGGGGCCGACGATGATGACGTGATGACCCTCAGCACCTGCCTAAGCTGGCCCCTGCTTTGCCCGAAGAGCCAGATTCGTTTGGGGTGGGGGACACCACCCCAAAGACAACACCGCCAGTCATGCCGGCACCAAGTCGGCCCCATGGCAAGACCGCCGCAACAGTGCTGGACATCCCTATGCCACTGGATCCAAACTTGCATATGGCACAGGATCAGAACGACTACGATGACGATACATTTGGCAACGTCGATCAGTACTTTGCCGAACATGGGTACGATGGCGACTTCATGGGGGCTCCTTCTCAAGAACCCAACCCAACAAAAGACGTGCGCGATCTAGCTAGTACCGCGGAGAAGCCAACTTGCAACAGTTGTCGTCTGCTGTTCAGCTCTCAGGAGACGCCTCCAGCTGCCGACTTCACCGAGCCTCAGATAGGCGAGGTGCGAAATATTATCAGCCCAAACACACTCAAGAAGGCGGTCTGTGAGCAGAACTCGGTCCCATTACAGGAGAAGAAGAAGGAACGCAAAAGAAAGACTAACAAAGGTGCGAGCCAGCCGGCACCGAGTACGATCCGTGCTCAGGACGGGCCACCTTCACCTGAGGATATCTCGAGGAGGGTGCATGTGGCGGGTAGGGCGATGCTACCGACAAATATGCTCAATGCTGCAACTGGTGCTATGCGGAGTCTGCATGACAGTGTTCTTTCTTTGGAGAAGCGGCGTCTCAGAGAGAAGGATGTGGCATACCCGGTTTTCGCGGCCAAGGTGCCAGAGGGCAAGGGCTTGGTGGATAACTCCATCGGGCGTACGATCGTCATGCGGTTTGATGACATCCACGCTATGATGAACCTTCATCCGCTGCACTACACCTTCGTTCGGCTATTTTCGCTGAGTATGGAGATGCGGATCATTTGAGACAAGAACCCGGACATCGTGATAGTCGACCCCTTCTACATGTGTGCCAAGATCTTGGGCAGCGCGGGGGACCAGCAAGTCGCGAGTTCTTACCTCGAAGGCGTCATTCTAGCAAACCAAGATAAGGATAACTTCCTCGTGCCTTACTTTCCCGAGTAAGTCCTCCCCTCAACCGGCCCGTAACATATAGATTTCGATCGTTTTTCTTTTAACATTCCGTGTTTTCTGCAGTGAAACACATTGCACGCTCATCCTCCTAAGCCCCAAATATTCCATGGCCACATATTTCGACCCGGACCGTCAGTCGAACGTAGACTACAAAAATGTCAAGAAGGTTCTTAATGATGTTCTCCCCGGGTACGCCAAATCTGGAGGCACCTTCACCAGGCCTATTCGTAAGTACGGCAAGCACGTGTTCTCCCACAATACGACGTTCTGCTGCGTCAAGCAGCCGCCTGGCGTTCAGAAGGGTGCCTACTACGCCATCCATCACATGCGGGCGATTGTACGGGACCATCATCAACTCCTGCTACCGAGTAAACTCAAAGATTAGGCAAAGAGCGTGTCGGCAATCCAGGACGCGGACCTCCGACAAGAATTCTTTCGCATCCAGTCGGAGTTTGCGGAAATCATCCATCAAGATGTCCTTCGTACCTCGGGGCAGTTCTACCTCAGAAATCAACCGTCCAACAGTGACATCGACACAATGCTACAAATGCAGGCTGACAGCGCCCGTTCTTTCATGATTCCCACGATAGACGGCGGCTTCATCCACGCTCTGGTCCCTTGAGTCGAGTCGAAAGCAGTGATGCTATATCTAGTTATGAAACGTCGATTGGCTCATGTTGTAATTAAACTTTAATGAACTTGTAGTATGTCTCTTTGGTTTCGAGAGTCGTTCAACTTAGATGTAATCGATGCTATTAATGTCTTTCTTTTCTCTTCCAATCGTTCTGTTGCATACTTATATATTGCTTATGTATTGTATGTGAATTGGTACTAACGTTTCGTTTGGCTAGTGCATAGCGATGCAGACGTATGTCGTGTACAAGGGTAAGGTTCCCGGAGTGTACGACGACTGGGAGGAGTGTCGGAGACAGGTTCACCTATTCAGCGGTAACAGTTACAAAGGGTACACCACTAGAGCCGAGGCCGAATCTAGATACGCCCGCTATCTAGCGGGAGAGGGGAGGGAGCGTTGGACGAACCGGATGAAGACGAGTTTCATCGTGATGATGCTCATCGTGATGACCGCAGCTCTCTTCTATGTGATGGTAGTTTAGATGATCGATATCGACTTGTAATTTGAAGACAAACTCGCTACTCGTGGTCTCGAGACTTGTAATATAATGTTCTATCTTTGTTCGGTCTTTTCAATTCGGAGACTAATATGATGAATTGTATTCAGAGACTAATCTTCTATTGTATTCGAGGAATCTGTTGTTGATGTGTGCTGTCTATATTTTGTCCAATTATACATTTTGTAACCTGTGCAAAAAACAGAAAATAAAAAATAAAAAAAACATAATATTCATACTAATAGCGCATCACACCACAGTGCGCCATTAGTATGCCAAAGGATACCAATGGCGCATCATCAGACAGTGCGCCATTAGTATGCCGAAGTTACTAATGGCGCATCTTGCTGTTGTGCGCCATTAGTATGCCAAAGCACCTGGGTATACATGGCCCCCTGGGAGGCATACTAATGTCGCACTGTTGTATATACTAATGGCGCATCCTGTGGTGCACCATTAGTATACCAGATACTAATGGCGCACTAGTGGTGCGCCATTAGTAAAATATACTAATGGCATGGCACTAATGGCGCACCACTGATGCGCCATTAATGGCCAAATTAGGTGCGCCATTAGTAGGCCTTTTCCTAGTAGTGCGCGCAGGAAAATCCCTGCCTGGTTTATTGTTCCCCATTGTAATCTGTGTCAAAATTTGACCATAAATTTAACTAATGAAATGTTTATGCATGCCATGAAAAATTATATCATTGAAAACTATGTTCAAAAAACAATCCAAAAATATAACTTTTGTTGACATGCACTAACATTTTATTAGTTAAATCTTTGGTCAAAATTTATCACAAATTACAATGGGGACTAATAAACCAGGACGGAGGTAGTATGATACTAAGCATTATTAATATCATTGCGTGCAACGAACTGACCACTTCATGTCATGTTTGATAGTCTCAAGTCATTAAAAGCATACAAGCCCCACATCTCTTATTGGTTGATTCCTCTATTTATGTCAAAAAATAGGAAACAACGTGAGAGTTAATGCACCGCGCCTATGTGTTTACTATTTGGTTTTCGTAAGATGACTTACTCACCTAGATGGAGGGATTATTCGATTTGACAGCGGGTGGCGCAGTTCCTGATACGGCTTTAATCCAAACGAGGGAGGGAGTAGCAGTTCCCGAAATGTTGAACGGCCAATGCATCCTCCTTCTATTAATGCATGAGGGAAGTAATGGGAGGAGGTCCGTGAAAAGGAGGCTGCACGATGTGAATGCAATGCAGTTTGCCCTCATATAAAGGCGCCCCTCCATTCCAATGACTCTACCACATCGGACGCACCTAAGCATTTGCCTAAGCACCTACACTAAGCGCAAAAGAGCTCACTCTAGACCCATGGAGGCGATGCGCGTGAGCAGCCAGCGGTTGTGCCAGATGGTCCACGATGACAGCCTGCGGCATGGTGCCGAGGATTGTCTCCAGACAGTGTTAGAGACCGGCTGATGGATGGCCACCGTCGACGCGAACTATGACTCTCAGTTGGACCAGATGATCGTTGCCACCAGCAACAAGTTCACCGTCCTCAAGGAGCTCGCGGACGACATCGCCGTACTCCTCCATCCCACATGCCCGGGCTCCTCATTGCCTGCCACCCTAATCGGCCTCGATGGCCAGAACCTCTTTCAAGCACTAGTGGCCCTGCGACTGCCCGCCGACGCCACGAAGAATGTCCACCTGGAGGTTGCGCTCGCCGCGTGGCGCCTCGCCCTGCAAGAATTCGTCGACCTACACATCCACGTGTACGAGAAAATCGTGTACATAGGTATCTACAAGGCCAGTGAGGACGCTACGACGTTGGCCTTCCTTAACCGGCTGGAAGCCTTGGATGCCTTTGCTAAGAAGCACCTCGAACTCACCACAAAAGCCGCCGCTCCTTAGCCACCAGTCGGTGGCCCGGTGCACTAAGTTGAGGAGGAGGAGGTCGTACATTCATGGATCCATCTTTCTTCTTGCCTTCTGTAACCACCACTACGATCGCATCATCGTGGCCTTAATTCTTATTGTGATGTTTCATTCTCGTTGCAGTCAATACCGACATGTGCGATCCCTTTGCTTAATTATATGCATCACTGTAACTAGTACTGCATCCGTCAATTTGTAAGTTGTTCTTACCTTTTCCATCAACTTCATGCAACGCGCGGGCATCTTGCTAGAAACACTAGAACATGTCGGCCCGCGTGTGACCAAACCGACGATGCGCCAACCTAGTACTACGTACCCTGCTTATCTGGTGGAAATAGCCCCTCCCTAGCGTTTCCAATCATTATTTCTATCTTTTTTTTGAGGGTATCATTATTTCTATCTATCGATCGTGCCCAGGAGCGGAACCAAATGTTACAATTTATCCATGTTTCTCTACTCCTACTTTTTTCTCTACTCTTATAAAAAACAGAGTTGGTGATGATGGTGTGCCTGCGATCCTGCAATATAGGTTGTCCGATTTATATCTGACGGATAGGAAGGGAACCATGCCAATTTTGCAAAAAGATACCCACACCCCTCTCCACATTTGCAAATAAGACCTTCCCTCGTTCATCCTTTTCTCCCACATTTGATGTTCCATGCAATGCATGGGCATCTTGCTAGTCCTTCTCCTTATAAAAGACTCAGATGGTGATGGTGGTGTGTCTGTCATTCGTCGTTTCTAACCATTAGATCTATATCTAACGGCTGTGAGGTAAGTTGTGGAATTTTTCAACAATACCCACTTCTATTCTACAATTTGCAGAAACCCCCTTATTATCTTGAAAGCAACCACATCCCTCCCTCACCTCATCAAAACAGCCTCAGAAATATATTTTGAGTGAAAAGTACTCCCTCCGTTCCTAAATATTTATCTTTCTAGAGATTTCAATAAGTGACTACATACAGAGCAAAATGAGTGAATCTACACTTCAAAATATGTCTATATAATCCGTATGTGATAGTCCATTTGAAATCTCTAAAAAGACAAATATTTAGGTACGGAGGGAGTAAAATATTAGGAGTATATCAAAACAAGAGTGATTTCTTTCAAGTTTGTGAACAAGTACTACTATTCTACTACTTTGGATCCGTCGCAACGCACGGGCACATTGCTAGTAAAAAGGAAAAGGTCTACCGCGTTGACGTCGCACCCCCACATGCCCGGCAATCGGGAGTACTCCACGGCCCGTCCGGCACGACACATAGCTTAGGGAAGGCGTGTTTCCTAGAATTTTCACTTTCATGTGGGACCGCCGTTGAGCAAACCGACTATTGGCAAACCGCACCGCGTTGGGTTGGAAAACAGAAACGAGGGGAAGATCTAGCTACGGAAGCCAAGAAATTTGGTGTCAGATGGGGCTCGTTGATAGAGTAGGAGCATTCCGTACTAGTACTACTCCTAATACTATATTACTAGTACTACCACTATACAACTAGTAGGTACGTGCACGACACAACATCATAGGAACAAAAAATGGGAAGATCTTGTTTCAGGTGATTTATCTTTTTTTCAGTCAACGTAGTATGAATAATATGATGTGGGGGGCACCCATGAAGCTTTGTGGTTTGGTTGCATGGCTATGAAAGGTTAGAGAAAAATAAATAGATAATGTGGTTAAAATGCACTTCACTAAGTAGATATACTTTGGATCCATTGCAACGGATCGGCACATCTATATCTATACCCCATATATAGTGTGTGAAAAACTTTGAAAGTTGGTCATTGGATGAAGCCAATCTGACAGTACAAAGATGGCAAATCCGAGCACTACTGGCCGTTGGCTATCATCCACCAAATTCTGCCACATGTATAATCTAGAAGACTCCATGGTTGAACTTAATTCATCACTAACTTTGCCACAACTAAGCTTAGGCAAAGTTATTAGTTCTTCAAAATGAGAGCCACAAGTTGGCAAGCCTAAGGGAATCTTGCCACATTTTTTGTGTGTATGTCATGTGGGGCCTTAGTGTGGCTTGCCTAAGGTGTGGCTTGAACCAAACGCTCACCTAAGTTAGTCAAACTTGCCTAACCTTAGGTGTGGCAATCTTTGGCAATCTTAGGGCCTGTTTGGTTTGCAGCCTAAGGTTTCCACGCCTAAGCTTAGGCATGCCACAATATCTTAGGCATGTGTTTGGTTCATTGACACACTTGTGGCTTGGCACACTTTTCTAGCTACATGGTCCACGTGTCATAGACGAAACTTCTTGCCAAATCTTGCGACACTTGTGGTGGCCATTTTGTTAGCCACACTTTTTGTGGCAGCCACACTTCGCCTAAGCTTAGTTGTGGCAAAGTTAGTCATGAACCAAACAGAACATTACTGGTTGTTTGGTGCCTAGCCAGACCTTGCCACACTTTGCTACACCTAACCTTAGGCAAGTTTGACCAAGTTAGGTAGGTGTTTGGTTCTAGCCACACCTAAGGCAAAGATTTTTTTCATGAACAGTGAGCCCCACATGTCATAGACACAAAATGGGGCTGTTTGGTTCTAGGCCTAGCATTGCCACACTTTGCCACACATTTTTGCCAAGCTTTCCTAAGGTTAGTTCATCAAAATGAGAGCCACAAGTTGGCAAGCCAAAGGGAATATTGCCACATTTTTTATGTGTATGCCATGTGGGGCCCAAGTGGGGCTTGCCTAAGATGTGGCTTGAACCAAACACTCACCTAAGTTGGTCAAACTTGCCTAACTTTAGGTGTGGAAATCTTTGGTAAAGTTAGTTACAAACCAAACAGGACCTAATAACTGTGTGGCAAGATTCCCTTAGGCAAGCAAAAGTGTGGCTAACAAAGCAACTCAACTAAGGCAAGTGTGGCAAAAATCATGTGGCGATATATGGCAAAGATAGTCACAATTCAAATAGCCCTACTAAGCAAACAACGGCTAACGTTAGGCAAGTTTGGCAACATTGTATGATAAAGTGTGGCATTGCTAGGCCTAAAACCAAACAACCCTTGTGTCTGCTTCAAAAAATGTGGCTAACAAAATGGGCACCACAAGTGTGGCAAGATTTGGCAAGAAGTTGAGTCTATGACATGTGGACCATGTAGCTAGAAAAGTGTGGCCAGCCACAAGTGTAGCAATGAACCAAACACATGCCTAAGATATTGTGGCATGCCTAAGCTTAGGCGTGGAAACCTTAGGCTGCAAACCAAACATCTATATATCTATACCCCTATATAGTGTGTGAATAACTTTGAAAGTTGGTCGTTGGATGAAGCCAATCCGATGGTACAAAGATGGCAAATCCGAGCACTACTTGATGTTGGATATGATCTACATTCCACCAGATTTTTCCACATGTAGAATCTACAAAACTCCACATGTAGAAGCATAATGCACAAAACACCAGAATCTCATGCGTGCAATGCACGTGTACCTTACTAGTACTAGTTGGTAGTATAGTAAGAAACAAATTCCTGTTTTGGCACGAGCTCGTACTGGGGGAGCACCACAAGGCCTGCCACAGGAGTTACATTTCCCTCTCGGGGATGACGGGACCGAATTTTAGTGGCTTAGTGCCCGGCCTACGAGTCAATGACATGCGGACCTTAAATGTGGCTGGCCCACATGTCATTCTCATGGTGGTGGCGTGGTTTGCGACTCACTCGTTCGAGATGAACCGGCCAGTGGTGGCGTGGCCCTGGCGAGGGTGCCACAGCTGGGCATCGGGGCGTTACGAGGCGTAGATGGCCAGACCGGCGGGTACTACCTGTAGTACAGAAGTACTCCAACTGAGGATTGATGCCCGGGACGAAATGTGTCATAGCTGCTGGATGAAAATTCGATGGTGCGGGAGTACGGATCGAAGCACAACAGCGGGGCAGGCAAACCGCGTCCAATCGAGTGTGTGTGTGGTAGAAAGTTGATGGTCGCCGCAGTTCAGCTGGCCCACATGTCATGCACACAATGGTAGAGGAAAGGTGGGGCCGAGAGGGATGAGGCGAACGTCGGGGGATGAGGATCCCCTGACGCGAACAACCCTACCATTCTGTCACTGACATGTGGGACCGCCGGGCATGGGTCCCACCTGTCAGCGAAGGAAAGGCAGGGCAAGGCAGTGATAGCCATGTCAGAGGATCCATGTCTACGTCGGGGGACGTCATGCCGTGGGTTGGAGCGGCATCGTGGGAATCGCGTGTGGGTGTGGCAATGGTAGAAACAAGAAACTTGATGGTCGCCGTGGTTCAACTTCCATGGACAAGCTGTCATGTCTGCTGACACATGTATATCAAAACTAGAGTGTTTATATTTAAAGCACGTGAACAAGTATTATTCTACAATACTACTTTGGATCCATTCTAACGCATAGGATAGCACATTGGTAGTAGTAGTGTCTATCTCTATCTCTAGAGGCCTTCCCTCGTTCATCCTTTTCTCTCACAAGATAAACTACTCATACAAATGCATATTGATGTTTCGTGGAACGCACGAGGATGTTTCCGTGGGGGTCTCTCCAGCGCGGCATGTCCGTAGTTGCAAGTTGATGCTGCTCGAGATGCCAACGTTGAGGGGCACTCAGATTTCCTACGATGAGCAGGTAAGATGAGTTTGATCATGTAGTAAATGCATTCTAAAGACTACTTCCGTGTCCATTTCCTAATTCTCCCCCTGTCCATTGTTTCACAGGTTAGGCTCGGTGCGAGTGGAGATTGGCTTGCATATGTACTGGAGGGTACCAACATCATTTTGCACAACATTTACAACGGTGACACCGTTCCCGTAGAACCTTTGTCCAACATTGGGATCAGCCATGTAACGGGCCACCGCATGAATTGGTATGGTGGAACAACGGGTGAGATTATAGAGTACTACATGGCAATAAATGCATGGCAATAAATAGAGTACTACATGATACTCCCTCCGTTTCATAATGTAGTGCCTATAGATTTTTGGAAAAGTCAAACCTTACAAACTTTGACCAAGTTTATGGAAAAAAACATTTATATTTAGAATACCAAGCATATATTATTAGATTCATCTTAAGATGTATTTTCATATTTTATATATTTGACATTGTTTTTATAAATAGTTTTCTCTATAAACTTGACAAAATTTGTAAAGTTTGACTTTATGGAAAATCCATAGGTACTACATTATGGAACGGAGGAGGTACTAAAATATGATACTATGCATTACAGAGCTAGTATCATACACTAGTATCATACGCATGATACTAGTATATGATTATTCCCAACCAGCCTAAGATAGCATGAACCTTTCACATGGCGGTCAAAGGCGGACCATGCTGTCTGCGGCCGATTTGTTGTCGCACGAGTACGAAGATGTTGTGCTCCTTTCTAACCGCATCTTCGCGGTGACAAAACATGGGACTTATATCGTATGGGACACATCCTACGATATACTCCCTCTCTCCCGGTTTATTTGATTTGAATCTTTTCGTTTTATAAGTTTCAAATTCAAATTTAGAGCTCCCCATCACATGTTGAGATTACAATGTCCATTAAAACATTGCGTGCATGTATAGTAAAGAAACAAATCTCGAGTTTGGCACGAGTTCGTGCAGCGGTAGCACCACAAGGCCTGACGCAGGAGTTACATTTCCCTCTCAGGGCCCTCGGGACTGAGCTTCAGCGCCTTACTACACCTGCCTTTGAGTCAATAACATGTAGAACCAATAGGTGACTGGTCCACATGTAATGCTCCCGGAGGTAGAGGGGCAGTGGGGCTGAGAGGGGTGAGCCGCCAGTCGGGGGACGTGTGGTGTCATGGGTTCAAGCGGCGTCATGGGAATCGCATGTGGCTGTGGTAGAAACTTGATGCTCGCCGCATTTTAGGTGGCCCACATGTCATGCACACAAAGATAGAGGGGCGATGCGGCCGAGAGGGGTGAGGTGCATGTCGGGGATGTGGTGCCATGGGTTGGAGCGGCATCGTGGGAATCGCGAGTGGCAGTGGATGAAACGTGATTGTCTCCATAGTTGAACTTCCATGGACAAGATGTCATGTCTACGGACACATGCACTGCATACCAATCACTGGAAGGAGTAGCAGAGAAAGCTATATATGTGGATAAATAGTTCCTTATAGTCAAGCGGACCCATGCTACTACTTTGTTCCAAAGACATACACACCATCGAAATAGTCCATCTATATCAATATACACTGAGAGGGAATAATGTTTTTTACAAGAGAGGAAATAGTTCATCCATCCATAATGCCCTCCTGCTGGTGTAGCCTTTTCTTCTTCTTCTTCTTCTTCTTCTTCTTCTTCTTCTTCTTCTTCTTCTTCTTCTTCTTCTTCTTCTTCTTCTTCTTCTTCTCATTTTCTGTGGGAGACGGCTTCGCAACAAGCTCTTTGGACATTGCAGCTATCTCGAAACTCACACGGGCATCGAGGGCATCATATTTTATCCGCTTGTACGTCAAGAGATAATTCTCCCATCTAGACAACCTTAATGCCACCGTCTCATCACCCTTCTGAAGATTTGTACCAAGCACAAAATTTGCTACGTCGAATAGGGATGGTGTATATTTATAACAATCTTCTACAGGAATTTTGATTCTGGTTTGTAGGTCAGTGATGCTTTTCAAATAAAGGTTGTACGGCTCTAGCTTCTGTTTGTCCCCTTCGATGGCTACCCCACAGAAGTATACGTCCTCCCGAGACAAGAAATCGTGAATCTCACCTGGTATGGAGGGCGAGTGTATGATGTGGTACACCAAAACATCATCTTCGAGGCACAGCTGAAGGACGGCGGCGCGTTGGATCTTCCCAGTGGCACGCTTCGTGTACTCTGTGTCGAGACCGATGACCCTCGTTTCTACCTTTTCGAGGGAGTTGGATACATTGTTGATCCACTGCCGAACAACCCTTGGGTGGATGGTGACAGTGGCAACTATGCTCAACGAGCCTTGGATGAGGACATATTGGACGCTAAAAACCTGCATCTCGATCTCTTTCGCCATTTGGAACCGCTGGAACGGAGGGCTATGGTTTGGAGAATTAGGATTAGATGGCTAGTCTAAATGAAGTAGTAGATGATTATTTAAAGAGGTTAAAACAATGTGAACGCAGTGGGGTTTGGATGCAAATGAAGACGAAGGGGAGGTGAAGAAGCCGAGGAAAATCGGTTCCCGATGGAGAAGTAAATGGGAGAAGTGGTGTGCAGGCAGTTGATTAGACGGCTAGGTAGACTAAATGAGAAGGCTATGCGGGTAGACTGATGAGTCGTACCTATTCGTGTACGTGCCCATCCTTCGTGATAGGTGGGACCTATGCAAATAGATAAAAAAATGTGTCGTAGCTGGTTCAGATGGATATTGGCGCGTGAGTGGGAGACACACTTTGCCATACTTTGCCATACAATGTTGCAACATTCTCTGGTTAAGGAATAATACCTCCGTTTAGGTGAGTAAGTCACCTTATGAAAATCAGGTTTTCCCAAAACCTTTAGGCGTGGAGCATTAACTTCTTGCTCGATCCCCTCCCAGCCTCGTTAGCCAGCGTTCTCTTTATCTACTGCCGCGTTCTACCTTTCCATTTTTCCTCTTCTCAAGTGTGGAACGATCTACCTGCCGTCCTTGATGCACCAGAACGACAACAACATGCATCGCAGTAGGGTGTTGATTGGGCCTGCTTGGAGAGCTGAAAAGGCATCCTTATAACTACCTATTAATTGTTGATTTTGCTTCCATTTGTAACAGTTCATGGTTGGAAGTTTTGCTTGTCCCGGTGCTCTTTCTCATCCAATCTACAACCACCTAGGTTGCACTCACCTAGACAGAGGGAGTACACGGTTATCCTCATCAAAGGCCCATCTTCGCGCTTCCACATGCACGAGAATTTGGTTCTGCTCGCAATATGGATGATACCTGGAGGATGAAGTGAACATGCATGCTAGCATGGGAGACCTATTTCCGCTATACAGTACTGGAGTACTCGTGTTCCTACTACTTGTAGTAGTAGTAGTAGTACAACTGTGGTACACTTGATGGTCAAAATACTATTCATCCGGTCCTCACAGTGAAGTGACAACACCCTGTGCCTGACACTAGACCAGTCGGCGTGTTCGGGTTGCCAATGTCATCCTCAACCTGTGCACTATGCAGTCTGTCACCGCTGTTGTACATCACATTAGCATGCCTCACCTCGTCTCCCTCTCCCCTCCCATAGCACCACTCCATCTCCATCTCCATCTCCGTCTCCATCTCACTGTGCCCCCGTGTACCTTCGCCTCACTCGCCTCCCCCAGTACCACTATTCCCTTGCTAGCCGCTCTAGCACCGACAACCTTCTGCCCCACAAATCAAGCCCCCCAAAAGCCCCACCTTCCAAACACCACCATGGACGATTGCGAACTGCGCACCATCCATATGAGCCGCGATTGGAGCAATCTCCCCAGTGACATCCCCGAACTCTGTTGTTCGTGTATGGGTATGTTGAGCGCCCTGCGGCTGGCTGCATGCTCGAGGGACAAGAACACGGCCATCGTCTAAGCGAGGCCTAAGCTTTTCAAGACACCCTGCTTGCTGCTATCTGGTCTTGCGAGATTGGCTCACCATGAAATGGAGGCGTACATAATGCCCCTTGACTTCAATCCGATCTCCATTAGCCGAAACTTCTTTGCATGTATGTAGTGGGTCGCCGTACATCATTTTCCTCGACTTCGATCTGATCACCATCGCCTGAAACTTCTTGGCAGGTATGTACTGGGTCGGCATGAACTCCCGCTAGATGGCTGCCTTCAAAGAAGACGGTAAAAGTTGGTGCTCATGAACTTCCAGACCTCCCATGATATTATCCTTCCTCCGTTGGATTATATAGAGTTTTACCATCACGGTCCAAGTCATCTAGATTACCACATCAGTTGGACGGACCTTGTTTTCAGAAGATTGTAATCTGCCAAGTGCCCACACGACATGAAAATTATGTAGACTTCAAGCTAATTGCCTTGTTCGACCGCGGACTCGCCTATCTTTACGCCGGTGCCTTCTTTGGCGGGAGACAACTCAGCTCGCAGTGGATCATCGTCAAAGCTGATACACACTTCTGTGATGCTATTGAACACAATGGCATCATCTACGCAATTGACAAAGCAGATGGCACCATGTATTGCTGGGACGGTGCGTGTAAGTTGTTTCCTTCTCATGTTAATGATGACACCATGACATTGTTTGAACTTTTTGTGATGATTGGCATATCCCTGTTTGAGCAGAATTTGAGTAGAACTATGGCAATGTATTAGAGACGCCGTAAATTAGCTATATTTGGAATGAGTTATTCATGTGATTGTGACCATGTCATTACAGCCAATTTGTACCCCTGAATAATCAAATGGTTAGGAATATACGGATATTATCCTTATTTTATAGTAATCTATATACTACTACTAAATATGAGTGTGTATCAATGGCCATGTTAGTTTCCTCATTTTCATGATGTAGAAACATGCACCACACTGTTGGTTTCATCTAACCATACATTAGGGAAGTAAATGTGCATACGGAGAACTATATATTTCGAAGTAGTAAACTCCTGCAATGCTTACCATGTGTACATACCTATATTCGCCCTTCAGCAATCAATGGCTAGAATAATATCCTCACAAAAAAATTGCCCACAGAACACAAGTATATAACAATGCATGGTCTGTTAGTTACCTTGAAGAATTTGTTTGTGAGGACAGAACATGATTACATAACATGCACGACATGGTAGTTTCCTATGAAGAATCGATTGCGAGATAACATGAGTATAACCATGCATGGCACTTCTATATTTTCGAACCCAATATACATTTCCCTGTATTTTCCTCCCAGTTCCAACAGGGACATATCAATGTTGTTTCTTGCATTATCCTACTCATACTCTAAACAATGATGATCTTACATTAACAATGCCTGTCCTTTTTGATATGATGCAGTGTCCCTACAGTTACTGCCCTTTTTAATCACACCACCTTTGCTAAAAATAGGGAAGGACAACTGGTTCCTAGCTCGATCAGATGACGGCAAAAGACTGATGATCATTCAGACACATAAGCCGGAAAAGTTATATTGCAAAAACCCCACTGTATACAAGCACCATGAAATATGTGAGTATCCGGACAGTGGCTGTTACGTCTATGAGCAGGATACCAGCTTGTTGGGGCTTTCAGGATTTTTTAGTTGGAGGCAGGTTTGGTTCACACTCTCTGTTTCTCGGACTCAGTTATCCGATTAACCAGGAGATCACCGTTGGCAAGGACCTTGATGTCAGAGAGGCTCTGATTGCTATGGAAAACTGTGTCTACATGGCGAGCCCTAGGAGTTTGGGAGCAACTTCCCTTGATTGTCAACGATACAGCCTGCAGCCAAAAGAAGGTGAGAGTGACAAAGGCATCCGGATTAACTTTGATCCTTGGATGTCTCAATTACGACAGGCAGTGATGTGGTTCAAGCCTTCAGGTTGATAGGTAATTGTGATGTTGCATCGAAAGGGTGGAGTACTGGTGTCTCCGGATCACTGGTCGTTGAAGCGGGGCTACAAATTATGATGGTGTTGGATCATCTCTGCGAATGACTTTGTTGTCTTTGCTGCTGGTTCTGGATGGGTAGTTCTTTCTTTTTTTATGCATATTCCTTATCATTTGGTCATCCTCGTCTATGTCACTCTTACTATGTAATAGTTGCCTCTGCTTAAAATGTCATTCTCGTCTGGATCACGAGAGTCTAAGCGCTGCAGATGGGTGCGTTTTCGTGGTGTAGCAAGACTTCTTATGAACTATCATGTCTTGCTGTTTATGTCAGTAGTAATCACTAGTTAGTGTTTGAATGTTGTATATATCATTGTTTCGAACTGTTTATTGTCTTGAACTACTGGTGGGCTAAATGAGGGCATCACCATTGTCCACTGTTTAGAGCATATCTCCTTTTTACAAGTTATATAATTTGAGCTTAGTGTCTTTTCGATGATGTACACTTGTTTGGGCCAGTGAGGTGTCGTTGAATATATGGGCTGAGTAGGAACTAAATGCCAAACAGGTCAATTATGACTCTCAGGCCGGGCTCTCAAAATATCCTCAAAAAAAGGTCGGGCTCTCCAAAAAAGAAAGAATAAGGACTCTTAGGCTGACACATGGGAGCCACCGGTGTTTTCGTGCGCTTGCGCGCCGAGAGCATACTGGCGCGTGCTCGAAATTCATGCTACCTTTTCATCCCCAATCTCCCTCCCCTCCCTCACCTCTGGAATCTCGATTACTACTCTAGTTCCCCCAAATCCCCCTCCTATACTCCCTATACTCAAGCGCACTATCAGGTCGCCGGTCAATGCGGATCTCTGAGCCGGATATCCTGAGGTCCGTCCTGCCTTCCATCGCTGCATGCTGTCACTCAATAGTGGCATGGCGACGCTTGACGACCTGTTTGCCGGCAAAGTGCTGATGGTAACCATCAACGGCGATCGGCCTCCCGTCTCGCCAGACGACCTTGTCAAAGCTCTTGGCATTGCGCACGGCATCCAAATAAGTGACTTTCTCATTGAAGTCTGTCCGGCACCAGCTGATTTCTTCGTCAGGTTCCGAACAACTTTCGACTGCAGTCATGTGTTCGGATCTTCCCGACGTTTGTTCTACGATGTCGCGCTGGTGAGCTTTCATCGGTGGCACCCTGGATGGGGCTCGGTGCCCTCTGAGCATGAGTTTTTAACAAATCTTACCTTCCACGGCATGCCTCGACGTGCTTGGAACAACGAGTCCATGAATGAGCTTATCAACGACCTTGGAGGTGAGCTCGTAAGTATGTTTGTTCCTCCAGACAACTGGACTCGGACAGTTATGGCATGGATGAAGAAGCCGTCCACCATACCGAAGGTGATTGGTGTTGAGACTCCGGTGCAGGAACCAGTGTTGTACTATTCTTCTCCACCAAGGCCGTCGCGGACCATGTTAGGGATGTACCTGCATCGAGTGTTCGTGCATGTCGAAGAAGTGGTCAATCCATGAATCAAAGTCCTGCCACTGCCGCTGGTTCTAGGGTCCGTCGATGACGTCCATTAGAGGAGTCAACGTCAGACTTTCCCCTTGTTGCTGGGAACGATGGATGGGACAGGGCCTACTCCATCGCGCGGCGGAGGCCACTGCTTCTTTGGGAGAAGAGGCAGGGCTGGCTCTTGGATGTGCTCTAATTTGAGGTAACAACTGAATCTTGTCAGATATTAGTTAAATATGAGCTATGGGTGTGAAGCACTGATATGCCAGTACATTTGATTGTGACATGTTCTAATTTTGTACCTGAACTTTTTTTAGAAAGGGTTGTACGTCAACTTAATGTGCTAGCAGAACTTATTGTGTTGTCAGTCTGTTTTCTTTCCACAACATTCAAGATATTTCCTATCATTGATAAAGACAATGAACCGTTATGTACGACTTCATTGGTTTCAACATAGCCCTACCCATAGCGATCCACTACTTCCATCCTGATTGTGTTGCCTGCGTGAAATTTTGTATGCAAGTTCACTGTGCTATGATGTTCTATATGATTGTGTCAACTATATAAGTTTTGACCGAGCATCAGCAATGCATATGGCTGAAAGATGTATTTACGAGCATCGACTGATGGGTTTCTCTCTCTCTCTCTCTCTCTCTCACACACACACACACACACACGCACACACGCACACACGCACAAGTGGGACCCGTTGAATTATTTATTTGCTCGTGACAGCTTTTAATTAGGTTCCATTGTAATCTAACTTTTTCTTAAGTTATTAATTGAGCTCAGTGACTTCAAAAAGTTGTAAAGAAACCTTGTTTGGGCCTTACTGGCGTTGCTGAATGTGGGCTGAGTAGCCATGTTAGGTTGTACTGTACTACAAGGGCTTTTTTTTTCAACATCAGCAATGCAACTGGGCCGACAGTTGTACGCAATATCCGGGTCAACTTGTTATATTCTTCGCCCCGCTGGGCTGCAAACTTTCCTAGGAGGTATGCATTAGGCTTAACAAGAAAATGGACTTTATGAAATAATAAATGGGATGTAATTATAATAACTGGGCAGTAACTATGCACCAAACGCGTAATTAGTTTAAAAACTATATTATTTTTGGAATTTGAAAATTTTAATTTCATTACTCTTTGCGCGTGCAATATTTCGTTGGATTTTAACGTAATAGAACTTTACTTTGAAATTTTATTTAACCTGACTAGAAATTTTGGATAAAAATATTTCGGATCTCATCAAAATGTGGGAATTTTTTTGAATTCTGTTTTGAGCGGTTGTTTGAAATTATTAATCGTTGTCCTAGCTAGAAGTTGGGTTGTACTTTTAACAAACTGTAAATGGGCTGTAGTAAATTCCACTAGAATTAAAGAATGGGTTGTACATTCTTACAAATTGCAAATGGGCTATATGTTCTCTCCAAATCCGAGCTGTGGGCCTACTAAGTTGATGCGTACCAAGGGCTTTGTCAACTTAGTCAATATAAATGATTCTAGCTGCAGTGACCATACGTTGTCCATCCAATGACCATAGTGCTTCTTCAACCTCTGGTCTTCTTGCTCCAGCCTCCCAAAGCAGCGTCGGTCATGCCGCATGCTCCTGCCTCCCGTGGCTGGCTGTGCTGCCGCGAAAGCCTCACCGCCCCCATACTACTCCCACCGCTGGCCAGGCCATCCCTCCACTCACCCACTCCCCCAATTATTCTGCGGCGACGGTAGCCTCACACCGCAGCCGAACCAGTGAACCCTCATACTCCTCTATGCGTGGGCATCCACAGCCGTGTTGTCCCCTTCCTAGGCCTCGCCGTCGTCCACCGCCGTGGTGCTCTCGGCACGGCGTGGTCAATGTGGTCAATGACTGACTTCCATCGGAAAAGTACTGTACGTGGAGAGGCTAACAGCTGGGTCCACGGCCACAACCCAGTTTTTTTGTGATTTGCCAAGTAAGTCGCTTTGTCAGGCCTGTTGGGCTGCAAATCTTTCAAGACGAGGAGAGCTTCATTCGGCTGGCTGAGAAAATGGCCTATCAGTAATGAGAAATGGGTTGTACGTTTTTAAAACACATCAAACTGACAATTAGTTTCAAATTTCTTTTTTTCATTTCGAGATTTTAAATTGCATTGATTTTTATGTGTGGATAATTTGTTGGATTTTATATTGATATACATTTATTTTTAAAATCAGTTTGAATGTGACTCAAAATTTCGGGATTTAAAACAGTTCGGACCGCACCGAAATATGCAAAATTTCATATAATTTTTTAACCATGGCCACAATATGGGCTGTAATGCTAATAAAAAGAATATGGGGTCCAAAAAAACCTTAAGAATTAGCAAATGGGCTGTAAATTATTAGAAATAATGGCAGATGGGTTGTATGCTGTTTTCCACAGATTTGAGGCTTTCCTAAAAAAAGTTGATGCACAAGCAGTGACTCTTGGATTTCCATCCAATGGCCGTCATGCTTCTTCAATCTCTGCTCTTCCTGCTCCAGCCGCTCAAACAAGCACCGGCGGGACTGCCTGCTCCCTCCTCCCCGTGGCCGGTTGTGCTGCCACGCAGGCCTCACCGCGCCATCGTACTCCCATTGCTGGCCTAGCCATCCCTCTACTGACCCACACCTACTGTTATTCTCCGGCGACGGCAGACGAACCAGTAAACCCTCGTACAGTCATACTCCTCTCCGCGTGGGCATCCACTGCCGCTCCTTCCCCGGCTCCGTGTTGTCCCCTTCCTAGGCCTTGCCGTCATCCACCGCCGTGGTGCTCTCGGCGCGGTGTGGTCAATGTGGTCAACGACCGACTTCCATCAGAAGAGTACTGTACGTGGAGAGGCTGACAGCTGGGTCCTTGATGGCCGCAAGGAAGTGCCTCCTTATTATGCGCAAAATAATTATTCCTCCACCTGATAGCAGGGACCCATCGGACGAGCCACCTTATTTCGCGAAAAAACGTTTCCCCCCTGACTGCTGGGACCCACCGGCTACATCTTTGCACGCAAGGAAGTGCATCCGAAAAAAAATGATTAGCCCCCCTGACTGCTGGGACCCACCAGCTACATCTTCGCACGCAAGGAAGTGCCTAACAGTCAGGACCCACCTGGTCGAAGCGTACGTAGCGTTTTCATTCTGGTCGCGAACGTGTACGTACATACTGGTGGATGTAGAGGCGCGCACGTGTCGTAGTAGAGGCGCGCATGTAGCATGTACACATACATACAGCGGCCAGGGTGCAAGAAAGAAAATACGGCCACATACATACATACGGGCGGGGTCTCGAACGCCTACTCACGCATAAGTACGGCCAGGGCTCGTGTACATGGCTGGGTCGGAACGGAATGCATCGTCGTGTTCATCAGGACGGCTTGGATGGAACAGGCGATGGAAACGAGGCCTGGCGTACCGCAGAAAGGAGGAAACGGCCTTGTGTTGGACCGACCACGTTCGAAATGGGATCCTGTTCATCGGGAGGGGTCTAGCGTACCGCAAAACGGAGGACACGGACCTCCCATGGTCGAAACGGGGGTCCTATTGATCGGGAGAGGTGTGGTGTACCGCAAAACGGACAAAACGGACTTGTGTTGAAGCGCTACGGTCGAAACGGGGGTCCTGTTCATCGAGAGGGGTGTGGCGTACCGCAAAACAGGACTCCACGGGATACTTTTCATCTCCACCGTCGACCTCCTCCAGCCTCCACGGGCTACTGTTCATCCACCATCGACCTCCTCCAGCCTCCACCTGCGATTGTTCATCCATGGGCTCCTGTTCATCCATCCTCCACCATGCGCTACTCCATCGGCTACTGTTCAACCACCCCTCTCCACGGGCTCCTATTCAACCACCCCTCCACGGGCTACTGTTCATCCACCCCTCCACCATCTACTATTCATCCAGCCCTCCACGGGGTCGTCCTGTTCATCCAGCCCTCCACGGGGTCATGTTCATCCAGCCCAACCGGCTCGATCGATTGGGGTCCTGTTCATGCAGAGGCAACGCCACGGGTCCTATTCATCCACTCCCACCGCTCACTGTTCATCCACCCCCCTGCAACACTCACTGTTCATCCAAACCCCCCTGCAACGCTCATTGTTCATCCAGAGGCAGCATCGATCAGCTTCAGTTAGCAGTAGTAGCGAAGGAATCGCTCGATTGCTCGGGTTCAGTAACGCGTAGCATGCAATGCAATCGCTCTGGTTCAGTTAGGCGATGCCTCGCTCGGGTTCAGTTAGAGCCCAACGCCTTGCACACATGCGCGTACGTGTACGAGAGAAACGCGCATCGCTCGGCCCCCGACCACCCACCGTAACCGGGAACTCCCTGAAATTTTCCTCGCCCTCGCTTCTACCATGGTTTTTCCATCATGGACGGCCCAAAGAATTTCATGCAGCTGCGTCTCCGGCCCGCCCAGGATGAAAAGCCCATTTTCTGTCATGATTTTTTGTCACAGAAGTAGGAGCCCACCACATCTATGATGATACCGGGTTTTGTCACAATTATCGTCATAACAGTGTCATATGTATGACAGAAAAACATTTCGTTCGGCCCAAAATGTCACGCATGTGTATTTTTTTGTAGTGCTTACATGGTTCATCTTGCCAGCAGCAGCCGCTAGGAAATTGCCAGTTTTGTCTCTCACAATGAAACCCCACGCACCAGTCTCAGCCTCCACATGAAAAGCAGCATCCATATTGATCTTGATCAAGTTTGTAGCTTGAGGGATCCAAACCTGGGGTTGTTGCGCCTGGGGTGTTTTCTGAATGTTAACCGAAGTGAAATCAGTCAAGTGTTTTGTGATGAAAGAACTGATTTCTGTTGCTGTCTTCTGTACTTCACCTACATTGGCTTTTTCCTGGACGTCCACGAGTCCAAAAGGAGCATAGCAATGTGCATCTTTTTTCCTCGTTGGATAGCGCAAACATGGCGTATCATATCTTGATGATCTTGACACTAGCGTGGTGGATTTGTTGTTTGTTAACTGTAGCATACTGTAGCAAAAATGACATTGTAGCTCATTGTAGTTGCATTGCTTACCTAGGACATAGGTTGAACCTAGTTCCGGTACTGCACGTACCCCCCTCCGTCTGCCACTACACTGCCGCATCTTCCACGGCACCTATTTGTTCCCGTCCGAGGCCTCTCCGTCGTTCTCTGCCTGGGTTCATTCGATGTGCCCGCCGCTGTCTGGCATTGTCACCATGGTCAACAACCAAGAGGAATCAGGAGATGACTGTACGCGGAGAGGCTGATAGTAGGGACCCACCAGGGTCATTGCATTACGCAAGAAGGTGCCTCGTTATTACAAGACAAAAAAACTTCCTCCTAATTGTTTGACAACTAGGTCCCACGCCATTGTCAATGTAGTCAATTAATGAAAAAATTACACAACAAGAGGATAACACCAGGGACCCAGCAACTCGCCCAGTTGTTTTTTTAGTTTTAGAGATGGAGCTCAATCAACTGCGGGTTGTGTGGGGGCTATGGCCCGTCTAGCCCACGCTTACGCTTTTATTTAAGCACATGACGAGCCCAGTTCCTTTGCTAAAAAACATGACGAGCCGAGTTGAAATATTTTTTCTTTCTGAAAATTGCTAGCTCAGTTTTTTTGGAGAATCCCCAACCGAGGCCTACTTGCTTTTCTTAGCCGTACTGGGCTGCAAATCTTTCAAGATGTGGAGGGTTGTAAGTAGTAAGAAATGGGTTCCGCAAAAAATGGGTTATAAGTTAGTAAGAAATGGGCTATAAATTTTTAAACCAAAGTCAACCTACAAATAGATTCAAATATTGTTTTTTCTGGATTTCTCTACTCTTCTAAAAAGCAGAAAATGGTGGAAGGAGGATCTTGGCCGGCGTCCTACTCCTGAATGGACGTGTGTGGCCGGAGTGGGTTTCTCGCATTCCACGCGGGTTTATCTCTCAACTTTCATGGGTTTTGGGTTTAGCATCAGAGAATCAAAGCTTCAATTGCTACACCCCTCTTAATAGTATGGTGGTCCTATGACTCAATGAAAACAGAAGAAGAACGAAAGAAATGCTACATCTTCATCTTGTCTTCATTCTTCCTCAAGCATAGTCATATGCTTCGAACATGCACCGAACCAATTGCTTAAAGCAATTTTAAGTGGTCACTCTTGTTAGCTTCATCTTTGGTGATAACCTTCACTGCCACGCAGAGAGATTATCTTCGTCGTTTGCATCAAACTCTTCGATACTTCAGGTACCTGTTACTCTGTGTGCACTAGCAAACACATAAGTCCCATACTTTTTATGTCAACAAACAAACATAAGGGGCCTATCATTGCACCAACAATCTCCCCCTTTTTGGACGGTTGTTGACAAAACAGATAATCATCAAACTGAAGATAGATATGATAAATGTAGAACAAAAAAGTGTGTGGAGGATTTTCAATCATACGAGGTAATGATTTGAACTGATGATAGGTAATCCAACGAGAATATAGTGCAATCATTCATGACTTCTGACAATAATTCCACCTGCAAAACAAATAATTTGAGAGAGAATAGTGTAGCAGGTGAGGTTATTAAGATTACAACCCATATTAGAAGTTCTACATCAGAGCATAATAACTGGCATAACTTGTCTTAGAAATATACAACACAAAATCCTCAAAAACAGAGCGAATAAATAGGAAGACCAAATCCAACAGAGCAAATCTATCGAAGCTCGATGTAATTCTCCCCATTTTTTTCTTTTTGTGTCAAAAAGGTGATGAAAGACATGAGTGCGAAAGGTGGTGAATCTGATTAACTCTGAGGCATCACCCGAAGAACTGTCCTGTTTGGAACATCTTCATCGTCAGCAGCCACAACAGATCCTTCAAGACTGGATTTCTCAGTCGGCGAGGTTGCTTCGGAGTCATTGAGCAATTTGTGCAGTTGAATCCGAAGTAAATTGGTTGTTGGTTCACGAGCTGGCAGAGGCGGAGTGATCCGATCTTGAAAATCTTCAGCTGGGAACCCTTGATCAATATACTTATACAACTCTTGGATATGAGAGTGGCTTAGTTGCTTCTTGGAGAAAAATTTCCGAAGCAATTTCCATAAATGCTTCTTGTTTTCTGTTGTGATCATGTGCACAACTTTTGTTCGGTTGTGAATAGCATTGAGTTCTGCAGCCAGATGCTCTTTATCTTGAGGGTCTTTGGCCATATGTTTCAGTAGTAGCTGTTGAGTGTCCATGCTCACTTCAAGATGTGAAGGAGGTTGAGTGTTCAGAAGACGATCACGCTTAGGTAGTTTTGGTCCATTGAAAGTGTTGTGATAATCAGAAGAGTTTGACACTTGTGCTTTTCTCGAAGAGAAATCTTCCATTACTTTCAGTGTATCACGCACACGAGGAATGAAACTTTTGTGATCGACTTTGGCAAGATATATCGTTTTCATTGCATAGTCAACCACTTTGTTAATCCAGGGCACAAATACCTTGATAGTTTTTGGGCACTGAGCTGAATCCATTAGTATGCACAGGAACATGTCTTCGACATCAAAGACAAAACCTTGAGAGATAGCTTGGATGGTGTCCCGAAGAACATCAGAAATAGCATTGTCTGTATTCATTCCAACCAGCGGACAGAGGGTGCAAGTGAGAATATGATACATGGTCTGATTATGGAATGTCAAGTGCTCAGGCAAGGAAGGACCATTGTAGTCATGAATTTTGTCTTCATCTGTTGTGCATCAGAAATCTTCATCAGAGATGGCATCAATGTTATAAACCCGAATCTCAGTTTTGCCATGTTCAAATTGAGGGAAATGAAAATGAGATACAATGTCAATGGCAAAACATTTTATTCGTTTTCCTTTAGTCATCCATTCCATGATCCACTTCGTGGTGTCAGATTCATCACCGAAGATATATAGTGTTGCATAAAATTGAAGAATAATCTCCCGGTTCCATGGATGCTGATATGCAAAGACATGCTGAGACCAAAGTCTTTGGTATCTTGCAGTAGTTGGTTGAAATAGCCGATGTTTTTAATTGCAGCAATATCTGGGAACTCATGAGGGAAAATCTTGAGGTTGTCATAAAGAATCCATGAATAGTATGTCGCGTGTTCGTGAGTCTAGAACCGAGGCAAATTAGAAGTATGGGGCTTGCTGTATGGACTCTCTTGAAAGAAATTCGGATGAGTGCTGTAGTTGAAAAGTGGCCCTTTGACGCCAAATCAGTGGAAAACAATGGCAGGCGCTCGCGAGTATAAGGGTAGTTCAGTTCATCTTCAATAGAAATCACGTCATCACCATAGATAACGGAATCTGAAGGATGAGTTGACGCTGATTTTGTTGCAGTGGGATCAACACCTGAGGTTCGTCATGCAACATTAAGTGAAATTCTCAAAGGAGATGGATCCGACATTTTGTCAGGAACTGAAATTTTATCAGCCACTAGAGATAGTTGAAGATTTGCTTCAAAAATCATTGGAGAAGCAGAGGGAGGAACCGAATCATTTGGTTCAATATGGGATGGAGAGGCCTGATGTTCAGACTGATGAATTTCACATTCTTCTAACACTTGGTGCTGAGAAGGATTTTCTGCAGGAGCTGGGGAGGCCACATGCACTATTTCAGTTGGCCTTGACGTGGTAGACACATATGCAACTGGTTCAAGAGTTGACAAAGGAATAGCCCATTATGGAGACTTTTCTCTCTGTGAGGAGGAGGAGGAGCATTCTTCTTCGCTATCTTCTTTGTTTTCTTTTGCTTCGACGGATAAATGTGCCCTTTAACAACATCATTATAGCTAGTGGCTTGGGCTGGATGATCGAGGAAAATTTTGCGAATGATTTGATCCAGGTCGGAATGAAATCCCAATCTTATGTGCCGAAGGATATTCAAAGCCTTATTGACATCCTCATAAGATTCTTCAAGTTGCTTGATGACAAACTTGGATTTGGTATCTTTCATATGGTTGTCAAGCTCCTTGAGTTGAGCAATGAGGTCATTGATCTCTACTGAATTATTTCTCATGTCGTTAACCAGATCAGAAGCCAGAGAAATTACTTTAGAGGGAATGTCCAAAGATGCCACTTCTCCATCAAACAGGTTCTCCACAAATCGTTCAACTTGTTCCATGATAAACACTTGATCAAAATAGTATGGTGCATGATCATCTTGAGGCTGTGTAGTAGCCTGTGCAGAAGAAGCAGTCGATGCTGCGTTCTGCTTGGTAGGAGGTATGGATGCCAAAGGCTGAGTTAACTTTGAAGCAAATTGAGCAGCCTTTTCTTTCACTGGCGCAACACTTGGAGCATTTTGCTTGGCAGGAGGAGCTTTGATTTGCTTCAGCTTTTCCTTCAGGAGCTTGTCTCCTGGCTTAGTTGTGCCATCAGGGGCTTCAATGACCATATCTTGCAAATTTATTGCATCAAGATGAGGATCTGTATTCACATTGTCAACCATTGTGACAGTAATCTAAGGAGTTTTTCTTTTCAATGGATTCTTTTCAGAGGTGCAGTTGGAACAACACTCGCTCAAAGATCCGGCAGAATAGTGGATGTAGTGATATGCACTTGTTCTGGAAGAGTTGCATCAATTTCTTCTCAGGTGAGTGGAGGATCATCTTGATCGGAGGAATCAATTTCTGTTTCAATAGGCTTAGCGGGTATTTTCCTCAGTGCACTCTTTTTCTTCAAACTAGCAAACTTTGGATCATGTTAGTTCTTTGTGCGGAGATCTCCTTTTCCTTCTCGACATCTAATTTGATAAGAAGGCGATTCACTTCTTCTCTGGACTGCTCCTTGGGGTTCACTTGCCCTAATGAGTCCAATTTCCCGACAATCACTCACTACTGCAGGATGCTGCTAATGTGACACTACGATTAGAGACCCTTTGATGAAACTGTGTGTGATGCATTAATCACAAATGGTGATGTAAAAAAATGTCAAAAAGATGCAAAATGTTTGTGACCAATGATACATCAAACACGATTCAGATTTAGTAGCGTGTGCGATGTGCGGCATACGGTTGATCCATACAAACTATTTGCGATGAGATAGAAAAACAGAAATGGGCAGCCATATCAAGGTGTATGCGATATATGGCATACAATTCGCGTCGATGAGCCGTTTGCGATGATCGAGGTGAAAGCAAACAATTCATCATAACAAGATGTGTGTGATACCCGACAAATAGGCCGATAATCAGAATTGTGTGCAATCATTATAGATAGCCCATACAGTCTTTTTTTGTGAATTGTGTGCTCGTTAGGGCACACAGTTCAACAAACCAACCTGTGGGTGATAATGTAGAAGATCTCTCTTGAATATGTATTACTAACTATATGCGATGAGATTGACAGGATAAACAAAGATAACAAATTAATATTAGCAAAGGGAAACAGGGATATATATAGCCTGCTTAATTTACTCCTTCTTCTTCTTGTTGTTGTTGTTGGATGGCCCCGCAACATTGTCTTGGCGAGGATGCTTCTTGCTGCTGACCGTTGGCTTTTCATTGCCGCCGCCGTCATCATCGTCGTTGCTGTCATCGTCGTCCTCCTCCTCGTTCGACCATTCCTCCTCATCATCATCGTTGTCCTCTTCTTCGTCCTCCGATGGCTCCTCGTCCAACTGGTTGTCATCTGACGACTCCGGAGGCGGCGTCCCTTCCATGATATGGATATAATCGAGGTCTGGGATCGACGCTGGACTCATGGGAGACAAGCAGGATGATTCCGATGTTGACCTATCATCGGGCGCCAAAGTGCTGGCTGAACTGTCGTCCTCGCTGTTGTTCGACATGGCCGCGGTCATATTAAAACCGTGAGAAAGAGAGATTGCAGAGTGTGTGCAAGTGTGTAGCATGGCCTACCGGGGACGATGAAGATGGTGGACACTTAAGCATGGTATGCAGAGAAGAGGAAGTGCCAATTGAAGCCGGGGTTGTCGTATTATCTAACCGCTGATATAATCAACTGCAATTATTTGTACCCAGTTGCTCTAAATTCCCGGGGTTGCGCAGGACTCCTATTTGCTGACTTCCTTTCTCAGGACAAAACATGGAACGAGCTTTGGGATTTTGCTCCGGTACCGGTACGAACGGAGTAGGACAGTTGACAAGCAATACATTGAGCTCTTCTTATTGATGATCAAACTACAATGAAAAAGAAAAAAAAGACAAAGGAAAATATCCGCACGAATCTTCGCGTAACATCAATGGCATAGGACCTAGATGTGCATTACTTAGAGCACATCTAGATGTGCTTTAGCAATACTGTCAAACATAACCGCTATTCATCATTGCAAACAGCGCATAGAACATGGCTAATGCGACAACCACAACTACACATGCTAATTTCTTCTTGTCTCTTGCTTTCATCTGTTGCTTGTGATTGATTCTTTCTTGCTTCATTGTACTAATTGTACATTCCAGATCAACCAGTTGCTTCTTCATCTCTACATTATCTTCTGCGAGCGTGCTGATAACACTCCAAGCCCTACATGCCATTCTTCATCTAGCCAGTTAACAAAGGCACAAGCCTCATATCCCTGCCAATGTTAAATAGTATTCAGGATGAACTTAGCACTAACCTCTAAGGGGCAACTGAGAAACCCATTGCCAATGTCGAATACCTCTGTGCATACACGTTGAGCAGGAGTGTGCCCGTGCACACAACTCAGCTTTTGGTACTTCTCGGTGGCGCAAAACTCACGGTTGAACTCGTGTTGCGAGAGTCTGGAGTCATGCTCTGGATTCGGCGGCATATCGCTTCCCTGGTGGTGGCGCGGGGGGGGGGGGTCATTCAGGACGAATTCAGCAAGGAGCTACTTTGGACATGCTAAAAAAGATTGGGATAGATTGGAACCTGACGGGACGATTCGGATCCGTAGTACACCTGCCTTCTAATGACCTTAGGCAAGTGCTCGGCGGTGACCGCCGTTGTGGCGGCGATACGAGAAGGAGCAGCCACACTGAAACCATCAGCACCACTCGCCCACATTCCCCTAATGTCAGCGCCATGCGAAGGAATTTGGAGGCTATCTAGGGATTCGGGGGAAGTGGGGAAACTGTGGGGATAAGTTAACGGTCGGGAACTACTTATGGCACTATATGTTGTATATGCACACTATTTATACACGTCGTTTGTGTTAGGTATTACAACTTCACACACTATTTTCGCACCAAACCGTGTGAGAAGACAACGTAGGTGATACACGGTTGTCGTTAGATAATCGTATGTGATGTACTATCCTGTACATATAATTGAGTTATAGTGATACCCTATAAACAGACGCTTCATGGATATCCATCAAAAAATAAAATAGCCGCTTTGTAGATAGAGATGGCGGCGGCGCCTAGGCAGCGGCTATCGGAGAAGACGACAATCCTTGGTGGGTGGGTGGTGGCCGCATCATAGGAGGTCAATCCTCGGTCTGCGGAAGGAGATAGGTGGAGCTCAACCATCCAGGGTGGCGGCGGCTTGATTGGAGCACATCCATCATGGTCGATGGCGAGATAATGGAGGTCAAACTTCAGGCGGTAGCCGCACTATGCTTTGCTCCTCATCCCTGCTATCTCGGTGTGCCGCCGCATCATGCTTCTCTGTGTGCTGGGTGGAGGTCACCGCGCCGCTAATTAATTAAGGTATGCTTTTCGTGACTGGCTTAATTAATGTGTTAAATTCCTAAGGGTAGTGTTGTACTAGTACTCTGCGCGTAAATTAAGTGATCATTAATTTTTGTCATTGCACGTCTAGGTAACAATATGGAGTGCCCTCAGTAATTATGAAAATAAAACCTTGTGATTTATGCACGCATCTTTGGGCATCAGTTAATACGTGTATTAATGTTGTTGTTTTGTTTTTAATTACCATTTGTATGGTGTAGATGGAACAATCTGAATGGATGAAGAATTAGATAACCACATATTTTATCAGTGGCGTGACAGAGTTCATGAATTCGGCTGAAAGTACAAAGAAGAGAATTGGTGATGCGGATTACATCCTATGTGCATGTACTCATTGTGCCAATACAGAGTCACGTGAAGTTCAGATGTCACTTGGCACTTAGTCTCTCGGGGATTCATGGATGGATATACACATTGGACCAGACATAGTGAAGAGCAGGTCATGATGAATATACCCAGGGCTACAAGATGCCAAACCCCGATCAGTGTCACATGGATGTTGAATCTAAAATCGGGGTAGAGGCGTCAAGCTACCAATGGAACACCGGAAAGCCAAAACGCCCACTGGTAAACTAAGACGTCGACGCAGATGACGATGATCTTGATATGCTAGATTTTGCTGTGATGATTGTAGATTTCAAGGGCCCAAAAAAGGATATGATTGGGTACAAGGATCTGTCAACCATTGATGTAGACTCCAAGAAAGAATTGTATCCAAGTTGCAAAAAGAAATATTCCAAGTTTAGTGCCACCCAGGCGCTTCTCAGATTTAAAGCAGCAAATGGTCTATCAAACAAGGGCTTCACAGAGATGTTAGGTCTTTTCAAAGAATTTCTTTTAGAAGATAATGTATTCCCCGGAAGCATGAACAAAGAGAAGAAAATTGTTTGCCCATTGGAACTTGAAGTACAGAAGATACATGCTTGTGTGAATGATTGTATAT
The DNA here is from genome assembly GCF_002162155.2 of Triticum dicoccoides. Taxonomy (NCBI): domain Eukaryota; kingdom Viridiplantae; phylum Streptophyta; class Magnoliopsida; order Poales; family Poaceae; genus Triticum; species Triticum dicoccoides. Next base: position 107,153,555 of record NC_041385.1, read on the forward strand.
TGTACTGTGATGAGTACAAAGATTTGCACGCATGTCCCATATGCAAGCATGCATGATACAAGCGCAGGAGAGCAATGGACAAGTACAAATTGGACGACGAGATCAAGACAGGAATCCCATTGAAGGTGGTTTGGTACTTGCCTTTAGTTCCAAGGTTGAGGCGTTTGTTTGCAAACCCTACAAAGGGAAAGAGGTTGCGGTGGCATTATGATGAGCGAACTACGGATAAATATATGAGGCACCCGAAAGATGGGGCTCAGTGGGAATTAATCGACAACAAATTTCAAGACTTTGCCAACGATCCTAGAACTATAAGGCTCGGGGATTGTACTGACGGAATGAAACCTTTTGGCGATATGAGCATCAATCATAGCACATGGCCGGTGCTTCTGTGCATATATAACCTAGCTCCTTGGTTGTGTATGAAGAATAAATACATTATGATGTCAATGATTATCCAAGGCCCGAAGCAACCTGGAAATGACATCGACATTTACATTCAGCTACTGGTAGAAGAACTGCTGACAGTGTGGATAGGTGCACCTGCTATAAAATGTTATGATGCTTACAAAAACGAGATTTTTGATATACATGCGATGCTGGTGCATACCATTCAAGATATGCCGGTATTAGGCAACACATCGGGGCAGAAAACAAAGGGAGATGTAGGGTGTGTGACATGCATGGATACGACAGCTAGAAGCTTTCTTCCCAACTCGCACAAAACCATGTATTCGTGTCATTGTTGGTTCTTCCAAACCTAAGTATAGCCTAACTAAAACACCCACATGTAGTTGTAGTAGGGTTTTGACTTTATATGCACTAAATGCAAGGTAAGTGGAAACATGACTTAAACATAGCAGACGAGACCTGAAATGGACTAGAAAATCAATCCAAGGGTATATCCATGATTGTTTACCATGATTTTTTAGGTGGAATGATATAGTCACTGACGATTTGGAGTCCGAAGTGTCGCATCTCATTTTGGAAACTATATATGATCCTTCTTGTGAGATGCTCTGGTATGGAAGGTGCGAGCACCGAAACATGTGCCTAACTTTACCAATTTTTTTCCATGCGACCGTGAGAGCACGCCACAGTGAAACAATGATTTTCGTTATTTTCGAACTCTATATGCATTTCCTGTAATTAAAAAACCAACAAGGCCTACGCCTGTGGCCGCACCATACAGCCGAAATGTTTGAATTTTTTCCCCGTTCTCGGACAATGAATGAAAACTCACAAAGCGACACACGAATGATCTTGCTAGCAGCCACGTGTAGTTGTGAGATCTCAAATGACTCAAATATGGCAAACGAGATCTCAAATGCACCAGTAACCGAACCATAGGGTACAATCGTGACTTCTTATCGTGGAAAAAAATTGGGGGAGAAATGATGAACTCATGTTTTCATTCAAATGAAAATATACTGTTAGTTCATGTAAATGTTTTCAAATAACACACGGTTCACTCATGAAAGCCGTGTTCCTACTAAACCGTGGCCGATGCCCCCCAGCTACGTGCGTGATCTAAGTCGTGCGTTTTGATTGGCCAGAACCGAAACCCCGCGGATCATATGTCAGCACCATTGGATTCTCCTTCAACGAACGGCAATCCTCATCCCTTTTGACAACACATGCAGTTTCGGTTGTGATTTTATTTATATCCACAAATTGCATGTTAAACTCAAAAAATGTATTAAATATAGCCAACGATACCTGAAATGCGCCTTAAAATCAAACTCATGGTATAATGGTGATTGCGTACCATGGAAATTTTTATGAGGCCAAACGATGAAGTCACCGGCCACTGGAGTTTCAATTGACACATATCCTTTTGGAAACCATGATCCTTCATGTGAGATCCTCCGGTTTGGAAGGAGCAATCATCAAAACTTGTGCCAAACTTTACCGAAAAATTTCCATGTGGTCATGAGATTACGCCACGGGCACGCATCGATTTTGATGATGTCTAGACTCCATATGAATTTCCTGTAATTAAAATACCAACTAGGCCTATGCCAGTGGCCACACCTCGCGGCCTAAATGTTTGAAACTTCTCCCCGCTTCTCGGACAAACGGATGAAAACTCGCAAAGCGATGCACAAATGATTTGTACACCTTCTTTGCTATGGCTGGCCAGAGTGGGGGTACCATAGCCGGTATCATGCACTCGGGAATAGCAAATATGATGATGTGGCAAGGAATTAAAGAAGGGAGAGTGGGTTTGAGTAACATAGATAGATACCATAACAAAATAAATGCCATACTACTTTGTGTCATGCATGGCCATAAATACGGTCATCTATGATACTACTCTACGATATATACTATGCACTATGAAGGTACATAGTATCATACACTAGAATCATAAGCATGATACTAGTATATGATAATCACCACTACAAGGCTGGCCATAGTGGTGGGATCAGAGCCGGTATCATGCACTCGAAAATAGCAAGTATGCTGATGTGGCAAATAATTAAAGAAGATAGAGAGGGTTAGAGTAACATATAGGTAGATATCGTATGATATTAAATGTGATTCTAATTTGTGTCATGCATGGAAATAAATATGATCATCTATGATACTACTCTGTTATACTATATATGCACTATAATTAAAGGTAGTATCACACACTAGTCTCGTATGCATGATACTAGTATATGATAGTCTTCACTATGAGTAGCCTAAGTATAGCCTAACTAAAATACCCACCTGTAGCTGTAGTAGGGTTTTGAATTTATATGCACTAAATGCAAGGTAAGAGGAAAAAATGACTTAAACACAGCTGACAAGACCTGAAATGGACCAGAAAATCAAACCAAGGGTATATCCGTGATTGTTTACCATGATATTTTTGAGGTGGAACGATGTAGTCACTGACGATTTGGAGTCTGAAGTGTCGCCTCTCATTTTGGAAACTATAAATGATCCTTCCTGTGAGATGCTCCAGTATGGAAGGTGCGAGCACCGAAACTTGTGCCAAACTTTACGAAACTTTTTCCATGTGATCGCGAGAGCACGCCACAGTGACACAATGATTTTCGTTATTTCCGGACTCTATATGCATTTCCTGTAACTAAAAAACCAACAAGGCCTACGCATGTGGCCGCACCCTACGGCCGAACTGTTTGAATTTTTCCCGTTTCTCGGACAATGAATGAAAACTCGCAAAGCGACACACAAATGATCTTGCTAACACCCATGTGTAGTTGCGAGATCTCAAATTACTCAAATATAACCAACAAGATCTCAAATGCACCCAAAAATCGAACCATAGGGTACAATCATGTTTTCTTACCGTGGAAAAAAATTGGAGGCGAAATGATGAACTAATGTTTTCATTCAAATGAAAATATGTTGTTAGTTCATGTAAATGTTTTCAAATAGCACACAGTTCACTCACGAAAGCCATGTGCCTACTAAACCATGGCCGATGCCCCCTGCCACGCACGTGATCTGTGTCATGGGTTCTGATTGGCCAGAACCCAAACCCCGCGGATCGTATGTCTGCACTATTGGATTCTCCTTGATCGAACGACAATCCTCCACCCTTTCGGCAACACATGCAGTTCCGGTTGTGATTTTATTTAGATTCACAAATTGCATGTTAAATTCAAAAAATGTCTTAATTATAGCAAACGATGCATGAAATGCGTTAGAAAATCAAACATGTGGTATAATGGTGATTGCGTACCGTGGAAATTTCTATGAGGCCAAACGATGGAGTCACCAGCCACTGGAGTTTCAGTTGACACGTCTCCTTTTGGAAACCATGGTCCTTCATGTGAGATGCTCCGGTTTGGAAGGCGGGATGATCAAAACTTCTGCCAAACTTTACCAATTTTTCCCCAGGGTCATGAGAGCACGCGATGGGCACACACCGATTTTGATGATGTCTGGACTCCATCTGAATTCCCTGTAATTAAAATACCAACTAGGCCTACACCGATGGCCGCTCCTCACGGCCGAAATGTTTGAAACTTCTCCCCGTTTCTTGGACAAAGGATGAAAAACTCGCAAAGCGACACACAAATGGTTTGTACACCTTCTTTGCTAACTACCACACAGATGTAGTTGTAGAACGTATTTGAATTTATATGCACTAAATGTAAGGTAAGTGCAAAAAATGACTTAAATATAGCAGACGAGACCTGAAATGGGCCAGAAAATTGAACCTAGGTTATATACGTGATTGTTTACCATGAAAAAAACTCGAGGCGGAATGATGTAGTCACTGACGATTAGAGTCCGAAGTGTCGCATCTCCTTTTGGAAACTATGATCCTTCTTGTGAGATGCTCCGATTTGGAAGGTGTGAGCATCAAAACTTGTGCCAAATTTTACCAATTTTTTTCCATAGGATCCTGAGAGCATGCCATGTTACTATCCTTTTGCCACACTTGTGCTTCAAAGTAGCACCATGATCTTCATGATAGAGAGTCTCCTATGTTGTCACTTTCATATACTAGTGGGAATTTTCATTATAGAACTTGGCTTGTATATTCCAATGATGGGCTTCCTCAAAAAGCCCTAGGTCTTCATGAGCAAGCAAGTTGGATGCACACCCACTTAGTTTCTTTTTGAGCTTTCATACACTTATAGCTCTAGTGCATCTGTTGCATGGCAATCCCTACTCACTCACATTGATATCTATTGATGGGCATCTCCATAGCCTATTGATACGCCTAGTTGATGTGAGACTATCTTCTCCTTTTTGTCTTCTCCACAACCACCATTCTATTCCACCTATAGTGATATGTCCATGGCTCACGCTCATGTATTGCGTGAAGATTGAAAAAGTTTGAAAATACTAAAGTATGAAACAATTGCTTGGCTGAAACCGGGGTTGTGCACGATTTAAATATTTTGTGTGATGAAGATAGAGCATAGCCAGACTATATGATTTTGTAGGGATAGATTTCTTTGGCCATGTTATTTTGAGAAGACATGATTGCTTTGTTAGTATGCTTCAAGTATTATTGCTTTTATGTCAATAATAAACTTTTGTCTTGAATCTTTCGGACTGAACATTCATGCCACAATAAATAAAATTACATGGATAAATATGTTAGGAGACGCAACGAGGAAGCCACGTGGCAGGAGGGCGCGCCCAGGGGGTAGGCGCACCCTCCACCCTCGTGGGCCCTTCGTAGCTCCCCTGACCTAGTTCCTTGGCCTATATATACTCTTACACCCTAAAAACATCAGGGGAGCCACGGAACCACTTTTCCATCCCCGCAACCTTCTGTACCCATGACATCCCATCTTGGGGCCTTTTACGGCATTTTGTCAGAGGGGGATTCGATGACAGAGGGCTTCTACATCAACACCAACGATGAAGCGTGAGTAGTTGACCACAGACCTTCGGGTCCATTGTTATTACCTAGATGGCTTCTTCTCTCTCTTTGATTCTCAATACCATGTTCTCCTTGATGTTCTTGGAGAACTATTCGATGTAATACTCTTTTGCGGTGTGTTTGCCGGGATCCGATGAATTGTGGATTTATGATCAAGATTATCTATGAATATTATTTGGTTCTTCTCTGAATTCTTATATACAGGATTTGATATCTTTGCAAGTCTCTTCAAATTATCGGTTTAGTTTGGCCTACTATATTGATCTTTCTTGCAATGGGAGAAGTGTTCTTAGCTTTGGGTGTCCTTTATCAGTGATAGCAGGGGCAGCAAGGCACATATTGTATTGTTGCCATTGAGGATAACAAGATGGGGATTTCGTCATATTGCTTGACTTAATTCCTCTAAATCATGTCATCTTGCTTAATGTGTTACTCTGTTCTTTAAGAACTTAATACTCTAAATGCATGCTGGATAGCGGTCGATGTGTGGTGTAATAGTAGTAGATGCAGGCAGGAGTCGGTCTACTTGACACGGACGTGATGCCTATGTTCATGATCATTACCTTAGATGTCATCATAATTATGCGCTTTTCTGTCAATTGCTCAACAGTAATTTGTTCACCCACCGTAATATACGCTATCTTCAGAGAAGCCACTAGAGAAACCTAAGGCCCTGGGTCTCTTTTCCAGTATATTGAATCTCGTTTACATCATGCTAGTTTCCGATCTACTATTTTGCAATCTTTACTTTCCAATCTATAAACCAAAAATACCAAAAATATTTACTTTACCGTTTATCTATCTCCGTTAGATCTCACTTTTGCGAGTGACCGTGAAGGGATTGACAATCCCTTTATCGCGTTGGTTGCAAGTTGTTGATTGTTTGTGCAGGTATTCGGTGACTTGTGCGTCGTCTCCTATTGGGTTGATACGTTGGTTCTCAAAACTGAAGGAAATACTTATGCTACTTTGTTGCATCACCCTTTCCTCTTCAAGGGAAAAACCAACACAAGCTCAAGAGGCAGCATACGTCTGCACCGTTGGATGCTCCCAGATCGAATGGCAATCCTTATCCCTTTCGACAGCAAATGCAGTCCGGCTAGGATTTGATTTATGTGCCAAAATGCACGGTAAATACCAAAAAATGTCTTAAATATAGCACACGAGACCTGAAATGCACCAGCAAATCAAACCCGTGGTATTATGGTGATTGCTTAACGTGGGAAACTTTTTGAGGCAAAACGATGAACCCACATTTTGATTTCAAAATTAGTAAGTCTTCATTTCAAATGAAATTACTCTCTTTGTGCACACGAGCGCTTAGAGGCAGTCGTTTGCATAGGCCTTTCCGTGCGGTGACCGGGGATATTTTTTCACCCTTTTCACATAGGCCGCCAACACCCCCCATCGCACACCCGTGTGTCACTCAACTAGTCCATCCAATCTCCATTGCCAGCTTCCCCCTCCCCTAGATCCACAGCAGAACCCTCGCCGGTGCCGGCGTGCTCACCCCAGCCGTGTGCCCTCTCTTCGATGTCAACCCTACCTCCACTGTCGTTCCCAACACGTGGCTGCCCGCACCTCACCGTATTCGTTTGTTCACCAGCCACTCTCGAGCATATCGATCCTATAACCCTTGCCTCTCCTATGGTCCGGCTGGGTTTGCATTAAGAACATGTTAGTTACTTCTCACCATCATGGTGAGGCATATTTCCTCACAATGCCTCTTCCTATTTCGTTCCGTATGTTCCCAAATTGGCTATAAAATAACAAAGAGCGTATATATGTTCATTATCTACCTTCCTAACTAGTACATATAAGATGTATTTGTTCCAAAAAGTTACTACCGATTTATAGATCGCGGGCGCCCGAGTCACATAACTTAACAAATAAGCCGTACATTTGCTAAATTATTGCATGGCATGTTTAGACAGCTTGATACCAAGTTGTTAGTTTTATTCTTATCCTCCTTTCCCGAGTTCCACATGTGTTCCCTGTAGATGTCGAGTAGCAGCGACAGCACTCATGCTTCAGGCGATGTATCTTCATCTGATTCTGATAACCCTAGGGCTTCAACAGATGGTGATGGATCAAGTAATCTTGAACGGTATAGAGCTGCAGCAATTACCCTTCCTGTCAGGAGCACTACAAAAAAATACACTTTCGTGATTATATGTGTATGTCACAGTAGTTCGCGTTTTTTGTCATGCATGTACATCCATGACAAATTTATGACAGAATCAAGATAGTCATACTTGTGCTATCGTAGAAGTGTTCCATGACATTACCAAAATTATCATCACAAAAGTGTCCACTTCCATGATGATAAATCACGCGTCACAGAAGTGCTTTCATCAAGGGTGACTGACACATGGCATCCACCGTAACGGAACGCCATTAAGCTATCGGGTCGGGTTTTGAATCCGATAACCCGTTAACAGCCCCGACCAATGGGGATTTTCCACATGTAAAATCATCATTGGCTGGAGGAAATACGTGTCGGCTCATCGTTGGGACATATGTCATCCACTCATTGGACGGAAGGCGCCTATGATACGTAAACACGTGGCACGGCCCAACAGAGGCCCATTCTTCTGAAAAGGTCGGCCCAGTAAAAATTAGTAGGCCAGCTGTCGGTGTCAAAACCGGCGGATCTCGGGTAGGGGGTCCCAAACTGTGTGTCTAGGCGGATGGTAACAGGAGACAAGGGGCACGATGTTTTTACCCAGGTTCGCGCCCTCTCGATGGAGGCAAAACCCTACTCCTGCTTGATTAATATTGATGATATGGGTAGTAAAAGAGTAGATCTACCACAAGCTCAGAGAGGCTAAACCCTAGAAGCTAGCCTATGGTATGATTGTTGTTTGTCCTACGGACTAAAACCCTCTGGTTTATATTGACACCGGAGAGGGCTAGGGTTACACAGAGTCGGTTACAATGGGAGGAGATCTACATATCCGTATCGCCAAGCTTGCCTTCCACGCCAAGGAAAGTCCCATCCGAACACGGGACAAAGTCTTCAATCTTGTATCTTCATAGTCCAGGAGTCCGGCCAAAGTGTATAGTCCGGCTATCCGGACACCCCCTAATCCGGGACTCCCTCAGTAGCCCCCGAAGCAGGCTTCAATGACGATGAGTCCGGCGCACATATTTGTCTTCAACCTTGCAAGGCGGGTTCTTCTCCAAATCCCATATACCTGTCGAATAGTGTCCGTCTTCTGGTGAATGTTGCGCTCCTTGGCTTCTGCGCCCAATAATGGCCATCTTCCACGTGTCAAAAGAATGCGAAAAGACAGGGTGTTTTTTCATTTTACCCCCCTAGCTGCGCAAATGGGCCGCCTATAAAAGAGGCGGGGATATAGATCCGAATCACACCATCTTACCTCCGCGAGTATTCACCAGAGCGCATTCGACAGAGATCCATTCCATCATGGCCGGTCAACGAAGCTCCTCCTCTCGTCCCTCCAGCCCTCAGCCTGGAGATTGGGAGAGGTGTTCCGTCCCGTACAGCGAGCTAGTATCACTCCAAACCAAGGGGCTTCTCCCCCCAGCTTACATGGTCCCAGTTCGAGCTGGGATTGCCACCTATAATGGCAGAGAGCAAGCGTAGAGCGTCCCCAATCCCTCCAAAGGAGAGCGGGTATGCCTTGTCCCTTATTTAATAAGAGGGCTCGGATTTCCAATTCATTCGTTTCTCCGGGGGCTCCTGGAGTTCTATGGCCTCCAGTTACACAACCTTACGCCTGCCTCCATATTGCATATTGCGGGCTTCGTAGCCCTTTGCGAGTTGTTTTTGGGCATCGAGGCCCATTTCGCGCTGTGGAAGAAGTTGTTCTGCCTCGTGCCCCGTTCTCAGGAGGGGTCGATATATCAAGTGGGCGGAGCCGAACTATGGTGCATCGCCGGGATCGGATATCTATCCGGAACCCCAAAGAAGGCATCCGAAGACTGGCCTTTAGAATGGTTTTATATAGAAGACGTCCCTCTGCCGGACCCTGTACGGATCGGCCTCCCTGAGTTCGATAATGCTCCCTTGAAGAAGCGCCTGAGATAGCGCCGACGGAGCCCTCAGAAGGAAAATGAGAAGGACGTCCTTTACCTGATGAGCCGGATAAGGTTGTTAGCTCATTCCGGACTGACCATGATCGAGGTCATGGCCACATG